>NC_086100.1:106342152-106667552 GCF_963921235.1 Mobula hypostoma | reverse complement strand
GGAACTGGGAACTTGGAGCCTGGGTTTGGACTTCGAGCCAAAGACTGGACAAGGACCCAGAACGTGGGTCTTGACTCGGGCTCGGATCCCGGAACTAGGTGAGGACATGATGTTTTTGTAGGACTAGACTTTGAGGCTTGGGTTCTTCGAGGCTTGGGTACGGACTCCAATTGGGTAAGGACCCAGAACCCGGGTCTTGACTCGGGCTCGAACTCCTGAACTTTGGGTTTAGGCTAGGACAAGACGTGGCTACAGGACAGGACATGAGACTCCTGGACAGGATGAGGGAACTCCAGCACCGGCCAAGGGATCTCCAGCACAGGGCTGGGCAAGAACACAAAGCCTTGACTTAGACAGGATGGGGTTCTAGGACATGGCTTGGGCTGGACCCCGGATCTAGGCGAGGACAAGACGTGGCTACAGGGCAGGATGAGGTACCCCAGCACAGGACTAGGAATCTCCAGCACCGGGCTGGGCAAGGACACAAAGCTTTGACTTGGTCTTGGGAGATTGGAACACAGAGCCGGGACTCCTCTTGCGAGCAGGACGTAGGGCTGGGACACGTACACAGCACACAGAGCCAGGACCCCCTCCTTGGGAACAGTACCAAGGGCCGGGGTTCTTTCTATACACAGTACTCTGAACATGAAGAGACAGTTCTTCACTCAAGGTAGTGGCAAATGGCTAGACCTACCCAGTGGTGGCGAGGAAACAAAGAGATGGTTGTCAACACAAGGTAGCGGCAAATGGCTGGACCTACCTAGGGAAGGCGAGACCGCAAAGAGACAATTCCAAACAACAACAGACTGTTCCTGATCTTGACACAGCAAGGCCCCAGTCTTGCTTCGGCAGTTGAACTTAACAGCATTACAGGTGAGGACGCAGGCGAGGTTGCAGGCGTGGTTGCAGGCAAGGCTTCTGACGAAGGCTTCAGAAGGAAGGGGAAGTGAAGGGAACAGTCTAGCAAATGAAGCTGAACCCGGGAGCTATTTATGTAGCCAGCCCAAAATGAGAATCAGGTGCCTCAATTGAGCCACTCAACAGAACAAGGGGGAAAACAGGAAAACCCGGAACAAGGATTGATGGACCGGACCATGAACCGGAATGTGGACTTCACGGACCAGACCATGACAGTACCCTCCCCCCACAATGGGAGATTCCTGGCGACCCAGAAGGCTTCCCCAGTCTATGGACATCGTGGGCAGGTAGGGGTGTGGCATTCAACAGGAGGGAATCCAAGATGGCGAGCGTAAAATGACACTGTCTGTGTTGCTGGGTCCATGCTTGACTGGACTGTTCTGTCATAAGGAGGGCATTGGTGGCGGACCCAAATGCAAGACACAGACACTGAAGTACAAGGAACTGGACTGGACACAGACTAGGATCTGGAATAGGAACATAGACTTGGGCTAGGAAAGCGGGACCAGGACGAGGAACTGGAAACTAGGAGCCTGGGTTTGGACTCCGATACAGAGACTGGACAAGGACCCAGAACCTTGGTCTTGACTCGGGCTTGGATCCCGGAACTAGGCGAGGGCATGATGTGGCTACAGAACTGGACATCGAGGCCTGGGTTCTTCGAGGCTTGGGTATGGACTCTGAGCCAGAAACTGGGCAAGGACCCAGAACCTGGGTCTTGACTCAGGCTCGAATTCCGGAACTTTGGGTTTAGGCCAGGACAAGACATGGCTACAGGACAGGATGTGAGACTCCGGGACAGGACCAGAGAACTCCAGCACAGGGCTGGGCAAAGTACTCCTGGGCTGGGTGAGAACACAAAGCCTTGACTTGGACAGGACGAGGTCCTAGAACATGGCTTGGGTTGGACCCGGAATCTAGGCGAGGACAAGACATGGCTACAGGACAGGACGAGGTACCCCAGCACAGGACTAGGAATCTCCAGCACCGGGCTGGGTGAGGAACTCCTGACTGGGCAAGGAACATGGACAGGATGAGAACACAAAGCCTTGATTTGGTCTTGGGAGACTGGAACACAGAGCCTTGGACTTGGGAGACTGGAACATGGAACACAAAGCTGGGACCCCTCCTTGGGAGCAGGACGTAGGGCCGGGACTCGTACACAGCACACAGAGCCAGGACCCCTTTCTTGTGAACAGGACCAAGGGCCGGGGCTCTTTCTATACACAGTACACTGAACACGAAGAGACAGTTCTTGACTCAAGGTAGCGGCAAATGGCCGGACCTACCTGGGAAACGCGAAGACACAGAGACAGTTCCTAACTAAAGGTAGCGGCAAACAGCCGGACCTACCTTGCGAAGGCAAGGACATAAAGAGACAGTTCCAGACAACAACAGATTGTTCCTTATCTTGACAGAGCAAGGCCCCAGTCTTGCTCTGGCAGTTGAACTTGACGACGTTACAGGCGAGGACTCAGGCGAGGTTGCAGGCAAGGCTTCAGGCGAAGGCTTCAGAAGGAAGGGGAAGGGAAGGGAACAGTCTAGCAAATGAAGCTGAACCCAGGAGCTATTTATGTAGTCATCCCAAAATGAGAATCAGGTGCCTCAATTGAGGCACTCAACAGAACAAGGGAGAAAACAGGATAACCCGAAACAAGGATCGATGGACCGGACCATGAACTGGAATGCGGACTTCACAGACTGGACCATGACACAGATTCACTATTCTTTGGCCAAAAAATTCATCCTTACCTCTGTTCTAAAGGGTCACCCCTAAATTTTGAGGCTCTGTCCTCTCATTCTGAATACCCCCACCAGAGGAAATGTCCGTTCCACATCTATCTTATGGATCCTTTCAACGTTTGGTACGTTTCAATGAGATCCACCTGCATTCCTCTAAATTCCAGTGAGTACAGGCCCAAAGCTCCCAAATGCTCCTCATATGTTAACCCCTTCATTCCCAGAATCATCCTCATGAACCTCCTCTGGACTCTCTCCAATGACAACACATCTTTTCTGAGATATGGGGACCAAAACTGTTGACAAAACTCTTAGTGCGGCCTGACCAATGACTTATAAAGCTTCAGCATTATCTCCTTATTCTTATATTCTATTCCCCTTGAAATAATTACCAACATTGCATTTGGCTTCTTTACCACGGACTCAACCTGTAAATTAACCTTCTGGGAGACTTGCACGAGGACTCCTAAGTCCCTTTGCACCTCTGATCTTTGAACTTTCTCTCCATTTAAATAATACACTGCACTTTTGTTCCTTTTACCAAATTGCATTATCATACATTTCCTAACACTATATTCTATCTACTACGTTTTTGCCCATACTTCCAATTTGTCTAAGTCCTTCTGCAATTACATTGCTTCCTCAGTACTACCTACGCCTCCACCTATCTTCATATCGTCTGCAAACTTTGCCACAAATCCTTCAATTCCATTATCTAAACCATTGATAAACAATGTGAAGAGCAGCGGTCCTAATACTGACCCCTGAGGAACACCACTAGTCACTGGCAGCCAACCAGAAAAGGCTCCCTTTATTCCCACTCACTGCCTCCTGCCTGTCAGCCATTCCTCTATCTTTCCTGTAATGCTATAGGATTTTATCTTGTTAAGCAGCCTCATATGTGGCACCTTATCAAATGCCTTCTGAAAATCCAAGTAAATGACATCTACTGCCTCTCCTTTGTCCACCCTGCTTGTTACTTCCTCGAAGAACTCGAACAGATTTGTAAGGCAAGATTTCTCTGTATAGAATCCATGCTGACTTTGACTTATTTTATCATTCGTCTCCAAATACCCTAAAATCTAATCCTCAATAATGAACTCCAGCACTTTCCCAACCATTGAGGTTGGGCTAATTGGCCTATAATTTCCTTTCTTTTGCCTTCCTCCCTTCTTAAGGAGTGGAGTGATGTTTACAGTTTTCCAGTCCTCTGGAACTATGCCAGAATCAAGTGATTCTTGAAATATCATAACCAATGCATCTGTTATCTCTTCAGCAACCTCTTTCAGAACTCTGGGATGTAGTCCAATTGGTCCAGGTGATTTATTCAGCAGAAGACCTTTCAGTTTGCCTAGCACATTTTTCCCTTTGTAATAGCAATGGCACTGACTCCTTCTCCCTGACACTCACGGACCTCTGGCACACTGCACCTTGTGAACTATTCCAGAAACTTCAGCCACCTCTGCTCTGTTATCCTCCCCATCAGTATCCCCCTCCAATCGACCTGGTCAAGCTCCTCTTTCGTGCTTCTGTAATTTCTATTGCGATACTGATACCTCTGACTTATGCTCCTCCCTCTCAAATTGCAGTATGAATTCAATCATATTATGATCACTGCCTCCTAAAGGTTCCTTTACCTTAAGCTCCCTAATAAAATCTGGATTATTATACAAAACCCAATCTAAGATGGTCTTTCCTCTTGTAGGCTAAAGCACATGTTGTTCTAAAAAGCCATCTTGTAGCCATTCAACAAATTCCCTGCAAGGGGCTGGGTTTCAGATTTCTGGATTATTGGGATCGATTCTGTACAAAGTATGACCTGTACAGTAATGATGGGTTACAACTGAACCTTAAAAGTAGATTTTCTAGAGTTGTTGGGGAGGATTTAAATTGATTTAGCAAGGAGATGGGAACCGGATTGTAAGGGCTGAGGATGGGACAGTTGGTAGTGTGTAGTTGGTCAAGGCAGTGTGTAGTGAGACTATGAGGATGATATGACAACGCTGCAGTCAGTGGATTGAGGTGAAGTGAAACATGGGGGCAAAATTGAAAACAATGATGAATACAGGACTGAAGGTGTTATATTGGAATGCATGTTGTATACGGAATAAGGTAGATGATCTTGTAGTGCAGTTAGAGATTGACAGGTATGACATTATGGGCATCACTGAGATGTGACTGAAAGAAGATCATAGTTGGGAGCTTGACAACCAAGGATATACCTTGATTTGAAAGTACAGGCAGATTAGCAGAGGGGGTGCAGTGGCTCTGTTTGTAAAAAAATGAAATCAAATCCTTAGAAAGAGGTGACATAGAATTAGAAGATGTAGAATCATTGTGGTAGAGGTAAGAAATTGCAAGGGTAAAAAGGCACTGATGGGGGTTACATACAGGTACCCGAACAGAAGCCAAATTATGTGATATAAATTGCAATGGGAAATAGAAAAGGTATGTAATAAGGGAAATGTTACGATAGTCATGGGAGACTTCAATATGCAGGTGGATTGGGAATTCATGTTGGTTCTGGATTCCAAAAGAAGGAATTTGTAGAATGCCTATGAGACAGCTTTTAGAGCAGCTGGTAGTTGAGCCCAGTATCGGAATGGTTTTTAAAAGAACCAGGGTGATAAAGGGACAGGAAGGAGATAATGGGAAACACTGAGAGAGCACATTAACTGACGAAGGAGAATTCAGATTTCATTCCAGCTGTATTGATAGAAGATAAGCTGTTGTTTTTCTAGATTACTTTGGACCTCACTATGGCAATGGAGGAGGCTTCAGATAAGTTGGAATAGGAATTAATATGGCAGGCAACAGGAAGCAGAGACAAATTAAGCAGAGCTGTTTCATGAAATGATCACAAAGCTGAGTTTGGTTTCTCTGATTTAGAGGAGGTCACATTGTGAAGACCAATGCAGTAGACTGAATTGGAAGAAATATAGGTGAATCACTGCTTCACTTGGAAATGATTACTTGTGTCCCTGGATTGTCAAAAGGAAAGACAAGAGTATACTGGTTTTGAGTTTTTCTCTTGTTGCATGGGAAGGTGCTATGGGATCAAAAATGGTCGGTGAGGCTGGAGAAGAGGACTCCACCAGTTCTAACACTATCTCACCACCAGTTACAAAACCACAGACATACATAGTTAACTTGATTACACATGCTCCTAGTTTGCCTCCTGTAATGGCGCCAATCCTTTATCATAGTTTCATCATCTCTGGCACATTTTATTCAATGATGGGGCCTTCTGCTCTGCTGTCATTCAAAAGTCACCCTTCTTCCTGCCACGGTAGATGAAGTTGTCAGTGGTATTTCTCCTATTTCCAGTATGTTTGCTCTCACCCCTCTTTTCTCTGATACTCATTTTTCACTTCAACAGCGTTCACTTTCCTTTACAATTTCCATCAATTCCAACATAATCCCGCCACCAGTCACACCTTTCACTTGCTCTTTCTGCACTTTTTTTTCTCAGAAATTCCTCACTTTGTGATTTCTTGCTCCTGTCTACTGTCCTACTGTAAATCCCTGCTCCTGTCTACTGTCCTACTGTAAATACTGCACTACAGCACATTTACACAGCTGGAAGAAATACAACACATGTCTGTCACCTCTTCTGTAACCAACATCCGGGAGCCCAAGCAATCATACTTAGTGAAGCAGAATTCATTTGCATACTTCCGATCTAGTCTACTGCATTTGTAGACTGCATTCAAAACCAGGCCTCACAAGAACACCAGAAATAGAGGAAGGGTTAAGCATCCGGCTCTTCATGCCTGTCTTGCTATTTAATATGATCATAGTTGGTCAATGCTGACATCAGCTTCTCTGCTAATCCATTTCTCCATGCTCCTCTATTCTTTGGTCTAACACAAATGTGTCTACCTCTGCTTTCAGTACTTCTAATGTTTCAGCTTCTATCACTTTGCTGGGACAGAGAATTCCAAAGATCCACCACCATCTGTGGGAAGAAGTTTCTACAAATCTCATTCTTAAATATCTAGCCCATTATCATGCAGTTATGTCTCCTCGTTTACAACTTTGATTGGTGAAAACATTTTAACATCTAACAAGTCTAACCTCACAGGAACTTAAATGTTTGAATAAGATCACCTCTCATTCTCCTGAACTTCAAGGAATACGGTTCCAAGCTACTTAGTATCTCTTGATAGGACAATCCTCTCATCCTTGGAATTAGCCTGCTGAGTCTGCTTTGTACTGCTTCTAATCTTATCACAGTTTTTCTTTTTAGGCAAGTCAAAACAGTTTGCAGTATTCCAGACGAGGCCTGTACAATTGCAAGAAATCCCCTCCAGTTTTATACTCCAACCCTTTCTCAATAAAAGTGAAAACAATTTATTCCATCTTCCGGCTTTCTTTTTGTAATTCATGCCACTACAACACCCAGGTCCCTCTGCATTTTGCTCATATAGCTGTTTAGATAATAATCTGTCTTTGATTTCTCTTATGAATGCGTATGCCCTCACACTTACCTGCAATAACCTCCATTTGCCTGTCACTTACCATTCAATCAATCTATATCCCACTGCAGAATTACAGTTTCTTATCATAACAGGCTCTTCTGTGTATTTTATCTCATCAGCAAATTTGGAAACCTTACAAACTGTTCCTTCCTCAAAGTTATTAATGTAAATAGTGAAAAATTGTGGGCCAAGAACTGAACCTTGCCATGCTAAGCTAGTTATCTCTGTCCAATCTCAAAAGGACCCATTTTTTCCATCTCTGTTAGCAACAAGCTAACCAGCCTACATAACACTGGAGAAACCAAACACAAACAGGGTGCTTGATCTTTGGAGCCCCTGTGCTCAGTTTCTGAGCTTCACAATATCATTCTCTTTTGAACCTGTTTGCTGCAGCCTCCTCCACTGCTGCATTGAGACCCAACGTAAACTACAAGAGCAATGTCTTTGATCTAAGCACTTTGCAACACTCTGGAACGTACACCGAGTTCTCCATCTTCAAGTAAAGGGCTCTGACAATGTTTCTCATTATCAATCTTTTAAATGCCTTGCTAGTAGTCAGTACCTTGTACTTTATTACCTATTCTTCCTTGGCCAATCTCTATATAGTTTGTAGCCTAACACTTCACTCTTACTTCCAGCTCTGTTTTGAAAAATATGAACCACCCCATTCTTTTCCCAATTATAAGGAAGAAATCACTGGCTCTAAATGTTGGCTTGTTTCTCTTTTTACAGATGTTGTTTGGCTGGCTGACTTCTTTCTGCATTCCTATCTTTATTTTTTTTTTCTAAGGCATCCGTTAGTCTTGCGAGACCATGGATCTGCACCTGGAAAGTCTTCACTCTCCAGGGCGCAGGCCTGGGCAAGGTTGTATGGAAGACCGGCAGTTGCCCATGCTGCAAGTCTCCCCTGTTCATGATACCGATATTGTCCAAGGGAAGGGCAAGGGCCGATACAGCTTGGCACCAGTGTCATTGCAGAGCGCTGTGTGGTTAAGTGCCTTGCTCAAGGACACAACACCCTGCCTCAGCTGGAGCTCGTACCCACGACCTTCAGGTCACTAGTCGTAGACCTTAATCACTTGGCCACGTGCCCACAATCTTACATCTTCCTGCATAAAGATTTATATCTTTATATAAATTCCTGCATAAAGTCTTGATACTTAATAGGACAGATTCATTTCAAACCATTCACCAAAATAATCTGTTTATTGTTAAGTTATAAGACAATACGAGTAGCTGAAGAAATATGGAACAGAATGTCAATGCACCAAAACATGAACCCTGCTGGTGCTGCTCACCTGCTGAGTATTTCTAGCCTTTTCAAATTCCCACCAGTTGTGGTCCTTGACTGTCGTGTTGTTCCATGATAAATAGTGCTGTTCTGTTAGGAGGAAAGTTACCACTAACTTCTCAGAGATCAAAGGCTCTGGAAAAAATATGAAATCTGATGTCAGAGTGTAGAGTCTGAGACAAACTATACAGCTGTTCTTCATTTCCTCCGTACCTACAAATTCTGTGACTTAGAGCTTTTAAGTACTAGCTTTTATGATCTTTGAATTTGATAGTTCGTCACTAACAACAATGATGCCACTGCTACAAATCTAGTCTGTGAACTACACATCAAGTGATTTCTTTCTCATCTAGTAGTAGACTAAAACAAGATTGCAATTAGCAGCAAACTATCTGGGAATAGTTCCCAGGACAAAGTTATTGGTGAGCTGAAGCCTTAAAATGGTGGTTCAGGAATTATGGCAAGGTAAATGAAAAAATTGTGTAGTCATGCTGGCAAACCAAAGCATGTCCAGGTTTTTCTGGACAAGATAGAAAACTTTCCAGCTTACATTATGAGGAACATTTTAATTAGGTGATTCCAAAAAAAGGTGCATGACAGAGAAATTTCATGGTGCTTTTCATGATCAGCAGCCCAAAGTTCATAAGGTACACCCAAAACTATTCAGGAAGCAAAATCTTTGTTGTCTACCGATATCTGAGGGCAAATGAAAGTAATATACTGTAAAGTAACCCAGGAGATAAAATGAATTGAAAGGTAATCTTACTAAAATGTATATAATTCATAGAGTCATACAACACAGAAACAGGCCCTTCAACCCAACTGATCCATGCTGACCAAGATTCCCATCTAAGCAAGCCTCATTATCCCAGATTCGCACATTATCCCTCTAAAGCTTCATATCCATGTAACTGCTCAAGTACCTTTTAAATGGTCTTAATGTACCTGCTTCAACAACTTCCTCTGGCAGCTTATTCCATATACTGACCATCCTCTGGGTGATAAGTGTACCTCAGCAATCTATTAAATCTCTCTGCTTTCACCATAAATCTATGCCCTTAGTTCTTGATTCCCCAACCCTGGACAAGGAGTCATTGAGGCATACATAGAGTAATTCAGCATGATAACAGCCTGATCCATGCCAACAGCACTATCCTCCCTGTTAGTCCCAGTTGCTCATGTTCAACTCATAAACACCACCCCCCAACCGCCCCAGTGTTCGCATCCAAATGACTCTTGAATATTGCAATAGTAAATAGTACCCACCTTGACTACCTCTGGCAGCTTATTTCAGATACTGAGTACTGTCAGTGTAAAAAAAAGTTACTTCTTAGGTGTCTTTTAGATCTGTCTCCTCTTATCATCTATCATCAGTTTTTACTGTTGGCATCAGTAATGGATGTTAATGCCATGAACAACAGATAAAATTGCCATAAGATCTAATTTCCCACCCCTCCACCTTCCTCTATTCCCAACTCTGATCTTTTACTTCATCTCACCTGCCTATCACTTCCCTCTGGGTCTCCCCCTTCCCCTCTTTCTCCTAGGATCCACTCTCCTCTCCTATCGGATTCCTTCTTCTCCATCCCTTGACCTTTCCCACTCCCCTGACTTTCACCTATACCTTCCAGCTCGCCTCCTTCCCCTTCTTCCACATACTTATTCTGGTGTCTTCCCCTTTCCTTCTCAGTCCTGAAGAAGGGCCTCGGCCTGAAACATCAACTGTTTATTTAATTTCCATAGAAGCTGCCTGAACGGCTGAGTTCCTCCAGTATTTTGTGTGTGTTACATAAGACGTTTATGCCCACATCAGGCTCTGACAACAAATATTAGAGAAAGCAACACTTGCCTGCATTGTGGATATTGTTCAAAACCCAGTAGATGAAATGGCAGTGGCCACAAGCATTTCAGGGCTAAAACTTGGATAGATTGGTATACCCTGGAGATAACAAGAGTGACAGGGGACTTGATTGAATCATGAGATACTGAGGTGTTGTAACAGGGTGCATATGGTGAGGATGTTTCCCATTATGGAGGAAGGTCGAATTAGGAGGTCATTATTTTAAAACAGTTGAGTTAAAACATGAGATTTTCCCATTAAATGTAGGGGTCAAGCATATTTTTTTCTTTGGAGATGGCCCTCTCTTCCTTAAAGGCAGATGGAAGTAAGGTCATTGAACATTTTTAAGTCAGCTAGACTCTTGATAAATGTTACTGAGAGAAGGAGCTAGGAAGGTGAAATTCCAAACAGATTTAAAGACAGAGCAGGGCCAAAGGGATGAGTAGCCTACTCCCACTAATTCATATGTTCTGTATGTTCCTATACCACTATTCTAACCACACCCTCAGCCAACTGCCAATGAACAGGCATACCGAAAAGTTTCTTCCTGTAACTTTTGTCAAATCTGTATCAAATTAACACTATTATGTAGCTACAGTATTTGAAGTTGCAGTGCCTAAAACGATACCGTTTTGTTGTAGTTAACCGACACACTGGACCACTGTTATACTACCATCAAGAACACTTACTGTGGCATCCCATACCCACACTTTGGAAAGTCTTATCACCTGGCTGTACTTCTACTCCCTGAGAAAAGGCAGAGAGAACCAGTAAAGAGGACTAAGAAGGCAGGGACAAGGGAGGTTGAGGAGTAACTACAGGACTATTTTGAGTCAGTGGACTGGACTGTATTCAGGGATTCATCTTCAAGTCTGAATGAATACTCCTAGCCGTCACTGAGTTCACTAAAACCTGTGTGGATAAATGTGTGCATATGAAAATATTCTGTACATATGAAAATATTCTGTACATACTTGAATCAAAAGCTACAGATGAACCAGGAGATTTTGAGTCTGCTGAGGACTTGTTCTGTGGCGTTTAAGTTAGTGATACAGGACCATACAAAAACGCCAGGTACGACTCACGGAGAGTTATTTCAAGAGCAAAAGAATAATTCTGTTTCAGGTTACAGGCAGAATCGAATGCACATCAACTGGCAGGGTTTGCAGGCCATTACTTCTTACAAAGCAAACCCTACCATCATGAATCGCAGTGATGCATCAATCCCAGATGAATTCAAGGCATTTTATGCTTGCTTTGAAAGGGAGAATAAAACTACAGCTACGAGGATCCCTGCAGCATCCGTTGACCCTGTGATCTCTGTCTCAGAGGCCGACATCAGAACGTTACAACAGGCTGAACCCTTGCAAGGCAACAGGCCTTGATGATGTACTTGGTAGTGCTCTGAAAATCTATGCCAACCAACTGGCAGTGTGTTCAGACATTTTCAATCTCTCATTGCTACTGTTTGAAGTTCCCACCTGCTTCAAAAGGGCAACAATTGTACCTGTGCCCAGGAAGAGTAGTGTGAGTTGCCTTATTGACTATCATCCAGTGGCACGCATATCTACAGTGATGAAGTGCTTTGAGAGGTTGCTTCTGGCTAGAATTAACTCCTGTCTAAGCAAGGACTTGGACCCACTGCAATTTGCCTATCCAATTTGCCAATTCCACAGCAGGGACTACAGCAGATGCAATCTTATTGGCTCTTCAAGTGGCCTTGGATTACCTGGACAATACTAATACTTACGTCAGGCTGCTGTTTATTGACTACAGCTCAGTAATTAATACAGTCATTTCAACAGTTCTGATTAAAAAGTTCCAAAATCTGGGCACTGTACCTCCCTTTGCAACTGGATCCTTGACTTGGTCACTGGAAGTGCACAGTTGATGCGGATTGGAAATAACATCTCTACCTCACTGATATTAACACTGGTAACCCTCGAGGATGTGTGCTTAGCCCACTGCTCTAATCTCTCTACACCTATGATTTTGTGGCAAGGCACAGCTCAAATGCCATCTATAAATTTGCTGATGACACAACTATTGTTGGCAGAATTTCAGATGGTGACAAGAAGGCATACAGGAATGAGATAGATCTGCTGGTTGAGTGGTGCCACAGGAACAATTAGATTATGAGAACTCTCAGTCCTCTTTTATTGTCATTTAGAAATGCATACATGCATTAAGAAATGATACAATGTTCCTCCAGAGTGATATCACAGAAAACAGGACAAACCAAAGACTAACACTGACAGAACCACATAATTATAACATATAGTTACAGCAGTGCAAAACCATACCATAATTTGATAAAGAACAGACCATGGGCACCGTAAAAAAAATCTCAAGTCCCCGAGTCGATCAACTCCCGAGTCCCCGATAGCAGGCGGCAAAAGGGAGAAACTCCCTGCCATAAACCTCCAAGGCACTGACATCTGCCGATACCTTGGAAGCAGCCAACTACAGCCAACACTGAGACCGTTCATCCGAAAACTTCGAGCCTCCGACCAGCCCCTCCGATACAGCCTCCCGAGCGCCATCCTCTGCCAAGCACTTTCGACCTAGCCCCGGCCGCCGAAACAAGCAAAGCCGAGGATTCAGGGCTTCTGCTCCAGACATTCCAGTTACCACACAGTAGCAGCGGCAGCAAAGCGGGCATTTCAGAAGTTTCTCCAGAAGTTCCTCCGTATGCTCACGTCTGTCCCCATCAAATCAGAATTGTGCATGGTCCCCTACTTGACAGATTATAGATATCATTCACCGGAGAGGCTGCGCGCGGTTTGTCGCGCCGCCATCTTCTCCTCCTCCTCACTTAACAACCACACACTTAACGTCACTAAGGCCAAGGATTTGATTGTGGACTTCAGAGAGGGTAAGATGAGGGAATACACGCCAGTCGTCATCAAGGGATCAGAAGTAGAAAGGGTGAGCAATTTCAACTTCATGGGCGTCAATGTCATTGAGGATCTATCCTCGGCCCAACATATTGTTGCAGTAACAAAGAAGGCATGACAATGGCTATATTCCATTAGGAGTTTGAGGAGGCTTGGGATGTCACCAAAGACACTCACAAATGTACTGAGGAGAACATTCTAACTGGCTGCATCTCCAGCTGGTATGGCGGGTCAAACTACAGAAAGTTGTAAACTCAGTCAGCTCTATCATGGGAACCAGCTTCCAAGAGATCTTCAAGGAGTGATACCTCAAAAAGGTGGCATCCTTCATTAAGGACCCCCATTACCCAGGTCATGCCCTCTTCTCATTGCTACCATCAAGGATGAGGTACAGGAGTCTGAAGCCACACACACACACACACACACACACACACACACACACACACACACACGTTCTATTATATTTTAGCTATAGATTACAGTAAAGAATATATGTACACACTTAATGTAATTTATAGTCCTTATTATACATCGCTTTGTACTGCTGCTGCATAACAACAAATTTCACAGCTTACCTGATTCTGATTCTGATCAGAATTAAATATTTGAGAAGGTAATAGCAGATAGCAGACATGTAAAGAAAAAAAAGTAATTGTATGTTGAATGCTTCATTAGTCTTGTGTATAAACACAAAAGTATATTAATAGTGATTCAATCTAGTTGTCAAATGGTCTGTAACTTAAGAAATAAAACTCTAATAGACATATGACTAGAAAAGAGATTCTCAGTCAAGTCTTTAATATGTTTTTTTACACTTATAGCTCCAGGCAGCTCTTAGCTGAATGCACAGCTGGTGTTAAAACCTTATGAGAACTGCGAAGTACAAGTACTGTAACCTATATTTTATTTCTCAGAAAACCCTCTGAAGACTCATTTCCCAAAATGGTTTCTCTTAATCAGGTCTAAGATTCTCCATTTAGAAATACAAAGATTTTGATGCTTAATAGCCAGTTTACAAGGTTAATACAGCACACACAAAAAAAATTGGGCAATTGGGCTTGATTTGATTGCGTTTGACCTAGGGAGCTTCACAGTTTATAAAGAGAGGCAGCATGTTGGCAAGTCAAAGAGACTGTAGGTGGCATATTAAAGAGACAGGAAAGTAGTGGCAATGCAATCATCACAAGACTACATGTACAATAGGATTCACTTTATCAAAACTGAAAGGTAGAAAAAATCATTTTAAAAACCTCCAAGGAAACACTCTGCTGGGTAAGATATAAACTATTTTCAATTGCAATGCATTTCTTATCTCTCACCACATGCATATCCTTCATTTGCACATGGTAGTCACTTCCAACAAGTTATTACTTATCAGGAAAGGCCATAGCACCATGTATTTAAATGTCTGACTTTCAGCCAAAATGCCTTACAACAATTGATGTAGTGTCTGAAATTGCCAATCTTGTAGATGACAGCAGGTCCTGATAAGAATATCAATGGGAAATTGTTCTTCATGTGTAGGAGAAGTCTTGAAAATAAACATACTAATTGAAGCTATTAATATTGCTCAACAACTTTATGTTGATTTAGCTATAAAAATAAAGTGACATGATGGTGAATTGGCTAAATGTGTGGGCCAGTTTGAAGTGGAATCCTGAGACTGTAATAAGTACATATTGCTTCTTGTATTAATATCAAGGCAGGCTTTTTCAAAGTTGACCATGCAACTAGATGTACAACAAAAATACAAACACCTCACAGTGTCAGAAAAGCACGGAGACAGGGTTCAGCTCATGAACTGTGGTGTTGAAAACAATCTAGTGGAAAATCTATTCAATGATGAATTAATCACTATAACAAAAATATAATTTTTCCCATGTCTTTCGCTTCTTTGAGATGCAGCTTAGAATCTGTCCCCTCCTTCCCAGGTCCTTAACTTGAAACGTTAACTCTCTCCTTTTACAAATGTTGCCTGATCCGCTAAAAACTTCCAACATTTTCTGTGTTTATTTCAGATTTCCAGCATCTGCATATTTTATTTTTTTATTACTGCTCCTTTACATAGTTTGATTTCTTCACAAAGTAAGTTTAGACTTTTTTACTTGTTCTTTCTCTTCCTTTGTTCTATCAATGTACTTTATGGGGTGGGAGTGTTTGAAAAGTTTTACTTCTTTTGCTAACAGTGGACAACAAAGATTTTACTCCTGAATTCTTTTGTGTGTATATTATGGATTTGGGGCTGATTGTGAAAATCACCATGAAATCTCCCTATCACACACCATTTTTTGAAATAATCTATATTTGTTATTTTAATTCATAATTCAAGTCAGAATAACTGTTGCCAAGATTAAGGACGTCATTTTTCTTGGTTCACAAATCAAACAGGTCATCAATGACAGGCAATTCAAATAACTTCCAGTGGGACCGGAGAAAATCACATGGAAGGCATCCAAGGATGTTGAAAGTTTCCTTGGGAACTACAGAGCACCAAATTACATGTAGTTAGTTAACAGTATGCTTCAAGCATGCAAAACTATGAAGTGAAACATTTCAGTGGATTAATTTTCAGCATTCCGATATAGATTTCTTCCTTACAAACCTTAGTGCTGACAATGGAGAGCATGGTGAAAGATTTCACCAGGACATTGTGGTCATGATGAAATAGTATCAGGGAAATTGGAATCCATCATTGCTGGCTGATTATTGTGGACTCTTAAGTAAGAAGCCTCAGACACTGAGTACAAATGAAAATCTTCAACAAAACATTTTAACTTAGTTGAACTATTGCAAAGCATCAGCATGAAAATGTAATTAAATGCATTATCTTAAATAAAAGTTAAGTTCTTGTTTCTCCAAATTTTTTATGTGATACAAGTAGGCTGAAGTTATTTCAGCTTCAAGTAGTCTATAATAAAGAATAGATATTTTGAGGAAGCAACACTTTCCTCAAGCAAAAATCTTCTGTCTAGTGTAATTAATTTTAAGAGGCAAAAAGTTTAGAAGTGGAAGGTTAATGTGGTCTCACAATATCCTGCTGGTTTGACTTGGAAGTTAAACCAATAAAGACCCTAAGACCTAAGACCTTAAGATATAGGAGAAGAATTGGGCAGTTTGGTCCATCAAGTCTGCTCTGCCATTTCATGATGGCTGATCCACTTTCTTCTCAGCTCCAATCTCCTGCCTTCTCCCCGCATCCCTTAATGCCCTAACTAACCACCAATCTATCAACTTCTGCCTTAAATATACCCAATAATTTTGATAAAGGATGGGAGCATAGGTTTATGAATGCTGGAGCTGGATGTTACAACATGCATTTTGCTATAAATTAACCTGGTTCTGGAGTTAATAACTAAAATGTTAATAATACATTGTAATCCTCATTCCCAAATGCAGAAGAAATGATTTTCTTCTCAACAGGTTGTGAGTGAAAGAATGTATTAAATTTTAATTTCCTTGCTGAATCCTGACCTTTGCAGAATTCATAAACGAAAGCTCAGTTGAGTAACAACCTTTAGCTCCTTGCTTTTTCTGTTTTCCCTAAGTATGTATTGAACATATTTGTTACATAAATTCAACTTGAGTGGTAATGCCAGACAGGCTACTGCAAAAGAGCAGCTTGTTTAACAATGACGAGATCAAAAATTGGGCTGAAGCATTAAAACATTAGCATCCATCCACCTAAGATGGACAACATTGTTTTTACTTTTTTCAGTGGAGAGGTCAGCAAAAAAAAAATGCCACACATTTGGCAGCATTAGGAACTCACTTCCAAAATTTCTGGAGAAAGAAATGAGTTCACACAGCAGAAAATATCGAAGAGAATCTGCCAATGGGCAACATAAATTTCAATTCAATGTTCTTGATGCTCTTCCAGTAGGTAAAGAAATGTGGACTCTGAATATTTATTCTTGCAGTGCAAAATGTGAGGAGTAGATAGCCCTATTGCCAATCATGAAATATAGGTTTCCACTGACCCTGAGGGATTGAACCTAAATTTCTGCACTTCTATTCCCAACCGGCAACTTCCCAGATGTGTGCCTATTGGATAGAAATGATCTCTGTCAAGTCGTCGTCAAGTGGAAGGATAGATGATGTAATGGAGTAAAAAGTAAATCAAGGGCATAACAAAGTTCTATTGCATGGGACTGAAAATAAGTTCATTTAGAGAATCTGAAGGATGGTATGGGATCTGTAGGGAGTATTCTGCCGGTGTCTCTCAGCAATCCATTTCCTTTACGCTGTAAGCTGAAATCAGGGCTGGGCAGCATTTTCCATGTTTATATCTTTAACACACTTATTCTGCCTTCCCACTCCTCAAATTGTCCAAGGTATTAGCATTCCTCACGTGGTGTCAGGAGATGTAGAGCAGACTTGACCCAAAAGCAGAGCAGTGGAGATGATATAGCAGTAAGCAATAACTTTAATAATCAACTGCAAAATAACAAGCCATGATGGGCTATAAGAAAGCAGATACTAAACTCAAGGCAACTAGATAACTGAAGGCTAAGAGCAACTGGTCGAGGCTGGCTGGTGATCAAGGACTGTGATGCAAGCTGGGTTTAAATAGGCTGCAGACGCTGAGTTGGAAATGAGTGGCAGGTGACTTCTGTTAGCAGGGAGAATCCTGCATGTGCAGGCTTGATATGTGGTTAGTAACAAAGTTAGGGCTAATTGATTCATACAACGAAAGAATGCAAGCAAATATTACTTGAATTAAACAACTGCTGTCTCAGCACTCAACTTTAAGCATCCAGATCATTATTCATTTGTGCAATACCGGGTCACTGACAAGGGCAGTATTTATTGTCCATCTGAATTTGCCTTTCTGGTGATGAGGAGCCTTCTTGAACCTTTGCAGACTGTGTGGTCAGTGCACAATTGAGCAGATCTTGCTTACAACTTGGCTTATTACATTGAGGTCTTTTTTTGTTCATCTTTCATTTGGCAATTTTAACATTCTGCCTTTAAAAAGTGAGTGTTCATATTCTGCTTTGGTTTGGATTCAACTTGTTCTCTGACTTCAGATATGAGTAAGTTCTTGAAATATGATTCTGCTTGTTTTTTCAGCTCTGAAAAATTAACATGTACTTGGAATTTGCACAAGATTTATTTATTTATTTATTGAGATAAAGCACGGAATAGTCCCTTCCGGTACGTTGAGCCATGCCACCCTGCAACCCCCAATTTAATCCCTAGCCTAAGCAATGGACTATTTACCTACCAACCGGTACATTTGGATTGTGGGAGGAAACCAGGGCACCCAGAGGAAACCCACACAGTCAGTCACAGGGAGAAGGTACAAATTCCTTGCAGGCAGCAGCCGAAATTGAACCTCAGTCAGCTGTACTGTAAAGCGTTGTGCTAACCATTACATCACCATGCCGTCCCTGTTCTCTGACCTTCATATATGAGTCAGTTCTTGAAATATAATTCAGCTTGTTTATTTTACTCTGCTGAAATTATCAGATACCTGGAATCTGTGCAAGATGTTTAGAAGTTGACAACCAGTTTTACAATTTACTTAGTAAATCTTAAAAAGATTTTTTGCTCATTTTCATATTATTCTCTGTAGGAATGAAAATTCCATCTTCATTATTTCTGGCATCCTTTTTGGAATATAAGAGAGCTAACCTTGACTCAGGAAGAACTAATTGACTTCATTCAGTTAGTGTCAAACAAAATGCTCAAAACAGGTTATTTGTGGAGATGAATATCATGAATATGTTAAGGCAAATGGAATGAGACTGAAGGAGGAAAGAAATTACAAAAGGGGAATAAATAGATGGACACAACTGTTTTCTGGGTACAATGAGAGCTGTTAAATCAGAGAAAAGGTAGAATTGGTGAGGAGATTAAGAAATGCACAGTAAATGCCCAGTAAACATTTACAAAGTTGGCAGATATTTTTTATTTGCCTATGGGATGCAGGCATAATTTCCAAAGTCAGCATTTATTGAGCAGTTATCAAGTTAACTGCTCTTGAACAGTTGTTGGTGCTCTGTCTTCTTGAACAATCATAACCCTTAATGTGTTACTGGGTAGGGAGTTTTAGTAGGATGTAGAGATGATAAAAGAATAATGATGGGTAAGAACCCTGCCTCTCTTCAGCATTCCTGTTTCTCTCTCCAACATATGTTAAATGTCTATTGATTGCATTTTGTTAAGAAACCAAGTTGTAACCATTCTATTCATTCTTTTATGAAATTTAAGTGCATTTTAATATCATCTCTACTGCTCTTGGCTGAAAACCAAGGGCTAACATTTTTTGATGTGCTTTGAATAGGATGAATTAGCAGTCAGATTGATGTGTGGAGGATTTGAGGATGGGTGCAGAGAAAGACGATTGATTACTGTAATCGTGTCAGTCAATCTTGGTGAAGAAAGGATTTGGCACATTGGCCTGCATCTGTCAGGGTATTGAGGTTGGGAGCAAGGATATTATGTTGCATGTTGCATCAGTACAGGACATTAGTGAGGCTACAGCTGGAGTATTTTGTAGCTTGGGTTACAGGAAGGATGTCATTAAACTGGAAAAAGTGCAATGTGATTTATAGAATGTTGACAGGACTCGGGACCCTGAGTTATTGGGAGAGGCTGAGCACCCTAAGACTTTATTCATTGGAGTATTGAGGGCTGAGGAGTGACCTTACAGATGTATGTAATATTGTCATTTCATCAAATAAATCAATCAGACCTGCCTCTCACAAAGCCATGCTGACTATCCTAACTAGATCATGCTTCTCCAAATGCTTGTAAATCCTGTCTCCAAGAATCCTCTCCAATAGTTTATCCACCACTGAATTAGGACTCTTTGGTTGATAATTCCCAGGATTATACCTATTAACTTTCTTGAACAATGGAATAACATTTCCCACCCTCACTTTTTCAGGTACCACTCCTGTAGCCAGGGAGGACACAAATATTGTAGCTAATAGTGCAATCTCTTTCTTGCTTCCTGTAATAAACTGAGGTATATCCCATCTGGCTCTTAGGATTTATCTATCCTAATGTTTTTCTGAAGTTCCAGCACATTCTTTTTCCTGACCTTGACATGCTCCACATATTAGCCTATTGCTATATGCCTCCACAGATGACAATAAATTTGACTTTGACCTGAAATCTTTTTATGTATACTTTGAAAAGGAGAATAAAACTATACTGGATTAGGAAAGTCAGGAAGGTACTGGATCTCAGGAGAGGGAGTTTGTAGAATGCCTACGGGATGGCTTTTTGGAGCAGTTTGTCCATAAACCCACCAGGGGATTGGTTGTTTTGGATTGGGTGTTGTGTAATGAACCTGAGGCGATTAAGGAGCTGGAGGTAATGGAACCCCTTGGAAGTAGTGATCATAATATAATTGAGTTCAGTTTCAAATTTGAAAGGGAGAAGCTGGTATCAGGTGTATCGATATTTCAGTGGAACAAAGGAAATTACAGTGGTATGAGAGAGGAAGTGGCCCAAGTCGATTGGAAAAGTAAGCTAGATGGAGGGACGGAACAGCAGAATTGGAAGAAATTCCTACAAGAAATAAGGAAAGTGCAGAAACGATATATTACAAGAAAAAAGAAAATCATGAGTGGAAAAATGGCAAAATGTGGCTAACGAGAGAGGTTAGGACTAAAATAAAAGCAAAAGAGATGGCGTACAAGGAAGGAAAAATTAGTGGGAAAACTGGACGAATTTTAAAAACTTACAGAAGGAAACTAAGAAAGTCATTAGGAAAAAAAAGATGAATTATGAAAGGAGGTTGGCAATTAACATAAAAAAGTTTTTTTTAAATACAAGAGTAAAAGAGTGACACGGGTAGATAGAACCAATTGAAAATGATGCTGGAGAAATTACAATGGGTAACAAAGAGATGGCCGAGGAACTAAATGAGTATTTTGCATTAGTCGTCACAGTGGAAGACATTAGCAACATACCTGATAGCCAGCGGTCTCAGGGAATAGAATTAGGTACAGTCAAGATTACGAGAGAGAAAGTGCTTGGGAAACTAAATGGACTAAGAATAGATAATTCTCCCGGACCGGATGAGGTGCACCCATGGGTTCTGAAGGAGATGGCTTTGGAGATTGTGGAGGCGTTGGAAATGATCTTCCAGGAATCAATAGACACTGGCATTGTTCCGGAGGACTGGAAGGTTGCAAATGTAGTTGTGTTGTTTAAGAAAGGAGAGAGGCAGCAAAAAGAAAATTACAAACCTATTAGTCTGACATCTGTAGTTGCAAAGTTATTGGAGTTGATCCTCAAGAACGAGGTCATGAAATACCTCGAGGTGCATGACAAGATAGGCCCAAGCCAGCATGGTTTCATGAAAGGAAGATCCTGCCTCACCAACCTATTGGAATTTTTTGAGGTAATCTCAAATAAGATTGACAAGGGAGAGGCTGTGGATGTTGTGTATTTGGATTTTCAAAAGGCCTTCGATAAGGTGCCGCATAAGAGGCTGCTTAATAAGATGAGAGCCCATGGAATTACAGGAAAGATATTGGAATGGGTGGAGCATTGGCTGATAGGCAGAAAGCAAAGGGTGGGAATAAAGGGATCCTATTCTGATTGGTTGGCGGTTACTAGTGGTGTCCCGCAGGGGTCGTTGTTGGGGCCGCTTCTTTTTACAAAGTATATTGATAATTTAGATTATGGATTAAATGATTTTGTGGTTAAGTTTGCAGATGACACCAAGATAAGTGGAGGAGCAGGAAGTGTTGAAGAAACGGAAAGGTTGCAGAGAGATTTGGTTAGTTTAGGAGAGTGGGCAAAGAAATGGCAGATGAGGTACAATGTTGAGAAATGTACGGTTGTACATTTTGGAAGAAGAAATAATCGGGCAGATTATTATTTAGATGGAGAGAAAATTCAAAAATCAGAAGTGTGAAGGGACTTGGGGGTCCTCGTGCAGGATACCCTAAAGGTTAACCACCAAGTTGGATCGGCAGTAAGGAAAGCGAATGCTATGTTTGCATTCATTTCAAGAGGAATAGTGTATAAGAGTAAGGAGATGTTGATGAGGCTCTATGGGGTATTGGTGAGACCTCATTTGGAATACAGTTTTGGGCCCCCTATCTTAGAAGGGATGTACTGATATTGGAGAGAGTTCAGAGAAGACATATGAGGATGATTTCTGGAAAGCAGGGGCTACCATGTGAGGAACGTTTGTCGGCTCTTGGACTGCATTCATTAGAGTATAGAAGAATGAGAGGGGGTCCCATAGAAACATTTTGAATGTTGAAAGGGTTGGACAGAGGAGATGTGGAAAGGCTGTTTCCCTTGGTGGGTGAGTCCAGGACAAGAGGTCACAGTCTTAGAATTAGAGGGTACCCATTTAAAATAGAGATGAGGAGAAATTGTTTTAGTCAAAGGGTCGTGGATTTATGGAATTCATTGCCACATACAGCTGTGGAGGCCAATCATTGAGGGTGTTTAAGGAGGAGATTGATAGTTATCTGATTATCAGGGTATCAAAGGATATGGGGAAAAAGCCAGAAACTGGAACTAGATTGGAGAATAGTTTAACTCATGGTGGGGTGGCGGAGCAGACTCGATGGGCTGAATGGTCTACTTTTGCTCCTTTGTCTTGTGATCTTGTGGTGTGAATCCCTGCTGCACCTGACAACCTTGAGATAACTGTCTCAGAGACCAATAGTAATACTTTTCAAGAGGGTGAATTCTTGCCAGGCATTAGGCCTTAATGGTGTACCTGATAGGACACTGAAAACCCATGCCAACCAAATGGCTGGAGTGTTTCAGGACATCTTTAATTTCTCACTACTGAAGGCAGGGCTCTCACCTGCTTCAAAAGGGTATCAGTCATATCGGTGTCCAAGAAGAGCAGGCTGAGCTGGCCTCAACAACTATCACCCATTTACTGTGATGAGCTGGTTTCAGAGTTTGAATTAACTCCTTCCTAGGAAAGGTCTTAAAATCATTGCAATTTACCTCCTTCCAAACAGTATGCAGTAGATACAATCTCACTGACTCTTGTTACGAGAATACACATAAAATTAAGATGTTTGCTGGCCTGGGCTAGCATCAGTAGCATCAGCAGTTGGTCTGCCACCTGCCCTCAGGGGAAGGAGAGATAAGGAACAATGGAGCAGCGTCTGGAGATGTGTAATGAAGGGATGTGGGAGGAAGAGCTGTCTGGAGCGGCTCCCCTCTTTGAACCTTGAACTGTTTGAAGTGATGGACAGGCGATACCCTAGCAGGGGGATAAAAAGGGACAGGTTCGCTAAGACAGACACACACGCCACCCGAGGTAACGAGACCCTGGAAGCGGTGCGCCTCTCACGAGTGGGTGAGAAGTATCAGACAACGACCAGGGTGGAAAGGTACGATCAGCGGGAACCCGGTGTGTGTGTCCGCCCTTGCCTGGGTGCCGGGTTCACTGCAGAGGATCGACCGCATCTGGAGGAGGGGTCACAGTCGGTGACCTCAGGTGACATCACCAAGGACCCGCCCAAAAGTTGCTTGTGAGCCATCTCGCAGGTCTGTGAGTGAAGCAGTGTTCTGAATGATCAGTTGTTCCTATTCTATCTCTCTCTTCCCCCACGTTGTCCATCGCCATGGCAACGATTACTGCGACTGAACTGGACTGAACTTTGAGTCATTTTGAAATTTGGTCATTTACCCCTAGACAACGATAGAGCTTGATTGATGCTGTTATCTTAATTCTGTGCACATGTGCGTTTATCATCGCTGAACTGTTGCATTTATTATCCTTTCGATTACTGTGTTGCTTGTTTCTTTAATAAAACTTTCTTAGTTCTAGTACTCCAGACTCCAACTGAGTGATCCATTTCTGCTGGTTTGGCAACCCAGTTACGGGGTACGTAACACTCTTCACTGGACAACAGCAATACCTACTTTAGGCTACAGTTTATTGACTATAGCTCAGTGTCCAACACCATCATCCCCTTAGTACTAATCTTAAGAGTCTGAGCCTCTGTGCCTCCCTCTGCAAATGTATCCTTGACTTCCTCAACAGGAGACCAGAGTTAGAATGGATCAAAAAATAATAGCTCCCCCTCACTGACTATTAACACTGGTGCATCTGAAGGACACATGCTTACCCCACTGCTCTACTCTCTCTACACCCGCGACTTTGAGGTACAGCTCAAACACCATCTACAAATTTGTCGATATCGCATCTGTTATTGGCAGAGTCCCCTCGGTGATTCTTTCAAAGTACATATTATAGAAACAGCAAGGAGCTGAACAATGAGACATTAAGAGGCAGCCAGAGCTCATGTCATAGTTTACCATGTGATGATATGGGCACTTCGGAACAGTGTAGCATGAGCAGCCCCAGGCAGGCATGTACGTCCGTCGTGCGGTCGTGCAGCCAAGTCATGTGGCCACTCATTGTGAGGGAGCAAGTAGCAGTGGTACAGACGATACAGAATTAGATCATATTACGTCTGAATTTTGTTGGAAGAAGACAGTCATTATGAAGGCACATTCTCACTCAGTTTCACACTGATGGACATCAGGTCAGTGGTCAAAGGGGTGAAAGTGTTGCAGAACTGAAGTGATTTGGGCTTTGCTGGTTGGTTCAAGAACCAAATAGTTGAAGGGAAGGAGTTGATCTTGAACCTGGTGGCATGGGACTTCAGGCTTTCTACCTGATGGTAGCTTGAAAAGATGGCATGGACTGGATGGTGGGGGTCTCTGTTGATAAATGTTGCCTTCTTGGAACAGTGTCTGCTCTAAATACTACCAAGTATGTACAGAAGGGGTGTGCTCATAATTTATTGGTCAGAGTTCACTTCTCTTTACAGCTTAATAAATTGCTGTGCAGTTGTGTTGCCACATCAGACTATGATGCAACCAGTAAGAAAGCTTTCAACAGCACATCTGTAGAATTTTGTTAAGAGTGTTCGCTAATAAGCCGAACTTCCTTAACCTCCTAAGAAAGTAAAGCCACTGGCACACTTTCCTTACCTATGCATTGGGCCAGGAAAGATCATCCGGTGCAACATTTCACTCAATTAAGCTAACAGAACCTTCTGTATATTAGCGAGACCCGACACAGGCTGGGAGACCATTTCAGTGAACACTTACGCTCTGTCTGCCAGAGAAAGCAGAATCTCCCAGTGGCCACACATTTTAATTCCACGTCCCATTCCCATTCTGATATGTCTATCCATGGCCTCCCCTACTGTAAAGATGAAGCCACACTCAGGGTGGAGGAACAACACCTTATATTCTGTCTGGGTAGCCTCCAACCTGATGGCATGAACACTGACTTCTCTAACTTCCGTTAATGCCCCACCTCCCCTTTGTATCCCGTCCCTTATTTATTTATTTATTTATTTATTTATTTATTTTTCTTTTCCCTTTTATTTCTCTCTTTTTTCTCCCTCTGTCCCTCTCACTATAACTCCTTGCCCATCCTCTGGGCTTTTCCCCCCCTCCCCCTAGGCCTCCTGTCCCATGATCCTCTCCCTTCTCCAGCCTCGTATCCCTTTAGTCAATCAACTTTTCAGCTCTTAGCTCCATCCCTCCCCCTCCTGTCTTCTCCTATCATTTCGTATCTTCCCCCTCTCCCTCCCACTTTCAAATCTCTTACTAGCTCTTCTTTCAGTTAGTCCTGACAAAGGGTCTCGGCCCGAAACGTCGACTGTATCTCTTCCTATAGATGCTGCCTGGCCTGCTGCGTTCACCAGCATTTTTTGTGTGTTTTGCTAGAATGCAAGTTATTATCATTTCATTCCTGGCATTGTTTTCTTTCATGAAAATAAATTGCCTTCAAGTCCAGATGAAGCACGTTGACCATCTGGCTTGCCAAGCACACAATGTGCCGCAAGCAAGAACATTCACAGGTACATAATGTAGTGGAGGATCCCAGAACACATGTTCTCTCACTTTATTCCCACTTTATTCTTGGTCTTGGAGATTAGTGATATATCAATTACTGCTAGTCAGCCACACAGATAGACTTCAGTTATGGAGCATTATATTAAAGTGCAGTCAATTGCAATAAGGTCACGAGTCAACAATAAACTCGGGATTACTGCCTGTGCCACGCGACAGTGAGAGTAGGAATGCGATGAGGTGGAGGATAAATGCGTGGCTGAGGGATTGGAGCAGGGGGCAGGGATTCAAGTTTTTGGATCATTGGGACCTCTTTTGGCGCAGGTGTGACCTGTACAAAAAGGACGGGTTACACTTAAATCCTCGGGGGACCAATATCCTGGCAGGGAGATTAGCGGGGGCTACTGAGGTGACTTTAAACTAGAATGGTTGGGGGGTGGGAATCAAATTAAAGCGGCTAGGTGTGAGGAGGTTAGTTCACAACAGAGGGATGGGAACCAGTGCAGAGAGACAGAGGGGTGTAAAGTGAGCGTAGAAGCAAAAAGTACAAAGGGGAAAAGTAAAAGTGGCAGGCCGACAAATCCAGGGCAAGCATTAAAAAGGGCTAAGAGAGTTGTAAAAGAGTGCCTGAAGGCTTTATGTGTCAATGCAAGGAGCATTCGTAATAAGGTGGATGAATTGAAAGTGCAGATTGTTATTAATGATTATGATATAGTTGGGATCACAGAGACATGGCTCCAGGGTGACCAGGGATGGGAGCTCAACGTTCAGGGATATTCAATATTCAGGAGGGATAGACACGAAGGAAGGGGAGGTGGGGTGGCGTTGCTGGTTAAAAAAGAGATTAACGCAATAGAAAGGAAGGACATAAGCCGGGAAGATGTGGAATCGATATGGGTAGAGCTGCGTAACACTAAGGGGCAGAAGACGCTGGTGGGAGTTGTGTACAGGCCACCTAACAGTAGTAGTGAGGTCGGAGATGGTATTAAACAGGAAATTAGAAATGTGTGCAATAAAGGAACAGCAGTTATAATGGGTGACTTCAATCTACATGTAGACTGGGTGAACCAAATTGGTAAAGGTGCTGAGGAAGAGGATTTCTTGGAATGTATGCGGGATGGTTTTTTGAACCAACATGTCGAGGAACCGACTAGAGAGCAGGCTATTCTGGACTGGGTTTTGAGCAATGAGGAAGGGTTAATTAGCGATCTTGTCGTGAGAGGCCCCTTGGGTAAGAGTGACCATAATATGGTGGAATTCTTCATTAACATGGAGAGTGACGTAGTTAATTCAGAAACAAAGGTTCTGAACTTAAAGAGGGGTAACTTTGAAGGTATGAGACATGAATTAGCTAAGATAGACTGGCAAATGACACTTCAAGGATTGACGGTGGATATGCAATGGCAGGCATTTAAAGGTTGCATGGATGAACTACAACAATTGTTCATCCCAGTTTGGCAAAAGAATAAATCAAGGAAGGTAGTGCACCCGTGGCTGACAAGAGAAATTAGGGATAGTATCAATTCCAAAGAAGTAGCATACAAATTAGCCAGAGAAAGTGGCTCACCTGAGGACTGGGAGAAATTCAGAGTTCAGCAGAGGAGGACAAAGGGCTTAATTAGGAAGGGGAAAAAAGATTATGAGAGAAAACTGGCAGAGAACATAAAAACGGACTGTAAAAGCTTTTATAGATATGTAAAAAGGAAAAGACTGATAAAGACAAATGTAGGTCCCCTGCAAACAGAAACAGGTGAATTGATTATGGGGAGCAAGGACATGGCAGACCAATTGAATAATTACTTTGGTTCTGTCTTCACTAAGGAGGACATAAATAATCTTCCAGAAATAGTAAGGGACAGAGGGTCCAGTGAGATGGAGGAACTGAGCGAAATACATGTTAGTAGGGAAGTGGTGTTAGGTAAATTGAAGGGATTGAAGGCAGATAAATCCCCAGGGCCAGATGGTCTGCATCCCAGAGTGCTTAAGGAAGTGGCCCAAGAAATAGTGGATGCATTAGTGATAATTTTTCAAAACTCGTTAGATTCTGGACTAGTTCCTGAGGATTGGAGGGTGGCTAATGTAACCCCACTTTTTAAAAAAGGAGGGAGAGAGAAACCGGGGAATTATAGGCCGGTTAGCCTAACGTCGGTGGTGGGGAAACTGCTGGAGTCAGTTATCAAGGATGTGATAACAGCACATTTGGAAAGCGGTGAAATGATCGGACAAAGTCAGCATGGATTTGTGAAAGGAAAATCATGTCTGACGAATCTCATAGAATTTTTTGAGGATGTAACTAGTAGAGTGGATAGGGGAGAACCAGTGGATGTGGTATATTTGGATTTTCAAAAGGCTTTTGACAAGGTCCCACATAGGAGATTAGTGTGCAAACTTAAAGCACACGGTATTGGGGGTAAGGTATTGGTGTGGGTGGAGAATTGGTTAGCAGACAGGAAGCAAAGAGTGGGAATAAACGGGACCTTTTCAGAATGGCAGGCGGTGACTAGTGGGGTACCGCAAGGCTCAGTGCTGGGACCCCAGTTGTTTACAATATATATTAATGACTTGGATGAGGGAATTAAATGCAGCATCTCCAAGTTTGCGGATGACACGAAGCTGGGTGGCAGTGTTAGCAGTGAGGAGGATGCTAAGAGGATGCAGGGTGACTTGGATAGGTTGGGTGAGTGGGCAAACTCATGGCAGATGCAATTTAATGTGGATAAATGTGAAGTTATCCACTTTGGTGGCAAAAATAGGAAAACAGATTATTATCTGAATGGTGGCCGATTAGGAAAAGGGGAGGTGCAACAAGACCTGGGTGTCATTATACACCAGTCATTGAAAGTGGGCATGCAGGTACAGCAGGCGGTGAAAAAGGCGAACGGTATGCTGGCATTTATAGCGAGAGGATTCGAGTACAGGAGCAGGGAGGTACTACTGCAGTTGTACAAGGCCTTGGTGAGACCACACCTGGAGTATTGTGTGCAGTTTTGGTCCCCTAATCTGAGGAAAGACATCTTTGCCATAGAGGGAGTACAAAGAAGGTTCACCAGATTGATTCCTGGGATGGCAGGACTTTCATATGAAGAAAGACTGGATGAACTGGGCTTGTACTCGTTGGAATTTAGAAGATTGAGGGGGGATCTGATTGAAACGTATAAGATCCTAAAGGGATTGGACAGGCTAGATGCAGGAAGATTGTTCCCGATGTTGGGGAGGTCTAGAACGAGGGGTCACAGTTTGAGGATAGAGGGGAAGCCTTTTAGGACCGAGGTTAGGAAAAACTTCTTCACACAGAGAGTGGTGAATCTGTGGAATTCTCTGCCACAGCAAACTGTTGAGGCCAGTTCATTAGCTATGTTTAAAAGGAAGTTAGATATGGCCCTTGTGGCTACAGGGGTCAGGGGGTATGGAGGGAAGGCTGGGTTCTGAGTTGGATGATCAGCCATGATCATAATAAATGGCGGTGCAGGCTCGAAGGGCCGAATGGCCTACTCCTGCACCTATTTTCTATGTTTCTATGTTTCTAAACCCTCAGAAGGTTTTGAAACACCTGGGCTAGAACACATGCCAATGTTTGCATTGAGAGGAATTCACATCTAAAGGAGAACCAAAAATCTCTTGATCAGGTAAGAAGCAAGGATGGTCAAACCAGCTGTTAAAGAACATCTATTGCTGTTAACTCTACATTTTACACACACAAACTAATTCAGTTGTATGGAGGTACCTGGAGAGATATAAGGAAGCTCAGACAATTAGTAGAGAAATCAGATGGTATTAGGGGCTGGAGAAGCAACCTATCAAAAACACAGGCCCATGGAATTATTACTGAGAATGTTAAGAAAGAATTTTTGACTGGTTACTAATCCTATGCTCAGGTTCCTATGTCAGATCTCAATTAGCATATTCAGATTCTGATCTCACTGGGCCTGACTGGGGTGCTTAAACATTGAGTCAGACAGCATCTGTTACAAAATCATGGGATTTGACAACCTTCTAAAAATGAACAAGTTGGGCTATTTTAAATAACGATGCAGGGATATATATCTGCACTCTCCCCCTTCTCAGTACTGATTCCATTAAATGAGGAAGGATACTATCAAGATGGAAACTGAGCTCCATAGAAAATAAACTAAATTGGCAAGCATCTTTGAGACCCACACCACAGACTGAGAAGCACATAAGCAATGAAGGAAACAGAATGCATGGCAATAGGTCACAATGGCAAATATGCATCCTTATCCATCAACACATTATTGTTGGTTTTGGTTGGCATGGCATAGAGGGCTAAATAGCATGCTTCCAACACTTTTCATAGATCCACTCTTCTTCCAGAAGATGCACAGCCACATCAGCAGCTGCGTCTGGGTTACATTGTGGGTGTACTATAATGTCATTCACTTTATAAAGTGTAGCATGTGTGTGCAGTGTTCATTGACAAAATTTTGCCACTTAGTTCTCTTTTTAGTAGTTGGTTTTAAACCAACTAATCTAAAAATAATCTAAAAGTCAGGCTTGCGACCTCAACATAAATGAATCTGTAAATATCAACAATTAAAGTTTCTCTTGAAAATCTACTTGGAGAAAAACAAAACAGTGGAAATTATCCCATTTCACTAAACAGAACAGGATTTTAAGGGTACTTTAGTGACGTGAAGGTAAACAAATAAACAAGGGAAATATGTACCTTGGCACTAGAGATTATTTCTACCATTTAGCTTCTTTATATTACAATATTAAGAATATGAGAGAAGATTATATCATTTACCACTCTGTTCTTTCAAATTCCTAAACAGCTCTGTGAGAGCACAGATTTTGGATTCTCTATCACCTAAAGCAGCGGTCCCCAACCACTGGGCCGCTGACCGGTACCGGGCTGCAAAGCATGTGCTACTGGGCTGCGAGGAAACGATATGATTTGGCAATATGAGTCAGCTGCACCTTTTCTCATTCCCTGTCACGCCCACTGTTGAATTTGAATGCACGCGAGGTCATTACCCGCGCGTCATCCATGTCAGCGCCAGAAGATCAACTCCTCGAGCTTGCAACTGACGGCGGGCTGATAACATCTCTGTCGACATTCTGGTTCAAAGTCAAGGCTGAATATCCTGAGCTAGCCACGAAAGCACTGAAAACGTTGCTTCCATTTCCAACATATCTCTGAAATGAATGCAACGAAAACCAAATTGCGGAGTAGACTGGACATAAGGAACCCCCTTCGTGTATCGCTGTCTCCCATCACCCCTCGACAGGACCGTCTTGTTGCAGGAAAACAAGCCCAGGGCTCCCACTGATTCAGCGATATTGGTGTGTTGCAATGATTTTATATGTTCATACGGGGAAAATATGTGCTGTGTGTTTAATATCTAAACGTTACTTAAAATGTTATGATGTTATTGACTTACTTACGTAACCATATAACAATTACAGCACGGAAACAGGCCATCTCTGCTCTTCTAGTCCATGCCGAACGTTACTCTCACCTAGTCCCACTGAGCTGCACTCAGCCCATAACCCTCCTCATTCCTTTCCTGTCCATATACCTATCCAATTTTTCTTTAAATGATAATATCGAACCTGCTTCTGCCACTTCTACTGGAAGTTCGTTCAACACTTACTTCAAGCTCCCCTGTCCTCCCCTGAAAATTGACTGATCACTGTATTCATGCGAGGAAAATATGCGCTGTGTGTTTAATATTAAATTGGTTAGATAAACCCTTTTAGAAACGAAATTGAATGTATTAGCCACTTATCACCTATATTCCAGTCGTGATTAACACCTCCCCCCCGAACAGAATCGGCAAAAACGATTTGCAGGGAGAAGAAAAATTGGCAGGTACACGCATGCGCACTAGTGCCTGTGCTAGGTCTCATGGTCATTGTAGTCTTTTCTGTGTAAACGCAACGTATTTGACTGCTACTCTTGTCCGTTCGCAACCCTACCCCCCCCCCCGCCCCAGTCGGCTGGTCCGCAAGAACATTGTCAATATTAAACCGGTCCACAGTGCAAAAAAGGTTGGGGACCCCTGACCTAAAGAGCAGGGTAGAATACCAAGCTGTATAAGTTATTATCTGTCTGTCTACATGTGAAAGTAATTGGAAGACTAAAACAAAATGGATTCATTTTAATAGTTTACACAAGCTGGAAAAACAACAAATATGCTAAAGACTTAAATACCTTTAATCAAGTTATAAGAAAGCAAAGTGCATCATTTAACAGTACATCAATCTACTAAAGTGTCTGAAAATTCCCCTGATACAGCACAAGAAAACTTACTTTAATAACTGCTTCCTGGTAGCTTCTTAGCAAGACTCGTTTACTTACACTGAAATTATTATGATTAATAATAAAGAATTACTCAGCATATGCATCAAGTAAAGACTGTGATAACAATGGAAGAGGGAGTAACTTTCTGTTCCTTTAAAAATGTATGGATCATCTTAGGTGATTTCTTTATGGGTGCAGCACAAGAAAATGGCCAAAAATTTTAATTCTGATTCGCATTCCCATTCCAACATATCGGTCCGTGGCCAAGATGAGGCACACTCAGGGTAGAAGAGCAAAACCTTATATTCTACCTGGGTAGTCTCCAACCTAATGGCATGAACATTGATCCCTTCTTTTGGTGAACAAATTTCCCCTATTCGCCACTCTAGTTTCCTACCTCTTCTCACCCGCATATCACTTTCCTCAGGGTCCCCTCCTCCTTCCCTTTCTCCTCTCCTATCCGGTACCTTCGTCTCCAGCCTTTAACTTTCCCACCCACCAGGCTTCACTTCTAGTTATCCTACTTTCCCCCCCCGCCCCACCACACCCCCACTACCTTTTTATTCTGACATCTTACTCCTTTCTTTTCAGTCCTGAGGAAGGGTCTCAGGAATCATCAACTATTTATTTATGTCGATAGATACTACCTGACCTGCTAAATTCCTCCAGCATTGTGTGAGTGTTCCTCTGAAATGCATTTGTTTTCTGCTGGAGGTTTAATGATCAATTTATAATAATTTACTTCTTTCCAATGAATTGTATACTGAAATTTGTTTTGAGCTTTCTGTCCAATAAATTTTCTCTCATGAGTAAACCAGTACCATAAGATTACATATTACTATATTAAATATATACAGTATGTAGTGTACTTCTAAGAACAATCCATGTTAGTGCTGTGAGGAAGAGATCTGGAATGATTGATAAGCACCCAATCAATCCCTAATGATGTGCAGAGAAAGCAATTAATGGAATTGATTCCTAAAGCAGACATCGGATTTGAAAGCTTGCATCAATGTTGAACTTTATAAGTAGAATCTTCACAAGCTGATTCAGGCATGATGAATAGCCTAGAACCAGGGCTGGAGCAAGACCATAGTCACGGGCCAACTTCCAGGAAGATGAAGTGTCCTATGATGTAATTGGCTGGGTTGATCAGACCCAAAAGACCCTAACAATTCCAGTGTGCAGGAGATGTGGTAATAAGCATACAAGCACAACAAAGTAACTACACAAAATAAACCACACAAAATACAACATAGCAAGTTACACAAATTTCCACAAAGGTTTCAGGGCTCATGATTCTAAGCTGTGACTTGATTGTCACCTTTGTTGGAGTACTTGATTGGTACTGTTATCGGGGATACTCCGAATTTTGACTCATTAAATCACCTTGGGTCTGTCCTAGGCACCTATCAATCACATATATTTGGTCTAGGTGAAGTCCCAAGATCTGAGAGAAAGGTACCTCAATGAATAGAGGTCAATACACAAATGTTGACAGAAACGCAGAGACAAACTTTTTGGTCTTTTGTTCTCATGCCATTAACTCAGCATGGTGTCTTTCATTCAAATAACTCATGTTCATTGACAGACATCCTTGGACTACAGTTCATCATTCAACACCATAGTTCCATCCAGGCTGACAAGAAGCTAAAAGACCTCGGACTTGACCCTGGCTTGTGCAGCTGCATCCTGGACTTGCGGTCAGATTGCCAGCAGGTGGTTAAAGTGGGATCCCTTAAATTCACCACTCTGACTCTCAACACAGGAGCCCCTCAGAGCTGGTACTGAGTCCCCTCCTTTACTCCCTGTATACCCAGGTCTGTGTCACCACCCACAGCTCCAATCTGCTAATTAAATTTGCCGATGACACTACATTGGTTGGCCTTATCTCAAACAATAATGAGGTGGCCTACAGGGGAGGAGTCATCTCTCTGACATGCAAGAACAAATGAGCTGTTTGTGGATTACAGGAGGAATGGAGATGGGCTAACCCCTATTGACATCAATGGATCTGGGGTTGAGAGGGTAAACAGCTTCAAGTTCCTCAGCATTCACATCACCAAGGACCTCACATGATCTGTACACACCAGCACCTCTTTCACCTCAAGTGGTTAAAGAAGTTTGGTTTGGGCCCCCAAATCCTAAGAACTTTCTACAGTGGCACAATTGAGAACATCCTGACTGGCTGCATCACTGCCTGGTATGGGAACTGTACTCCCCTCAATCGCAGGGTTCTGCAGAGAGTGGTGCGGACAGCCCAGCGCATCTGTAGTTGTGAACTTCTTATGATTCAGGACATTTACAAGGACAGGTGTGTAAAAGAGGCCCGAAGGTTCATTGGGGACCCGAGTCACGCCAACCACAAACTGTTCCAGCCGCTATCATCTGGGAAACGGTACTGCAGCATAAAAGCCAGGACCGATAGGCTCCGGGACAGCTTCTTCCTCCAGGCCATCAGACTGATTAATTCATACTGATTTGAGTGTACAGGTACTCTATATTACATTGACTGTTCTATTTGTTATAAATTATTATAAATTACTATGGTTGCACATCGCATATTTAGATGGAGGCGTAATGTAAAGATTTTTACTCCTCATGTATGTGAAGGATGTAAGAATTTAATTCAATTCAATTCAATTATGTCACTTGTGTCTTGAGTCCAAGAAAGACTCCCACCACTATCAGCAAACATTAGACATTGACAATGTTTAACTTGTAAGACTCCTTGACACCTTACATGCTGTGAGCTCACAAAGAATTAAAGTGTCATTCATCTAATATTTCACAAAATTTTAATACAGCACAACACATCTGAGGTCCTCAGTGGGGTAGCCATTAAAAAAGGCTGATAGGTACATACATCGGGAAGCTTAGAATGACAGGACCTTTGGAAAATCTTAGTGAAGTTGAACAGGGAGTCCAGCTGCATAGAGCTTTGAGACTGCATTAGGCTAGCGAGCGTTCTTCCATCAGCCATGGTGGACTGTTGTGTACTGTGCTGGTGATGAACTGGGTGCCAATCATATGCTAGCTTTGTTCTGAGCTGCATTCTTTTTTAAAAATTGGACTGTACTTCACCAGATTCATAATTTGTATGTTAAAGATCATGGAAGTCTTTGTGGAGTCTGGGGATGAAGAGTCACTTGCCATATAATACCTGGCCACAGTAATTGTATTGTAGATTGAAGAGATTTTGCTAATGGCAGTCAATGATTGACCAGCCCAAATGGTAATTGGGCAAGTGGGTGTGGTAGACTCCATCTAGTTGATGCTGATCGCATGGTTCACACAGACTTCCCTTTCATTGACTCATTTTCTCTGTAACCTGTCACCCCTGCGTCACAAGGAAGCCACCTGAGAGTGATGCTCGTGACCTGAGCTGTGAATCTACTTCTCTTTGAGAAGAGACCCACACCACTTATTGCAACTCATTCTTTACAATTCATCTTCTCAATAATATTATTTTATTTGCACAGTTTGTCTTCTTTGGCACATTGGTGTATGTCAATCTTTGTCTGTTTATGAATAGTTTTTCATAAAATAAATTGTATTTCTTATTCCTGTAAATGCCTAAAAAACAATAAATCACAAGGTACTGCATTGTAACATACAGTAATTACTTTGATAGTAAATTTACTTTGAACTTGGTACTATTTTAGTGTAGACAGCACAATGAGGGATTTTAGTAATGTTTCTAGTTTCTGACTGAAGGGAACAGAAATCAAAACAAGCTATTCTGATGTTCATATTTATGCCCCAGGTTTTGAAGTTAGGTTTCCATCTGCAGTTTAAAGTAGATCTTGATCACCATCTATTTGGGAAATCTGACTGTCATGCGTGGCTTCTCTGAGAGAAGCACCAGGTAATGCAGACCCTGTTGATCCCAGGAAAATGGACCTTCCCTCTCCCTGCATTTCATTGCCTTTTCTGACAGCTTTTCCTGCCCTTTGGTTTATCTGTTTCTCCATTCTAAAGCCTGAAGAAGGACCACAAAAACACCTCATTATTTCCAGCCAAAGAGGACACTGAACATTCCAATCGAGAACTTGTTAAAGCATATTGCATACAGAGTGCATTGCTTTTCCCTCCTTTAGTGATCTGTAATTTTATTTTATGAATGCCTTAACCTCCTACTACTCGATTACTAATATATCGAGCTGGAGGTGGGAAGGGCTGAGGCTTCTGGCTCTGCGTGGTTCTCTCGGTGATATGTAAATAGCAGGTTTGCTGCCTGTGAGTCACACTCTGCCCAGTGTGAAAGGTAGGTATCAAATCAATGTAGTACAGGGGCTGCACCTTGAGAAGCATATGAAACAAATCAGCATCTATAGCATTGGATCCAGCACACTGTTCATTCTGTAGCGATTTACTGGATTAAAACAGAAAACTGTCCTGCCTGTGTCAGGTGTTGCATTTCATCTTCCATCTACACCACTTACTGCTGCATTTATTCTATGCACATTAGCACAACTCACTTAAATTCAGTGAAAGGAAGTATTGAATGTCATAAAAATGATTTGAAATGAAAATTATTGCAGTTTGAGACTGTGTTAATATAGCATCCCTCAAATGAAAGGAGGTCTCAGAGCACCAGCCTGCAATAAAACGTACTGGAGAAACATCTGAAAGCATTATAAATAAATTAGGCTTTCAAAAAGATTTTGAAGAAGTGGAGAACGAGTGGGTGGTAAAATAGAGTCGAGTTTTTCAAAGTGTAGTTATATGACATTTGACAGTAACGTGGGAGAGAAGCGGAATCCGATGATAGAACAACAGGCATTGCAGGCCTGTGAAAGCATCACTTAAGCAAAGTAAAGGAAGTGAACAAAGTTATTATATTGAATCATGTACTCTTTGATATAAGAGGCATAAGGGTGGAAGCAGGCAAGTAGGCATCATGTGATTGCAGAGAGCAAACTCTAAGAACCAATATTTGAATTTTTTGAAATGTGAGTACATCCAGAAAATCTTTAATCGAATGTAAGAATAAAGAATACAAAAATGAAACATGCCCAATTTTGTTAAATCTGATGTCAGCTATCATCTTGTTCAATTTATAGATGACAGAAATTAGGATCTCGGAGGAGAATCAGATTCATCAGGGTGCAATCACAGATGATATGACTGCAGATACATGAAGACAAATTTGGATTATGATCAAAATGTGGAGGAAAGTAGGGTATTTTTAACAAAAGTATCCAAAGAAGTAAAGAATTTTGAGAAGTAAATTGGGAGGCATTGAGTTGGAGTGATAGAAAGGCCATTAATTAAAAGAGAAAGGTTTAAAGTAATTGGTCAAAGAACCAACAAGATGAAGAGAAGGACTTCTTATTAACCAAAAAATAATCCAAAATACACAGCCTGAAAAAACAATGTTATCTTTCAGAGTCCTCCAAGAGAACCACAACCTTGTCATAGTTTGGAGGTTTGAGTGCCCCAATGATCCAGAGAGCTGTGTTGGCAGGAGTCAGGGCTTTATGCTTTGGCTCACGGTAGGGTCACCCTTGCTAAACAGGTCAAAGGGCCAGACGAAGAGTGGTCCACCGTTCCTCCAGATTCAAGGGTTCAGCTCAGGGCTAACATCAGTGACTGGTAAAACCACATTGTTATGTAAACAACAATGAAGAATACTTCTACATCTGAGTGCGATAGTTTTCCTGTGTGAATCCACCCGGGACTTGCATGACTGACAGTAGTGAAAACCGAGAGGAAGCTATGGACATGGTGAAGGAAGCCCTGAACACCACCAGAAATGGAGGACGTTCATTGCTGCCCTAAATGCAAGTGGCACAATGGCCAGTAAAAAGTAACTTTCAGAATGGATTAGAATAATTTCTTAAAGGCAAAAGTACTGGAACACAAGAAGAGACTCAGGGAATGGGAAAGCTTTACAAAGGGCTAGCACAGGCAGAATGGGCTGAATAATTGCATCTCTTTATTCTATGAGATTAGTTGATTGTAGGGAACATTGGAAGGAAAATATATAAACAAAAGGTGTGTCTTAATTTCCATATGGTGTACAGTATGTTGCCTTTGGTTGTAATCTATAAAATTTGTACGTAGCAATTATTCTATGCCTTATTCCTTAAACAATGAACATCACTTTCCACTGTGCTTGATGAATAAATAAATGGTAAACCTATTGCTTATAAATATATGTATGATTCTGTTACATATTCTATACAGAAACCTTCACCAATACCGTTCCATTGGATAAGCCATCATATGGTGCTGTTGTTTTGAATCAATGTCGTTTAATGCTTGATTACTTTCAATTATTTTAAGTTAACATTTATCATTCAGCTCAGGATGGTTGTCCGATCCACCAATCAACAGGGAATAAACATCAGAATATTAAAAAATGCCATAACATATGTTCATTCCTTCAACAGATCTCTCATTCTTTTAAAAATAAAACCCATCTTATCTATTAACTGTCAATGCATCAGACTGATCTATTGATCCACTGATTACCACACCATGCATTCACCTACAACAGTAGAACTTCTGCTATCTGAAACCTAGATTAGTCATAAAGCAACATCTATTGTCACATTAGCATATGAACTTGTCAATACCATGTCTGCTGCTTCGATTTCACGTCAGTACAATAAAAAGCCAGTTCAATGATCTTACAATGTCATCAGAGTCTTGTTACCAAGGGACAGGTCATGAGGTCATGGGAGAACTTCACTGTTTTCATTCCAGTCAGTTAAAGGCTAGGAAAAGTTGGCACGGTAGTGTAGCGGTTAGCACAATGCTTTACAGTACCAATGACCCCAGTTCAATTCCCGCCGCTGTCTATAAGGAGTTTGTACGTTCTCCCCATGACTGCGTGTGTTTGTACCGGTTGGTAAAGCAATTGGAATTGCCATTTTTCCCATGATTAGGCTAGGATTAAATTGGGGATTGCTGGGTGGCATGGCTCGAAGGGCTGGAAGGGCCTATTCGGCACTAAAAATAAATAAATAAATAATGAACAGTGAATTTGTAATATCCTGATCATGGTGTGTGAACACAGAACAGGAAGATTCATCAAAAAAAATTAGTCTGATAAACATCACATTTGGTTTAATGATGATGGTTTTAGGGTCTTTTTTTGATAGCAGGATTTGTTTGGAAAATTAAGGAGAGTTCAAATCATCCTGCATGCATTAATATGGCTTGTCCTGGGCTGCAATTATGAAACAGAAGAACTTTGCTCATTCTTCCTGTGAACCCAGAGTGCAATTGAAACCCAAGTTGTTACATTTTTTCACGTGGTATCTTAAATTGAATCTCTCGGGTGCAAAATCAAGAATGCTGTGAAACAAAATGATTGTAAAGTGTCTTTCTAATATCTTTGCCTCAAATAATAAAAGCAATAATATTATACTAGTCCTTGAAGTATAAACAAACAAAATTGTTTTAAATATTTAATGAAATTTCTCATTAAGATACTATTTAAATGAGTAAATATGAAAAATTAACACTGGTCTTTGCGAAATTATTTTCAATTTGTCTTCAGATTGCTAATATCATTCATATTCAATTTATTTTCTCTCAAGACATGCTTTATTTACTTTGTTATTTGTCACCACCATAGGTAATGCGCAATGATCTTTTTATGTAAATAACTGTAGGGTCTAAAGACTGAAGGGAAGTCCAGATATGTGTAAACAGTGAAGCATGCTGGCATCTTGCCCCTGCTATTAATTGAAACTTGTTACAGACACCCATCAGGGCGCATTCTCCAGTTACCTTATAAGGTAACCGTAGCCTTCAGCCAGGAGCAGATGTCATCAGGTGGTTCCCAACCTTCACTGAGTGTTTCGACCCTTAACCACGACACTCTCCAGTTGGTGGGCTGGCAGTGGTGGCCAAATCACTGCCCATCTTTAGTAAGAATACTAAGACCATAAGACCATAAAATTTAGGACCCAGATTAGGCCATTTGGCCCATCAAGTCTGCTCCACCAACTCATCACGGCTGATCCATTTTCCCTCTTAGCCCCAATATCTTACCTTTTCCCAGTACCCCTCCAAGTTATGACTAATCAAGAATCTATCAACCTCTGCCTTAAATGTACCCAATGACTTGATCTCCACAGCCATCTGCTGCAATGAATTCCATAGATTTACCACTCCCTGGCTAAAGAAGTTCCTCTTTACCACCACTCTAAAAGTATGCCCCTCTATTCTGAGGCCGTGTCTTCTGGTCCTAGACTCCCCTACCACAAGAAATATCCCCTCCACATCCACTTTATCAAGGACTATCTACATTTGATAGGTTTCAATGAGGTCATCTCCCATTCTTCTGAATTCCAGTGAGTAGAGGTTCAGAGCCATCAAACGCTCCTCATATGACAAGGTTTTCAATTCCAGAATTATTTTCATAAACCTCCTTTGAACCCTCTCCAATGTCAGCACATCCTTTCATAGGTAAAGAGCCCAAAACTGCTCCCAATACTCCAAGTGAGTGCTTTATAATGCCTCAACATTACACCCTCGCTTTTGTATTCTCATCCTAATGTGAGCTAGTTAACTTCAGCAGTAATATTGGACGCTAGCCACGTGAAAAGTTTGTCCAAGAGAAACTGACATTCGTAATGTAGTTCCCAGGAAATATTTCTAGGTACTCCAATGAACACTACTATAATATCTGTGAAAAATAAAACTGAGGATGATTGTGGAGATCTTTGGTGTAGAGGTGTGGGTACATTAGCTCCATGCTCAGTAAATAAACTTGAGTATTGCAAGCAATCACCATGTTTTGGATCCACAAAGTGCCGAAGTGCAACAACTGTATGTTTTGACTGGCTGCTCCTCGCCATTGGTTGGACAGCACTTTGACCGTGGTGTGCAGTTTTGGTGGCCACATCTAGGAAAGACATGATTTTGTGACAGAGAATACAAAGGAGATTCATCCGGATGTTTGCCTGGATCAGAGAACTTTAGTTGTGGGGAGAGAATGGACAGGTTGGCATTGTTTTCTCCGGAGCAAAAGAGAGTGAGCAGTAACCTAACAGAAAAACACAAGGTTAGTAGAGCTGTGGAAAATGTGGATCATCAAAATCTTTTTCCCATGCTCAAGATTTTAAAAATGGAGAACTATTTTTTAGGCGAGAGGAAAGAGTTCAAAAGGGGATCTGCGTGATAAATATTTACACTGAAATTGGCAGATATCTGAACATGCTGCAAGAGGAGGTGGTGGAATTTGATGCAGTTACTATGTTTAAGAAGCACCTAAATAGACAATATGGAGGAATATAGTTCTAAGGCAGGCAAATACAAATGGTGCAAAAGTGTGAGAAGTCAGCATGGACTTTGTGACTTTTTTACTGTACCGCTCTACGGCATGATGACAATGATTCTGTGAAAAATCTCTAAATTATTTATTCCTGTACTGTAGTTCTAACTGACAAGATAACATTTAATGTCACCCCTAATAGAAGATATCGTTGAGCTTTCTTTAATTTATTGTGGTGGAAGTCTTCCTACTGTTCAGGAATTGGTCTCCTGACTTTTATATGTTTCCAATTTAGAACGATGCACAGCTTGGAGGAGAACCATAACGTTGTGGTATTGTGAGCAGCTGGAATATTGTGAGCAGTTTTGGGCCCTTTATCGAAGAAAAGCTCTGCTGGCATTCAAAAGGGTCAAGAAGAGATAAATGAGAATAATTCTGGGAATAAAGGGGTTAACGTATGAGGAATATTTGATGGCTCTGGTCCCGTACTCGCTGGAGTTTAAAAGAATGAGGGGAAATCTCATTAAAACTTATCAAATATTGGAAGGCCAAGAAAAAGTGGATGAGGAGATAATGTTTCAGATAGTAGGTTAGTCTAGGACTAGATGCCATAGCCTCGGAATAAAGAGATGCCCATTTAGAATGGAGATGAGAAGGAATTTTTTTCTTAGTTTATTCTTAGATTATGAGGACACTCAGTGCTCGTTTATTGTCATATAGAAATGCCTGCATTAAAAAATGATACAACGTTCCTCCAGAATATCACAAAACATAACACAGGACAAACCAAGACTAAAAATTACAAAACCACATAATTATAATATATAGTTACAACAGTGCAAAGCAATACCATAATTTGATAAAGAGCAGACCATGGGCATAAAAAAGAAGTCTCAAAGTCCCGATAGCCTCATCATCTCACGCAGACAGAAGAAGGGAGAAGCTCTCCCTGCCATGAACCTCCAAGCGCCACAAACTTGCTGATGCAGCACTATTGGAAGCACCCGACCGCAGCGGACTCTGAGTCCGTCTGAAAACTTCGAGCCTCCGACCAGCCCTTCGACACTGAGCACCGACCACCATCCTCTGCCAAGTGCTTCGGCCCCGCCCCGGCCGCCGAGCAACAAGTAAAGCCGAGGACTCGGGGCCTTCCCCTCTGGAGATTCTGGACCACACAGTAACAGCAGCATGGAAACAGTGGATTGAAAGTCCGTGGCTCCTGTTATGACTGTGAATGAAGTCACCAGAGAGATGTTAAAGCTGGTGGACATACTGTAGAAGTCTTTACTCAGCAAAGCAAGCAGCAGGCATCGTACTGGAGACACTTTTGGAAGAAGAGGCTCCTAAACTCAAAGTACATCATGTTTCTATACCTTTAAGAAATGGTAACAATACAGTTTCAATGTAACATTGTAACTTTTAACATTGTCATTGGAACATTGTTTACTTCAACACACTGTTTTGGCAATGCTTCATTTAAGTTGCATATAAATTTCAAACACCTTACTCTTCACACCAATGCTCCAGACACCCTAGATTGAATTTTAATCACCATTGTCTCCCTAGCTGCATCTCAGGTGAATGAGTGTTTCCTGGCTTGCAATCAACCTCAGCCTGCAGCTGCAGGAAGACCTTTGTTCTGAGCTGCATTTTAATTTCAATCTACAATCCACATTCAGATCTGAAGGCTGGTTGCTAATGAAATTAATATTTGCTAAATACCCTAACTCCAGAATATGCCCTAACAACTCCCTGAAAGTGGCAACACAGGATAATGGAAAATGCATTTAATAGGCTTGCCTTCAGTGGTGAGCCATCGAGTACAAGAGCTGGGACATCGTGTTGCAGTTGTACCAAATATTGGCTAGGCAGCACTTATTGTGTACAGAAAAGATGCAGTAGTAATAGAGAGAGTGCAAAAGAGATTCACTGGAATGTTGCTTGGAACAAGTTTGTGGTTGCAAAGAGAGATTAGACAGACTGGATTTAACTGGAATGTTGCAGGCTGAGGGGTGACATTATAATGGTTTATAAAATAATGGGGTGTATAGCTAGAACCTTTCACTCAGAACAGGAAAATGTAGAACCAGAAGACCCAGGTATTGGTGTGGGTGGAGAATTGGTTAGCAGACAGGAAGCAAAGAGTGGGAATAAACGGGACCTTTTCAGAATGGCAGGCGGTGACTAGTGGGGTACCGCAAGGCTCAGTGCTGGGACCCCAGTTGTTTACAATATATATTAATGACTTGGATGAGGGAATTAAATGCAGCATCTCCAAGTTTGCGGATGACACGAAGCTGGGTGGCCGTGTTAGCAGTGAGGAGGATGCTAAGAGGATGCAGGGTGACTTGGATAGGTTGGGTGAGTGGGCAAACTCATGGCAGATGCAATTTAATGTGGATAAATGTGAAGTTATCCACTTTGGTGGCAAAAATAGGAAAACAGATTATTATCTGAATGGTGGCCGATTAGGAAAAGGGGAGGTGCAACAAGACCTGGGTGTCATTATACACCAGTCATTGAAAGTGGGCATGCAGGTACAGCAGGCGGTGAAAAAGGCGAATGGTATGCTGGCATTTATAGCGAGAGGATTCGAGTACAGGAGCAGGGAGGTACTACTGCAGTTGTACAAGGCCTTGGTGAGACCACACCTGGAGTATTGTGTGCAGTTTTGGTCCCCTAATCTGAGGAAAGACATCTTTGCCATAGAGGGAGTACAAAGAAGGTTCACCAGATTGATTCCTGGGATGGCAGGACTTTCATATGAAGAAAGACTGGATGAACTGGGCTTGTACTCGTTGGAATTTAGAAGATTGAGGGGGGATCTGATTGAAACATATAAGATCCTAAAGGGATTGGACAGGCTAGATGCAGGAGGATTGTTCCCGATGTTGGGGAAGTCCAGAACGAGGGGTCACAGTTTGAGGATAGAGGGGAAGCCTTTTAGGACCGAGATTAGGAAAAACTTCTTCACACAGAGAGTGGTGAATCTGTGGAATTCTCTGCCACAGCAAACTGTTGAGGCCAGTTCATTGGCTATGTTTAAGAGGGAGTTAGATATGGCCCTTGTGGCTACAGGGGTCAAGGGGTATGGAGGGAAGGCTGGGGCGGGGTTCTGAGTTGGATGATCAGCCATGATCATAATAAATGGCGGTGCAGGCTCGAAGGGCCGAATGGCCTACTCCTGCACCTATTTTCTATGTTTCTATGTTTATGGAGAGAGTGGTGACTATCTGCACTACCAGAGGAGGCAATGGAGAGAGATACAATTACAATGTGTAAAAGGTAACCAGGTAAGTACTTGAATAAGAACATCATAAAGAGATGTGGGCTGAAGGCAGACATATGTGATGAGTGTAGTCAGGCATCATCGTCAGCGTTGATGAGGTGGACCAAGAAGGCCCATTCCTTTGTTGTACACTGCCAAAGTTCAATAATTCTCTGACCCTGGTTTGTCTGGTTACCAGAGGTGAAAGGCATTGAGGTTTCAGACTTTCTGCTCATTCATGTTTCTGCAACTTCACTTTCTGATCTTTCCTTTCCCTCTTGGAATGATCAATGGAAAGTTATGCTTAAATGATATAAGGGAATGAGCTATAGCTTGTGGGTTCTTGTGTCCCATACTATGGGGCTGTACTAAACAGAGAGGGTTATACAGGTGAGACAAGCAGGGAGCTTTGAATTCTGTTTGAAGTACAGCAGTGAGCTTTTGCTCACACATCACATTCTACACTGCGGCAGTAATTAATACTGGTGTACCCAAAAATAAAAAGTGACAAACTTGCAAAAATGCACTGATCCATTTTAAGACTGCTTGTGTCCTTTTAACTAGTGATGGGACTCCTCTGGGCAAAATCCAGGATGTTCAATCCTGACTTCCCTCTTCCATCAGGAAATGGGAGTGGGAAGGAGAATTATGACAACAAGTGAACAAAAGCTCAAGACAGCTATTGTAAACAGAACAGAGGTATTCTACAAGACTGATGCGTAGACCTGATTATAGACCACAGACTGGGACCACCTTAGCGCTGGAAGTTTAGATGCGACAGAATTTGGTAGGTGCATCCAAGAGGGCGTCTTAAATTAGTACGTAGATAGTGCAACTAGAGAAGGATCCATACTGGACCTGGTGTTAGGAAATGAATTTGACCTGGAGACAGTACTTTCAAGGAAACAGTGATCATAACTTCATAACTTTTAAGGTGAATATAAAGTTAAATATTGATTTTGTGGGAGAGTATTAAACTGGGACAGGGCAAACTATGAGAGTATTAGGCAGGATCTGGAAGAATTCAATGTAAATAGTTCTTTCTGGGCAAGTTGACATCTGGCATGTGGAGGGTACTTAAAGACCATTAAGAAGGTAGGACAATAATGGCAATGCAAAGGATTCTTTGATTATAAGGGAGGCGGTGAATTTAGTCAAGAAGAAAAGGGAACTAAATTTATGGTTTAGGGAGCTAAAATTAAACAGGCTCCTTGAGGATTATAAATAAACTAGGAAAGAACTCAAGACGGGAAGTAGGAGAGCCAGAAGGGGCGATAAAAAGTCCTTGGCAAGTAGGAATAAATAAAACCTCAATGCATTCCATAAGTACTGTACATTAAAAACCAGGAGGATATCTCAGGAGAGGGTTGGACCACTCAAGGGATATGTGCTTGGACATCAAAGACTTCAGAGATATCCTAAATGAGTGCCTTGTGTCGGTATTTATCAACATAAAAAACATGTGGGATAATAAGATCAATGTAGGGCGCACTAATATGGGAGAGCATTTTGAGAGGAAGGAATGAGTAGCACTGATTCTCTTATGGTACATTAAGATGGATGACTCTGGGAATGATGGGATATACTCAAAGTTATTGAGAGAGGCAAGAAATGAGATTGTTAGAGCCTTGCCCAAGATCTTTGTGTCCTCTCTTGCCTCATGCAAGGTCTCAGAGGAGTAGTAAGAGCTAATGTTGTCCCAGTGTTGAAGAAGGAAATAGGGATAATCGCAATAACTGTAGACTAGTGAGTTTCATGTCAGTGGTAAGGATTCTATTCTGAGGAATAGGATTTATCAGCATTTGGCCAGACATGGCTTAATTAGCAATAGTCAGCATGGCTTTGAACAGGACATGTTCTTACTAACCTGATTAAGTTTTGAGGGGCAATGAAGGTGATTGATGGGGATAGAGTTGTGGATGTTGTGTATATGAATTTTAGTAAGGTGTTCGACAAAGTCCCACATGGTAGTTCCATTCAGAAGTTTGAGAGGCATGGGGACATCCATGATGACTTGGCCACTTGAATTAGGAACTTGTTTGCCCATGGAATAGAAAGGGTTGTGATCCTTGACTTATTCTGACTAGACGTCTGTGGCCAATGGTATTCAGCAGGGATCCTTACTGGGACTTGTCCTGTTTATGATATAAATAACTGATTTAGAAGGAAATGTGGATGGGTGAGTTAATAAATTTGTAGATGCTACAAATATTGGTAGCTTTGTGGATAGTGTATCAAATTGCCAAAAGAGATAAGAGTATATATGTTAGTTCCAGATATGGGCAGACAAAATGGCATGTGAAGTTTAATCTAGCCAAGTGAAAGTGTTGCAATTTGAGAGAACAGATGTAAACAGACAGTACACATGACTTTAACAGTGTTGATGTACAGGGGGATTTTAGTGGCAAAGTCCACAACTTATTGAAAGTGGCAATAAAGAAGCATATGACGTATATGTCATTAGCTATTGAGGTAAGAGTTCAAGAGTCAGGAAGTAATGTTGCACCTTTATAAAACTCTAGTTCGGCCATATCAGGAATATTGCATTTATTTCTAGATGCCCCATTATAGGAAAAATATGGAGGCTTTGGAGAGGGTTCAGAAGGGGTTTACCAGGATGCTGCCTGAATTGGAGGGTATGTGGAATAAGGGGAGGTTGGGCAAATTTGAGTTGTTTACTCTGGAGTGGGGAGACCTAATAGAAGTTTACATGATTATGAAAAGCATAGAGAAGGCAGCTCTCAAGAGTGAAATATGTAATAATAGAGGGCATTCATTTAAGGCGAGAGCAGGTAAGTTCAATGGAAATGTGCAGGGAAAGCTTTTTACACAGAGATTAGTTGGTGCTTGGAGTGTGCTGACTGGATTGGTAGATTAACATAACTCAATGATTGCTATCTGATTCCCCTCTATCTTCTTTGGCCAAGCCAGGTTTGAATCCAAGCTATCAAGTTTCCATGGATCTTAAGCACTTTAATCTTATAGATATTAGATTATCATGAGGGATTTCCTCAAAAGCTTTATTAAAATACAAGATCCACAACCTTATCCTCATCAATCATCTTCATCAATCATCTTCATCACTTCCTCATAAAAAAGCAACCAAACTTGAAAGACATGATCTTGCTTACTCAAACCCATACTGACTATTCCTAATAACTTTATGCTTTCCCTGTAATTTCACTACCACTAATGTAAGACTCACTGATCTATAATTTCCTGGGTTGTCCCATTTTCCCTTCTATAATAGAGGAACAGCATTGCCTTTTTACCAGTCCTGTAGGACCTCTCTGGCTAAAGAGGATATAAGTATCTCCTCAGGCAATTTGACTTTTTTCATCATCCATTCCATCCACCCACCCAGACATACTCTCTTTTCCCATCTTCCATTGGACAGCAAATAAAAAAGCCAGGAAGTACGTAGCAACATGCTCAATGAAAGCTTCAACCCCACTGTTTAACACTATTGAATGCTTCCCTAGTACAATAAGCTGGGCTCTTGACCTCACAATTGAGCTGATTACGATCCTGCACCATTTTGTTTACCTGCACTGCACCTACTATGTAACTGTTACACTTTATTCTGGATTCTCTTATTGCTTTAATTTTTGGTACTTCAAAGCACAATATAATGGTATGATCTATATGAACAGAGTGCAAATCAAGCTTTTCACTGTATCTCGGTACATGTGAAAACGATAAACCAATTCCAATTTCAATTCTCAAACTGATTATGTGATGACAAAAAAAGATAATCAATCAAGATTTAGTTTTCCAATGATTCCAAACTATAATCTTTCGCCTGTTGGATAATAAAATTTCCTCAGCTGGTTCTATTAATACCATGCCACATTTTTGAAACTTCCAGAGCTAGAAATTTTTCCACAGACAAAAACCTGAGCAGCCTTTTTCAGAATTCTCCTTTTGCAATAAACACCTTTAAACACTCCTCTACCCTTAGAACCTCCTACGCTGCTATGATAAAAGACAATGAAAGAAAGAAGTAGGAATAGGTTACATAACAAATATAAACAGAGATCTGGAAGAAAGGCCCTTAGCACCAATGCTGGCAGCAATGTTCAATGTTGATGAAATACAGTTTGTGTCTGGAAAACATGTACTTATCTTTTTACATATTCCTTTTAAAAGTATATGTTGCCTCGCCTATAGTGTTCATAATTAGTTTCAATGGTGCTCATACAGGATTTCCATGTTGTTACCAATGGAATGCCACAGTTAACAGTGCTTGGTTTATTTAAAGTAAACTTTAGTTATCACAAGGTGGAGGAATTGCAATGTAGTATGAACACTGCAATCTTAGGAGAAAATAGAAATGGCCATCTGTAACATCTTTTATCTTTCCATCTTTTCTGTTTTGGAGATTTTTCAATTATACCAGTTCTCTCAAGTTGATTTTTATTTCCTTATCTAACTACTTGTGCAGTAACTTCAAAAGTGCATACAGATTTGATGATGTTACAATAGAATGCTAGTAACCAGAGGAAAATTCACTCAGAAATTTCATGAGTGGCTGAATGGCGATAAAGACTTTTGCCTACCATTTCCTTCAACACCACATAAAGCAAAATGCTGCAGAATTCATGACAATATGGCACAGTCAAGACTGTGATAATCCAAGGTCCTTTACTCAAACTACTGCCATCTCAATATTTAATAGCAACGTTGCAAGGTTCACCGAGTAGAAATAATCTTTAATTTAGAAAAAAATGCATAGTCACACATAATATTTTACTCTTGAGTTTTATGACAAGGAGGAAAACCAAAGTATTTGCAACATAATCTGGTTAAAATCTCTGATTCTGAGAAGTTAAGAATGGGTTTGGCCAGATGAGTTATATCAGATGACTTTTTTTAATAGTTAAAGGTCAGTTCTTCTCGTACAAGTGTAATAATCACTTGCTCACATGTTGTGGCAATATGCTGCTCATTAATTATTGACGTTGCAGTCTGATATTTATTTTTTCAATATCAGGCAGAAATTTAAATTTTAATACCCTTCCAACTTTAATGTGCCAAGACCAGAACACAATTTTATAATGATCTAAACTGACTGCTGAGCAGTTCAGTCGGTGTTGGAGAATTAACGGGCAGTGACTCACAGCCTCCTTTTGTAACCAAGTTCCTGCAAACAGTTCAACAGGGAAGTTGTATTTTCCATTAAAGAGGGAATTTGCAGAGCACAAGTGATCTTATCCACAAATGAACTGTCATCTGAACTGCATCTCATGCCCAATGACTCCCCAATACAGGAGTGTCTGTATATAAGACCACAAGTCCATAAGATATAGGAGCAGAATTAGGTTATTTGGCTATTGAGTCTGCTCCACCATTTTATCATGGCTGATCCATTTCTCTCTCAGCTCCAATCTCCTGTCTTCTCCCCTTATCCCTTTATGCCCTAGCTAATCAAGAATCTATCAACCTCTGCCTTAATTTGGGCTTCACATCCACCTGTAGCAAAGAAAGAATTCCACAGATTCACCACTGTCTGGCTAATATCTTTGAATATGAGAGTGGGTGGTGTAGTATCCTCTTGTTCTTTTCATGCACGGGTGCTGGTTGGGTAACGGTTCCTGTCAGTATAAAAGGGGAATGGAACAGAGTAGTTGTGGTAAGGCAGGAGTGGGGTAAATTTGGAAATGACTGCTTATGGCTCCTGAAGCTTATAAATCAGGAAAATAAATGGAGTGAGGGGAAAGTGAGAGGCATATTAGGTTTCAATGCATCAACAACTTCAGTCTCTGTACTGTGTTGACCGCTACCTGTATCTACTACCACTTTCACGAACTTAGTTTGCTCTTGCAAGAGAGGCAGGCCACTTGCAAAATTGGCCCTATTAAGTCCTGCAATATGTGACTAATTCTCGCTGGTCATTGATGACATTTTAATGAGGTCACTGAATAACAGTTGTAGATTTCGTCCTCAAGATCAAATAGGAGCTATTTGCTAGCACAATGCTGATAAAGTTCATATACATTTCTCAATAATGTGAGGACATAATAGACCAAAGATAAAGGAGCAGAAGTTGGCCATTCAGCCCATCGAGTGTGCTCTGCCATTTTATCATGAGCTGATCTATTCTCCCATTTAGTCCCACTCCCCCGCCTTCTCACCATAACCCTTGATGCCCTGGCTACTCAGATACCTATCAATCTCTGCCTTAAATACACACGATGACTTGGCCTCCACTGCCACCCATGGCAACAAATTCCACAGATTCACCACCCTCTGGCTAAAAAAATTTCTTTGCATCTCTGTTCTGAATGAGTGCCCTTCAATCCTTAAGTCATGCCCTCTCATACTAGACTCCCCCACCATGGGAAACAATTTTGCTACATCCACTCTGTCCATGCCTTTCAACGTTTGAAATGTTTCTATGAGGTCCCCCCTTATTCTTCTAAACTCCAAGGAATACAGTCCAAGAGCGGACAAACGTTCCTCATATGTTAACCTTCTCATTCCCAGAATCATTCTAGTGAATCTTCTCTGAACCCTCTCCAACGTCAGCACGTCCTTTCTTAAATAAGGAGCCCAAAACTGCTCACAGTACTACAAGTGGGGTCTTTCCAGTGCCTTATAAAGCCTCAACATCACATCCCTGCTCCTATACTCTATTCCTGTAGAAATGAATGTCAACATTGCATTCACCTTCTTCACCACCGACTCAACCTGGAGGTTAACCTTAAGGGTATCCTGTACGAGGACTCCCAAGTCCCGTTGCATCTCAGGACTTTGAATTCTCTCCCCATTTAAATAATAGTCTGCCCATTTATTTCTTCTGCCAAAGTGCATAACCATATACTTTCCAACATTGTATTTCATTTGCCACTTCTCTGCCCATTCTTCCAATCTATCCAAGTCTCTCTGCAGACTCTATTTCCTCAGCACTACTGGCCCCTCTACCTATCTTTGTATCATCAGCAAACTTAGCCACAAATCCATCTATTCCATGATCCAAATTGTTGATGTACAACGTAAAAAGCAACAGCCCCAACACAGACCACTGTGGAACACCACTGGTAACCAGCAGCCAACCAGAATAGGATCCCTTTGTTTCTGTCATAAGGTGGTGGCTGGGAATGGACACAAGTGCAAGACACAGACACTGAAGTACTAGGGACGGGATTAGGAAACAGGGCGATGGCAAGGACATGGACAGGAAAACCAGGAACCTGGAACAGGACTGAACAAGAGAGCAAGGGGCCCGGGCTTGGACTCCAAGCCAGAGACTGGACAAGGACCCAGTACCTGGGTCTTGCCTCTGGCTCGGACTCCAGAAATAGGCAAGGATGAGGCTTGGCAGGCAGGCAAGACGAGGCTGGAGTCTTCAGGCTTGAGGCTGGAGATTAGAGGCAAGGCTTGGCGGGAGGCATGAGGCCGGAGTCCTCAGGCTCGGGGCTAGGCAGGAGGCCAGAGTCTTCAGGCTCGGGGCTAGGCAGGAGACAAGGCAAGGCTTGGCAGGAGGCTGGAGACTAGAGGCGAGGCGAGGCTTGAGTCTTGAGACTTGAGGTGAGGCGAGACTGGAGGCTGGAGGATGGAGACTTAAGGCGAGGCTGGAGGCAGGAGGCAGGAGACTTAAGGCGAGGCGAGGCTGGAGGCTGGAGGCAGGAGACTTGAGGTGAGGCTGGAGGCAGGAGGCAGGAGACTTAAGGCAAGGCGAGACTGGAGGCTGGAGGCAGGAGACTTGAGGTGAGGCTGGAGGCAGGAGGCAGGAGACTTGAGGTGAGGCTGGAGGCAGGAGGCAGGAGACGTAAGGCGAGGCGAGGCTGGAGGCTGGAGGCAGGAGTCGAGGCGAGACAAGGCTGGAGGCTGGAGGCAGGAGACGAGGCGAAGTGAGGCTGGAGGCTGGAGACTTGTGGCGAGGCGAGGCTGGAGGCAGGAGTCTTGAGGCGAGGCTGGGGGCTAGAGGCAGGAGACTTGAGGCGAGGCTGGAGGCTGGAGGCAGGAGACTTGATGCGAGGCGAGGCTGGAGGCTGGAGCCAGGAGACTTGAGGCGAAGCAAGGCTGGAGGCTGGAGACGTGGCGAGGCGAGGCTGGAGGCTGGAGACTTGTGGCAAGGCGAGGCTGGAGGCTGGAGACTTGAGGCGAGGCTGAAGGCTGCAGGCAGGAGACTTGAGGCGAGGCGAGGCTGGAGGCTGGAGGCAGGAGACTTGAGGCGAAGCAAGGCTGGAGGCTGCAGATGTGGCAAGGCGAGGCTGGAGGCTGGAGACTTGTGGCAAGGCGAGGCTGGAGGCTGGAGACTTGAGGCGAGGCGAGGCTGGAGGATGGAGGCAGGAGACGAGGCGAGGCGAAGCTGGAGGCTGGAGGCAGGAGACTTTAGGCGAAGCGAGGCTGGAGGCTGGACGCAGGAGACGAGGCGAGGCGAGGCTGGAGGCTGGAGGCAGGAGAATTGAGGCGAAGCGAGACTGGAGGGTGGAGACTTGAGGCGAGGCTGGAGGCAGGAGACGAGGCGAGGCTGCAGGCTGGAGGTAGGAGACTTGTGGCGAGGCGAGGCTGGAGGCAGGAGACTTGTGGCGAGGCAAGGCAGGAGGCAGGAGACGAGGCGAGGTGAGGCTGGAGGCTGGAGGCAGGAGACTTGAGGTGAAGCGAGGCTGGAGGCTGGAGACTTGTGGCGAGGCGAGGCTGGAGGCTGGAGACTTGTGGCGAGGTGAGGCTGGAGGCTGGAAACTCGAGGCGAGGCTGGAGGCTGGAGGCAGGAGACTTGAGGCGAGGCGAGACTGGAGGCTGGAGACTGGAGGCTGGAGGCTGGAGACTTGTGGTGAGGTGAGGCTGGAGGCTGGGGACTTGAGGCGAGGCTGGAGGCAGGAGACTTGAGGCGAGGCTGGAGGCTGGAGGCAGGAGACGAAGCGAAGTGAGGCTGGAGGCTGGAGACTTGTGGCGAGGCGAGGCTGGAGGCAGGAGGCAGGAGACTTGTGGCGAGGCTAGGCTGGAGGCTGGAAGCGGGAGACTTGATGCGAGGCTGGAGGCTGGAGGCAGGAGACTTGAGGCGAGGCTGGAGGCTGGAGGCAGGAGATGAAGCGAGGCTGGAGGCTAGAGGCAGGAGACTTGAGGCGAGGCTGGAGGCTGGAGGCAGGAGACTTAAGGCGAGGCTGGAGGCTGAAGGCAGGAGACTTGAGGCAAGGCGAGCCTGGAGGCAGGAGACTTCAGGTGAGGCGAGGCTGGAGGCTGGAGGCAAGATTCTTGAGGTGAAGCGAGGCTGGAGGCTGGAGACTTGTGGCGAGGAAAGGATAGAGGCTGGAGATGTGGCAAGGTGAGGCTGGAGCTGGAGACTTGAGGCGAGGCTGGAGGCAGGAGACTTGAGGCGAGGCTGGAGGCTGGAGGCAGGATTCTTGAGGTGAAGCGAGGCTGGAGGCTGGAGACTTGTGGCGAGGCAAGGATAGAGGCTGGAGACGTGGCAAGGTGAGGCTGGAGCTGGAGACTTGAGGCGAGGCTGGAGGCTGGAGACTTGTGGCGAGGCGAGGCTGGAGGCAGGAGTCTTGAGGCGTGGCTGGAGGCTGGAGGCTGGAGACTTGAGGCGAGGCTGGAGGCTGGAGGCAGGAGACTTGAGGTGAGGCAAGGCTGGAGGCTGGAGACAAGACTTGAGGCGAAGTGAGGCTGGAGGCTGGAGACAGGAGACTTGAGGCGAAGTGAGGCTGGAGGTTGGAGACTTATGGCGAGGCGAGGCTGCAGCTGGAGACTTGAGGCGAGTCTGGAGGCAGGAGACTTGAGGCGAGGCTGGAGGCTGGAGGCAGGAGAAGAGACGAGGCGAAGTGAGGCTGGAGGCTGGAGACTTGTGGCGAGGCGAGGCTGGAGGCAGGAGTCTTGAGACGTGGCTGGAGGCTGGAGGCTGGAGACTTGAGGCGAGGCTGGAGGCTGGAGGCAGGAGACTTGAGGCGAGGCGAGGCTGAAGGCTGGAGACAGAAGACTTGAGGCGAAGCGAGGCTGGAGGCTGGAGACTTGTGGCGAGGCAAGGATAGAGGCTGGAGACGTGGCAAGGTGAGGCTGGAGCTGGAGACTTGAGGCGAGGCTGGAGGCTGGAGACTTGTGGCGAGGCGAGGCTGGAGGCAGGAGTCTTGAGGCGTGGCTGGAGGCTGGAGGCTGGAGACTTGAGGCGAGGCTGGAGGCTGGAGGCAGGAGACTTGAGGTGAGGCAAGGCTGGAGGCTGGAGACAGAAGACTTGAGGCGAAGTGAGGCTGGAGGCTGGAGACAGGAGACTTGAGGCGAAGTGAGGCTGGAGGTTGGAGACATATGGCGAGGCGAGGCTGGAGGCTGGAGACTTGTGGCGAGGCGAGGCTGGAGGCTGGAGGCAGGAGACGAGACGAGGTGAGGCTGGAGGCTGGAGGCAGGAGACTTGAGGCGAGGCGAGGCTGGAGGCTGGAGGCAGGAGACGAGGCAAAGCAAGGCTGGAGGCTGGAGACGTGGCGAGGCGAGGCTGGAGGCTGGAGACTTGAGGCGAGGAGAGGCTGGAGGCTGGAGGCAGGAGACGAGGTGAGGTGAGGCTGGAGGCTGGAGGCAGGAGACTTTAGGCGAAGCAAGGTTGGAGGCTGGAGGCAGGAGACGAGGCGAGGCGAGGCTGGAGGGTGGAGGCAGGAGACTTGAGACGAGGCGAGGCTGGAGGCTGGAGACGAGGCGAAGCAAGGCTGGAGGCTGGAGACGTGGCGAGGGATGGCTGGAGGCTGGAGACTTGTGGCAAGGCGAGGCTGGAGGCTGGAGTCTTGAGGCGAGACGAGGCTGGAGGCTGGAGGCAGGAGACGAGGCGAGGCAAGGCTGGAGGCTGGAGGCAGGAGACTTTAGGCGAAGCGAGGTTGGAGGCTGGAGGCAGGAGACGAGGCGAGGCGAGGCTGGAGGCTGGAGGCTGGAGACATGGCGAGGCGAGGCTTGAGACTTGAGACTTGAGGTGAGGCGAGACTGGAGTCTGGAGACTGGAGGCTGGAGGCTGAACGCGAGGCTGGAGGCAGGAGACGAGGCAAAGCAAGGCTGGAGGCTGGAGACGTGGCGAGGCGAGGCTGGAGGCTGGAGACTTGAGGCGAGGAGAGGCTGGAGGCTGGAGGCAGGAGACGAGGTGAGGTGAGGCTGGAGGCTGGAGGCAGGAGACTTTAGGCGAAGCAAGGTTGGAGGCTGGAGGCAGGAGACGAGGCGAGGCGAGGCTGGAGGGTGGAGGCAGGAGACTTGAGACGAGGCGAGGCTGGAGGCTGGAGACGAGGCGAGGCGAGGCTTGAGACTTGAGACTTGAGGTGAGGCGAGACTGGAGTCTGGAGACTGGAGGCTGGAGGCTGAACGCGAGGCTGGAGGCAGGAGGCAGGAGACTTGAGGCGAGGCGAGACTGGAGGCTGGAGACTGGAGGCTGGAGGATGGAGGCGAGGCTGGAGGCTGGAGACTTGTGGTGAGGTGAGGCTGGAGGCTGGGGACTTGAGGCGAGGCTGGAGGCGGGAGGCTTGAGGCGAGGCTGGAGGATGGAGGCAGGAGACGAGGCGAAGTGAGGCTGGAGGCTGAATACTTGTGGCGAGGCGAGGCTAGAGGCAGGAAGCAGGAGACTTGTGGCGAGGCTGGAGGCTGGAGGCAGGAGACTTGAGGCAAGGCTGGAGGCTGGAGGTAGAAGGCTTGAGGCAAGGCTGGAGGCAGGAGACTTGAGGCGAGGCTGGAGGCTGCAGATAGGAGACTTGAGGTGAGGCTGGAGGCTGGAGGCAGGAGACTTAAGGCAAGGCGAGACTGGAGGCTGGAGGCAGGAGACTTGAGGTGAGGCTGGAGGCAGGAGGCAGGAGACTTGAGGTGAGGCTGGAGGCAGGAAGCAGGAGACGTAAGGCGAGGCGAGGCTGGAGGCTGGAGGTAGGAGTCGAGGCGAGACAAGGCTCGAGGCTGGAGGCAGGAGACGTGGCGAAGTGAGGCTGGAGGCTGGAGACTTGTGGAGAGGCGAGGCTGGAGGCAGGAGTCTTGAGGCGAGGCTGGGGGCTAGAGGCAGGAGACTTGAGGCGAGGCTGGAGGCAGGAGACGAGACGAGGTGAGGCTGGAGGCTGGAGGCAGGAGACTTGAGGCGAGGCGAGGCTGGAGGCTGGAGGCAGGAGACGAGGCAAAGCAAGGCTGGAGGCTGGAGACGTGGCGAGGCGAGGCTGGAGGCTGGAGACTTGAGGCGAGGAGAGGCTGGAGGCTGGAGGCAGGAGACGAGGTGAGGTGAGGCTGAGGGCTGGAGGCAGGAGACTTTAGGCGAAGCAAGGTTGGAGGCTGGAGGCAGGAGACGAGGCGAGGCGAGGCTGGAGGGTGGAGGCAGGAGACTTGAGACGAGGCGAGGCTGGAGGCTGGAGACGAGGCGAAGCAAGGCTGGAGGCTGGAGACGTGGCGAGGGATGGCTGGAGGCTGGAGACTTGTGGCAAGGCGAGGCTGGAGGCTGGAGTCTTGAGGCGAGACGAGGCTGGAGGCTGGAGGCAGGAGACGAGGCGAGGCAAGGCTGGAGGCTGGAGGCAGGAGACTTTAGGCGAAGCGAGGTTGGAGGCTGGAGGCAGGAGACGAGGCGAGGCGAGGCTGGAGGCTGGAGGCTGGAGACATGGCGAGGCGAGGCTTGAGACTTGAGACTTGAGGTGAGGCGAGACTGGAGTCTGGAGACTGGAGGCTGGAGGCTGAACGCGAGGCTGGAGGCAGGAGACGAGGCAAAGCAAGGCTGGAGGCTGGAGACGTGGCGAGGCGAGGCTGGAGGCTGGAGACTTGAGGCGAGGAGAGGCTGGAGGCTGGAGGCAGGAGACGAGGTGAGGTGAGGCTGGAGGCTGGAGGCAGGAGACTTTAGGCGAAGCAAGGTTGGAGGCTGGAGGCAGGAGACGAGGCGAGGCGAGGCTGGAGGGTGGAGGCAGGAGACTTGAGACGAGGCGAGGCTGGAGGCTGGAGACGAGGCGAGGCGAGGCTTGAGACTTGAGACTTGAGGTGAGGCGAGACTGGAGTCTGGAGACTGGAGGCTGGAGGCTGAACGCGAGGCTGGAGGCAGGAGGCAGGAGACTTGAGGCGAGGCGAGACTGGAGGCTGGAGACTGGAGGCTGGAGGATGGAGGCGAGGCTGGAGGCTGGAGACTTGTGGTGAGGTGAGGCTGGAGGCTGGGGACTTGAGGCGAGGCTGGAGGCGGGAGGCTTGAGGCGAGGCTGGAGGCTGGAGGCAGGAGACGAGGCGAAGTGAGGCTGGAGGCTGAATACTTGTGGCGAGGCGAGGCTAGAGGCAGGAAGCAGGAGACTTGTGGCGAGGCTGGAGGCTGGAGGCAGGAGACTTGAGGCAAGGCTGGAGGCTAGAGGTAGAAGGCTTGAGGCGAGGCTGGAGGCAGGAGACTTGAGGCGAGGCTGGAGGCTGCAGATAGGAGACTTGAGGTGAGGCTGGAGGCTGGAGGCAGGAGACTTAAGGCAAGGCGAGACTGGAGGCTGGAGGCAGGAGACTTGAGGTGAGGCTGGAGGCAGGAGGCAGGAGACTTGAGGTGAGGCTGGAGGCAGGAAGCAGGAGACGTAAGGCGAGGCGAGGCTGGAGGCTGGAGGTAGGAGTCGAGGCGAGACAAGGCTCGAGGCTGGAGGCAGGAGACGTGGCGAAGTGAGGCTGGAGGCTGGAGACTTGTGGAGAGGCGAGGCTGGAGGCAGGAGTCTTGAGGCGAGGCTGGGGGCTAGAGGCAGGAGACTTGAGGCGAGGCTGGAGGCAGGAGACGAGACGAGGTGAGGCTGGAGGCTGGAGGCAGGAGACTTGAGGCGAGGCGAGGCTGGAGGCTGGAGGCAGGAGACGAGGCAAAGCAAGGCTGGAGGCTGGAGACGTGGCGAGGCGAGGCTGGAGGCTGGAGACTTGAGGCGAGGAGAGGCTGGAGGCTGGAGGCAGGAGACGAGGTGAGGTGAGGCTGGAGGCTGGAGGCAGGAGACTTTAGGCCAAGCAAGGTTGGAGGCTGGAGGCAGGAGACGAGGCGAGGCGAGGCTGGAGGGTGGAGGCAGGAGACTTGAGACGAGGCGAGGCTGGAGGCTGGAGACGAGGCGAAGCAAGGCTGGAGGCTGGAGACGTGGCGAGGGATGGCTGGAGGCTGGAGACTTGTGGCAAGGCGAGGCTGGAGGCTGGAGTCTTGAGGCGAGACGAGGCTGGAGGCTGGAGGCAGGAGACGAGGCGAGGCAAGGCTGGAGGCTGGAGGCAGGAGACTTTAGGCGAAGCGAGGTTGGAGGCTGGAGGCAGGAGACGAGGCGAGGCGAGGCTGGAGGCTGGAGGCTGGAGACATGGCGAGGCGAGGCTTGAGACTTGAGACTTGAGGTGAGGCGAGACTGGAGTCTGGAGACTGGAGGCTGGAGGCTGAACGCGAGGCTGGAGGCAGGAGACGAGGCAAAGCAAGGCTGGAGGCTGGAGACGTGGCGAGGCGAGGCTGGAGGCTGGAGACTTGAGGCGAGGAGAGGCTGGAGGCTGGAGGCAGGAGACGAGGTGAGGTGAGGCTGGAGGCTGGAGGCAGGAGACTTTAGGCGAAGCAAGGTTGGAGGCTGGAGGCAGGAGACGAGGCGAGGCGAGGCTGGAGGGTGGAGGCAGGAGACTTGAGACGAGGCGAGGCTGGAGGCTGGAGACGAGGCGAGGCGAGGCTTGAGACTTGAGACTTGAGGTGAGGCGAGACTGGAGTCTGGAGACTGGAGGCTGGAGGCTGAACGCGAGGCTGGAGGCAGGAGGCAGGAGACTTGAGGCGAGGCGAGACTGGAGGCTGGAGACTGGAGGCTGGAGGATGGAGGCGAGGCTGGAGGCTGGAGACTTGTGGTGAGGTGAGGCTGGAGGCTGGTGACTTGAGGCGAGGCTGGAGGCGGGAGGCTTGAGGCGAGGCTGGAGGCTGGAGGCAGGAGACGAGGCGAAGTGAGGCTGGAGGCTGAATACTTGTGGCGAGGCGAGGCTAGAGGCAGGAAGCAGGAGACTTGTGGCGAGGCTGGAGGCTGGAGGCAGGAGACTTGAGGCAAGGCTGGAGGCTGGAGGTAGAAGGCTTGAGGCGAGGCTGGAGGCAGGAGACTTGAGGCGAGGCTGGAGGCTGCAGATAGGAGACTTGAGGTGAGGCTGGAGGCTGGAGGCAGGAGACTTAAGGCAAGGCGAGACTGGAGGCTGGAGGCAGGAGACTTGAGGTGAGGCTGGAGGCAGGAGGCAGGAGACTTGAGGTGAGGCTGGAGGCAGGAAGCAGGAGACGTAAGGCGAGGCGAGGCTGGAGGCTGGAGGTAGGAGTCGAGGCGAGACAAGGCTCGAGGCTGGAGGCAGGAGACGTGGCGAAGTGAGGCTGGAGGCTGGAGACTTGTGGAGAGGCGAGGCTGGAGGCAGGAGTCTTGAGGCGAGGCTGGGGGCTAGAGGCAGGAGACTTGAGGCGAGGCTGGAGGCTGGAGGCAGGAGACTTGCTGCGAGGCGAGGCTGGAGGCTGGAGGCAGGAGACTTGAGGCGAAGCAAGGCTGGAGGCTGGAGACGTGGCAAGGCGAGGCTGGAGGCTGGAGACTTGAGGCGAGGCTGAAGGCTGCAGGCAGGAGACTTGAGGCGAGGCGAGGCTGGAGGCTGGAGGCAGGAGACTTGAGGCGAAGCAAGGCTGGAGGCTGCAGATGTGGCAAGGCGAGGCTGGAGGCTGTAGACTTGTGGCAAGGCGAGGCTGGAGGCTGGAGGCAGGAGACGAGGTGAGGCGAAGCTGGAGGCTGGAGGCAGGAGACTTTAGGCGAAGCGAGGCTGGAGGCTGGACGCAGGAGACGAGGCGAGGCGAGGCTGGAGGCTGGAGGCAGGAGAATTGAGGCGAAGCGAGACTGGAGGGTGGAGACTTGAGGCGAGGCTGGAGGCAGGAGACGAGGCGAGGCTGCAGGCTGGAGGTAGGAGACTTGTGGCGAGGCGAGGCTGGAGGCAGGAGACTTGTGGCGAGGCGAGGCTGGAGGCTGGAGACTTGTGGCGAGGTGAGGCTGGAGGCTGGAAACTCGAGGCGAGGCTGGAGGCTGGAGGCAGGAGACTTGAGGCGAGGCGAGACTGGAGGCTGGAGACTGGAGGCTGGAGGATGGGGGCGAGGCTGGAGGCTGGAGAATTGTGGTGAGGTGAGGCTGGAGGCTGGGGACTTGAGGTAAGGCTGGAGGCGGGAGACTTGAGGCGAGGCTGGAGGCAGGAGACATGAGGCGAGGCTGGAGGCTGGAGGCAGGAGACGAAGCGAAGTGAGGCTGGAGGCTGGAGACTTGTGGCGAGGCGAGGCTGGAGGCAGGAGGCAGGAGACTTGTGGCGAGGCTAGGCTGGAGGCTGGAAGCGGGAGACTTGATGCGAGGCTGGAGGCTGGAGGCAGGAGACTTGAGGCGAGGCTGGAGGCTGGAGGCAGGAGATGAAGCGAGGCTGGAGGCTAGAGGCAGGAGACTTGAGGCGAGGCTGGAGGCTGGAGGCAGGAGACTTGAGGCGAGGCTGGAGGCTGGAGGCAGGAGATGAAGCGAGGCTGGAGGCTAGAGGCAGGAGACTTGAGGCGAGGCTGGAGGCTGGAGGCAGGAGACTTGAGGCGAGTCTGGAGGCTGGAGGCAGGAGACTTAAGGCGAGGCTGGAGGCTGAAGGCAGGAGACTTGAGGCAAGACGAGGCTGGAGGCAGGAGACTTGAGGTGAGGCGAGGCTGGAGGCTGGAGGCAGGATTCTTGAGGTGAAGCGAGGCTGGAGGCTGGAGACTTGTGGCGAGGCAAGGATAGAGGCTGGAGATGTGGCAAGGTGAGGCTGGAGCTGGAGACTTGAGGCGAGGCTGGAGGCAGGAGACTTGAGGTGAGGCTGGAGGCTGGAGGCAGGATTCTTGAGGTGAAGCGAGGCTGGAGGCTGGAGACTTGTGGCGAGGCAAGGATAGAGGCTGGAGACGTGGCAAGGTGAGGCTGGAGCTGGAGACTTGAGGCGAGGCTGGAGGCTGGAGACTTGTGGCGAGGCGAGGCTGGAGGCAGGAGTCTTGAGGCGTGGCTGGAGGCTGGAGGCTGGAAACTTGAGGCGAGGCTGGAGGCTGGAGGCAGGAGACTTGAGGTGAGGCAAGGCTGGAGGCTGGAGACAGAAGACTTGAGGCGAAGTGAGGCTGGAGGCTGGAGACAGGAGACTTGAGGCGAAGCGAGGCTGGAGGTTGGAGACTTATGGCGAGGCGAGGCTGCAGCTGGAGACTTGAGGCGAGTCTGGAGGCAGGAGACCTGAGGCGAGGCTGGAGGCTGGAGGCAGGAGAAGAGACGAGGCGAAGCGAGGCTGGAGGCTGGAGACTTGTGGCGAGGTGAGGCTGGAGGCAGGAATCGAGACGTGGCTGGAGGCTGGAGGCTGGGTACTTGAGGCGAGGTTGGAGGCTGGAGGCAGGAGTCTTGAGGCGAGGCGAGGCTGGAGGCTGGAGACAGAAGACTTGAGGCGAAGCGAGGCTGGAGGCTAGAGACAGGAGACTTGAGGCGAAGCGAGGCTGGAGGTTGGAGACATATGGCGAGGCGAGGCTGGAGGCTGGAGGCAGGAGACGAGGCGAGGTGAGGCTGGAGGCTGGAGGCAGGAGACTTGAGGCGAGGCGAGGCTGGATGCTGGAGGCAGGAGACGAGGCAAAGCAAGGCTGGAGGCTGGAGACGTGGCGAGGCGAGGCTGGAGGCTGGAGACTTGAGGCGAGGAGAGGCTGGAGGCTGGAGGCAGGAGACGAGGTGAGGTGAGGCTGGAGGCTGGAGGCAGGAGACTTTAGGCGAAGCAAGGTTGGAGGCTGGAGGCAGGAGACGAGGCGAGGCGAGGCTGGAGGGTGGAGGCAGGAGACTTGAGATGAGGCGAGGCTGGAGGCTGGAGACGAGGCGAGGCGAGGCTTGAGACTTGAGACTTGAGGTGAGGCGAGACTGGAGTCTGGAGACTGGAGGCTGGAGGCTGAACGCGAGGCTGGAGGCAGGAGGCAGGAGACTTGAGGCGAGGCGAGACTGGAGGCTGGAGACTGGAGGCTGGAGGATGGAGGCGAGGCTGGAGGCTGGAGACTTGTGGTGAGGTGAGGCTGGAGGCTGGGGACTTGAGGCGAGGCTGGAGGCGGGAGACTTGAGGCGAGGCTGGAGGCAGGAGGCTTGAGGCGAGGCTGGAGGCTGGAGGCAGGAGACGAGGCGAAGTGAGGCTGGAGGCTGAATACTTGTGGCGAGGCGAGGCTAGAGGCAGGAAGCAGGAGACTTGTGGCGAGGCTGGAGGCTGGAGGCAGGAGACTTGAGGCAAGGCTGGAGGCTGGAGGTAGAAGGCTTGAGGCGAGGCTGGAGGCAGGAGACTTGAGGCGAGGCTGGAGGCTGCAGATAGGAGACTTGAGGTGAGGCTGGAGGCTGGAGGCAGGAGACTTAAGGCAAGGCGAGACTGGAGGCTGGAGGCAGGAGACTTGAGGTGAGGCTGGAGGCAGGAGGCAGGAGACTTGAGGTGAGGCTGGAGGCAGGAGGCAGGAGACGTAAGGCGAGGCGAGGCTGGAGGCTGGAGGCAGGAGTCGAGGCGAGACAAGGCTCGAGGCTGGAGGCAGGAGACGTGGCGAAGTGAGGCTGGAGGCTGGAGACTTGTGGCGAGGCGAGGCTGGAGGCAGGAGTCTTGAGGCGAGGCTGGGGGCTAGAGGCAGGAGACTTGAGGCGAGGCTGGAGGCTGGAGGCAGGAGACTTGATGCGAGGCGAGGCTGGAGGCTGGAGGCAGGAGACTTGAGGCGAAGCAAGGCTGGAGGCTGGAGACGTGGCAAGGCGAGGCTGGAGGCTGGAGACTTGAGGCGAGGCTGAAGGCTGCAGGCAGGAGACTTGAGGCGAGGCGAGGCTGGAGGCTGGAGGCAGGAGACTTGAGGCGAAGCAAGGCTGGAGGCTGCAGATGTGGCAAGGCGAGGCTGGAGGCTGTAGACTTGTGGCAAGGCGAGGCTGGAGGCTGGAGACTTGAGGCGAGGCGAGGCTGGAGGCTGGAGGCAGGAGACGAGGTGAGGCGAAGCTGGAGGCTGGAGGCAGGAGACTTTAGGCGAAGCGAGGCTGGAGGCTGGACGCAGGAGACGAGGCGAGGCGAGGCTGGAGGCTGGAGGCAGGAGAATTGAGGCGAAGCGAGACTGGAGGGTGGAGACTTGAGGCGAGGCTGGAGGCAGGAGACGAGGCGAGGCTGCAGGCTGGAGGTAGGAGACTTGTGGCGAGGCGAGGCTGGAGGCAGGAGACTTGTGGCGAGGCGAGGCTGGAGGCTGGAGACTTGTGGCGAGGTGAGGCTGGAGGCTGGAAACTCGAGGCGAGGCTGGAGGCTGGAGGCAGGAGACTTGAGGCGAGGCGAGACTGGAGGCTGGAGACTGGAGGCTGGAGGATGGGGGCGAGGCTGGAGGCTGGAGACTTGTGCTGAGGTGAGGCTGGAGGCTGGGGACTTGAGGCAAGGCTGGAGGCGGGAGACTTGAGGCGAGGCAGGAGGCAGGAGACTTGAGGCGAGGCTGCAGGCTGGAGGCAGGAGGCGAAGCGAAGTGAGGCTGGAGGCTGGAGACTTGTGGCGAGGCGAGGCTGGAGGCAGGAGGCAGGAGACTTGTGGCGAGGCTAGGCTGGAGGCTGGAAGCGGGAGACTTGATGCGAGGCTGGAGGCTGGAGGCAGGAGACTTGAGGCGAGGCTGGAGGCTGGAGGCAGGAGATGAAGCGAGGCTGGAGGCTAGAGGCAGGAGACTTGAGGCGAGGCTGGAGGCTGGAGGCAGGAGACTTGAGGCGAGGCTGGAGGCTGGAGGCAGGAGATGAAGCGAGGCTGGAGGCTAGAGGCAGGAGACTTGAGGCGAGGCTGGAGGCTGGAGGCAGGAGACTTGAGGCGAGTCTGGAGGCTGGAGGCAGGAGACTTAAGGCGAGGCTGGAGGCTGAAGGCAGGAGACTTGAGGCAAGACGAGGCTGGAGGCAGGAGACTTGAGGTGAGGCGAGGCTGGAGGCTGGAGGCAGGATTCTTGAGGTGAAGCGAGGCTGGAGGCTGGAGACTTGTGGCGAGGCAAGGATAGAGGCTGGAGATGTGGCAAGGTGAGGCTGGAGCTGGAGACTTGAGGCGAGGCTGGAGGCAGGAGACTTGAGGCGAGGCTGGAGGCTGGAGGCAGGATTCTTGAGGTGAAGCGAGGCTGGAGGCTGGAGACTTGTGGCGAGGCAAGGATAGAGGCTGGAGACGTGGCAAGGTGAGGCTGGAGCTGGAGACTTGAGGCGAGGCTGGAGGCTGGAGACTTGTGGCGAGGCGAGGCTGGAGGCAGGAGTCTTGAGGCGTGGCTGGAGGCTGGAGGCTGGAGACTTGAGGCGAGGCTGGAGGCTGGAGGCAGGAGACTTGAGGTGAGGCAAGGCTGGAGGCTGGAGACAGAAGACTTGAGGCGAAGTGAGGCTGGAGGCTGGAGACAGGAGACTTGAGGCGAAGCGAGGCTGGAGGTTGGAGACTTATGGCGAGGCGAGGCTGCAGCTGGAGACTTGAGGCGAGTCTGGAGGCAGGAGACTTGAGGCGAGGCTGGAGGCTGGAGGCAGGAGAAGAGACGAGGTGAAGCGAGGCTGGAGGCTGGAGACTTGTGGCGAGGCGAGGCTGGAGGCAGGAGTCTTGAGACGTGGCTGGAGGCTGGAGGCTGGGGACTTGAGGCGAGGCTGGAGGCTGGAGGCAGGAGTCTTGAGGCGAGGCGAGGCTGGAGGCTGGAGACAGAAGACTTGAGGCGAAGCGAGGCTGGAGGCTGGAGACAGGAGACTTGAGGCGAGGCGAGGCTGGAGGCTGGAGGCAGGAGACGAGGCAAACCAAGGCTGGAGGCTGGAGACGTGGCGAGGCGAGGCTGGAGGCTGGAGACGAGGCGAGGAGAGGCTGGAGGCTGGAGGCAGGAGACGAGGTGAGGTGAGGCTGGAGGCTGGAGGCAGGAGACTTTAGGCGAAGCAAGGTTGGAGGCTGGAGGCAGGAGACGAGGCGAGGCGAGGCTGGAAGCTGGAGGCAGGAGACTTTAGGCGAAGCGAGGTTGGAGGCTGGAGACAGGAGACGAGGCGAGGCGAGGCTGGAGGCTGGAGGCTGGAGACATGGCGAGGCGAGGCTTGAGACTTGAGACTTGAGGTGAGGCGAGACTGGAGTCTGGAGACTGGAGGCTGGAGGCTGAACGCGAGGCTGGAGGCAGGAGGCAGGAGACTTGAGGCGAGGCGAGACTTGAGGCTGGAGACTGGAGGCTGGAGGATGGAGGCGAGGCTGGAGGCTGGAGACTTGTGGTGAGGTGAGGCTGGAGGCTGGGGACTTGAGGCGAGGCTGGAGGCGGGAGACTTGAGGCGAGGCTGGAGGCAGGAGACTTGAGGCGAGGCTGGAGGCTGGAAAAGGAGACGAGGCGAAGTGAGGCTGGAGGCTGAAGACTTGTGGCGAGGCGAGGCTAGAGGCAGGAAGCAAGAGACTTGTGGCGAGGCTGGAGGCTGGAGGCAGGAGACTTGAGGCGAGGCTGGAGGCTGGAGGTAGAAGGCGTGAGGCGAGGCTGGAGGCAGGAGACTTGAGGCGAGGCTGGAGGCTGCAGATAGGAGACTTGAGGTGAGGCTGGAGGCTGGAGGCAGGAGACATGAGGCTAGGCGAGGCTGGAGGCTGGAGGCAGGAGACGAGGCGAAGCGAGACTGGAGGCTGGAGACTTGTGGCGAGGCGAGGTTGGAGGCAGGAGTCTTCAGGCGAGCTGGGGGCTGGAGGCAGGAGACTGGAGGTGAGGCAGGAGGCTGGAGGCAGGAGATTTGAGGCGAGGCGAGGCTGGAGGCTGGAGGCAGGAGTCGAGGTGAGACGAGGCTGGAGGCTGGAGGCAGGAGATTTGAGGCGAGGCGAGGCTGGAGGCTGGAGGCAGGAGACGAGGCGAAGCAAGGCTGGAGGCTGGAGACGTGGCGAGGCGAGGCTGGATGCTGGAGACTTGAGGCGAGGAGAGGCTGGAGGCTGGAGGCAGGAGACTTTAGGCCAAGCGAGGTTGGAGGCTGGAGGCAGGAGACGAGGTGAGGCGAGGCTGGAGGCTGGAGGCAGGAGACTTGAGACTAGGCGAGGCTGGAGGCGGGAGACGAGGCGAAGCAAGGCTGGAGGCTGGAGACGTGGCGAGGCAATGCTGGAGGCTGGAGACTTGTGGCAAGGCGAGGCTGGAGGCTGGAGTCTTGAGGCGAGATGAGGTTGGAGGCTGGAGGCAGGAGACGAGGCAAGGCGAGGCTGGAGGCTGGAGGCAGGAGACGTGGCGAGGCGAGGCTTGAGACTTGAGACTTGAGGTGAGGCGAGACTGGAGGCAGGAGACTTGTGGTGAGGTGAGGCTGGAGGCTGGGGACTTGAGGCGAGGCTGGAGGCGGGAGACTTGAGGCGAGGCTGGAGGCAGGAGACTTGAGGCGAGGCTGGAGGCTGGAGGCAGGAGACGAGGCGAAGTGAGGCTGGAGGCTGGAGACTTGTGGCAAGGCGAGGCAGGAGGCAGGAGACTTAAGGCAAGGCGAGACTGGAGGCTGGAGGCAGGAGACTTGAGGTGAGGCTGGAGGCAGGAGGCAGGAGACGTAAGGCGAGGCGAGGCTGGAGGCTGGAGGCAGGAATCGAGGCGAGACAAGGCTGGAGGCTGGAGGCAGGAGACGAGGCGAAGTGAGGCTGGAGGCTGGAGACTTGTGGCGAGGCGAGGCTGGAGGCAGGAGTCTTGTGGCGAGGCTGGGGGCTAGAGGCAGGAGACTTGAGGCGAGGCTGGAGGCTGGAGGCAGGAGACTTGATGCGAGGCGAGGCTGGAGGCTGGAGGCAGGAGACTTGAGGCGAAGCAAGGCTGGAGGCTGGAGACATGGCGAGGCGAGGCTGGAGGCTGGAGACTTGTGGCATGGCGAGGCTGGAGGCTGGAGACTTGAGGCGAGGCTGAAGGCTGCAGGCAGGAGACTTGAGGCGAGGCGAGGCTGGAGGCTGGAGGCAGGAGACGAGGCGAGGCGAAGCTGGAGGCTGGAGGCAGGAGACTTTAGGCGAAGCGAGGCTGGAGGCTGGACGCAGGAGACGAGGCGAGGCGAGGCTGGAGGCTGGAGGCAGGAGAATTGAGGCGAAGCGAGACTGGAGGGTGGAGACTTGAGGCGAGGCTGGAGGCAGGAGACGAGGCGAGGCTGCAGGCTGGAGGTAGGAGACTTGTGGCGAGGCGAGGCTGGAGGCAGGAGACTTGTGGCGAGGCAAGGCAGGAGGCAGGAGACGAGGCGAGGTGAGGCTGGAGGCTGGAGGCAGGAGACTTGAGGTGAAGTGAGGCTGGAGGCTGGAGACTTGTGGCGAGGTGAGGCTGGAGGCTGGAAACTCGAGGCGAGGCTGGAGGCTGGAGGCAGGAGACTTGATGCGAGGCGAGACTGGAGGCTGGAGACTGGAGGCTGGAGGCGAGGCTGGAGGCTGGAGACTTATGGTGAGGTGAGGCTGGAGGCTGGGGACTTGAGGCGAGGCTGGAGGCAGGAGACTTGAGGCGAGGCGAGGCTGGAGGCTGGAGACAGAAGACTTGAGGCGAAGCGAGGCTGGAGGCTGGAGACAGGAGACTTGAGGCGAAGCGAGGCTGGAGGTTGGAGACATATGGCGAGGCGAGGCTGGAGGCTGCAGACTTGTGGCGAGGCGAGGCTGGAGGCTGGAGACTTGTGGCAAGGCGAGGCTGGAGGCTGGAGACTTGAGGCGAGGCTGAAGGCTGCAGGCAGGAGACTTGAGGCGAGGCGAGGCTGGAGGCTGGAGGCAGGAGACATGAGGCGAAGCAAGGCTGGAGGCTGCAGATGTGGCAAGGCGAGGCTGGAGGCTGGAGACTTGTGGCAAGGTGAGGCTGGAGGCTGGAGACTTGAGGCGAGGCGAGGCTGGAGGCTGGAGACTTGAGGCGAGGCGAGGCTGGAGGCTGGAGGCAGGAGACGAGGCGAGGCGAAGCTGGAGGCTGGAGGCAGGAGACTTTAGGCGAAGCGAGGCTGGAGGCTGGACGCAGGAGACGAGGCGAGGCGAGGCTGGAGGCTGGAGGCAGGAGAATTGAGGCGAAGCGAGACTGGAGGGTGGAGACTTGAGGCGAGGCTGGAGGCAGGAGACGAGGCGAGGCTGGAGGCTGGAGGTAGGAGACTTGTGGCGAGGCGAGGCTGGAGGCAGGAGACTTGTGGCGAGGCAAGGCAGGAGGCAGGAGACGAGGCGAGGTGAGGCTGGAGGCTGGAGGCAGGAGACTTGAGGTGAAGCGAGGCTGGAGGCTGGAGACTTGTGGCGAGCCGAGGCTGGAGGCTGGAGACTTGTGGCGAGGTGAGGCTGGAGGCTGGAAACTCGAGGCGAGGCTGGAGGCTGGAGGCAGGAGACTTGATGCGAGGCGAGACTGGAGGCTGGAGACTGGAGGCTGGAGGCGAGGCTGGAGGCTGGAGACTTGTGGTGAGGTGAGGCTGGAGGCTGGGGACTTGAGGCGAGGCTGGAGGCAGGAGACTTGAGGCGAGGCGAGGCTGGAGGCTGGAGACAGAAGACTTGAGGCGAAGCGAGGCTGGAGGCTGGAGACAGGAGACTTGAGGCGAAGCGATGCTGGAGGTTGGAGACATATGGCGAGGCGAGGCTGGAGGCTGGAGACTTGTGGCGAGGCGAGGCTGGAGGCTGGAGGCAGGAGACGAGGCGAGGTGAGGCTGGAGGCTGGAGGCAGGAGACTTGAGGCGAGGCGAGGCTGGAGGCTGGAGGCAGGAGACGAGGCAAAGCAAGGCTGGAGGCTGGAGACGTGGCGAGGCGAGGCTGGAGGTTGGAGACTTGAGGCGAGGAGAGGCTGGAGGCTGGAGGCAGGAGACGAGGTGAGGTGAGGCTGGAAGCTGGAGGCAGGAGACTTTAGGCGAAGCAAGGTTGGAGGCTGGAGGCAGGAGACGAGGCGAGGCGAGGCTGGAGGGTGGAGGCAGGAGACTTGAGACGAGGCGAGGCTGGAGGCTGGAGACGAGGCGAAGCAAGGCTGGAGGCTGGAGACGTGGCGAGGGATGGCTGGAGGCTGGAGACTTGTGGCAAGGCGAGGCTGGAGGCTGGAGTCTTGAGTCGAGACGACGCTGGAGGCTGGAGGCAGGAGACGAGGCGAGGCGAGGCTGGAGGCTGGAGGCAGGAGACTTTAGGCGAAGCGAGGTTGGAGGCTGGAAGCAGGAGACTTTAGGCGAAGCGAGGTTGGAGGCTGGAGGCAGGAGACGAGCCGAGGCGAGGCTGGAGGCTGGAGGCTGGAGACATGGCGAGGCGAGGCTTGAGACTTGAGACTTGAGGTGAGGCGAGACTGGAGTCTGGAGACTGGAGGCTGGAGGCTGAACGCGAGGCTGGAGGCAGGAGGCAGGAGACTTGAGGCGAGGCGAGACTGGAGGCTGGAGACTGGAGGCTGGAGGATGGAGGCGAGGCTGGAGGCTGGAGACTTGTGGTGAGGTGAGGCTGGAGGTTGGGGACTTGAGGCGAGGCTGGAGGCGGGAGACTTGAGGCGAGGCTGGAGGCAGGAGACTTGAGGCGAGGCTGGAGGCTGGAGGCAGGAGACGAGGCGAAGTGAGGCTGGAGGCTGAAGACTTGTGGCGAGGCGAGGCTAGAGGCAGGAAGCAGGAGACTTGTGGCGAGGCTGGAGGCTGGAGGCAGGAGACTTGAGGCAAGGCTGGAGGCTGGAGGTAGAAGGCTTGAGGCGAGGCTGGAGGCAGGAGACTTGAGGCGAGGCTGGAGGCTGCAGATAGGAGACTTGAGGTGAGGCTGGAGGCTGGAGGCAGGAGACTTGAGGCGAGGCGAGGCTGGAGGCTGGAGGCAGGAGACGAGGCGAAGCGAGACTGGAGGCTGGAGACTTGTGGCGAGGCGATGTTGGAGGCAGGAGTCTTGAGGCGAGGCTGGGGGCTGGAGGCAGGAGACTTGAGGTGAGGCAGGAGGCTGGAGAAAGGAGATTTGAGGCGAGGCGAGGCTGGAGGCTGGAGGCAGGAGTCGAGGTGAGACGAGGCTGGAGGCTGGAGGCAGGAGATTTGAGGCGAGGCGAGGCTGGAGGCTGGAGACTTGAGGCGAGGAGAGGCTGGAGGCTGGAGGCAGGAGACTTTAGGCGAAGCGAAGTTGGAGGCTGGAGGCAGGAGACGAGGTGAGGCGAGGCTGGAGGCTGGAGGCAGGAGAATTGAGACTAGCGAGGCTGGAGGCTGGAGACGTGGCGAGGCAATGCTGGAGGCTGGAGACTTGTGGCAAGGCGAGGCTGGAGGCTGGAGTCTTGAGGCGAGACGAGGTTGGAGGCTGGAGGCAGGAGACGAGGCGAGGCGAGGCTGGAGGCTGGAGGCTGGAGACGTGGCGAGGGGAGGCTTGAGACTTGAGACTTGAGGTGAGGCGAGACTGGAGGCAGGAGGCAGGAGACTTGAGGCGAGGCGAGACTGGAGGCTGGAGACTGGAGGCTGGAGGATGGAGGCGAGGCTGGAGGCTGGAGACTTGTGGTGAGGTGAGGCTGGAGGCTGGGGACTTGAGGCGAGGCTGGAGGCGGGAGACTTGAGGCGAGGCTGGAGGCAGGAGACTTGAGGCAAGGCTGGAGGCTGGAGGCAGGAGACGAGGTGAAGTGAGGCTGGAGGCTGGAGACTTGTGGCATGGCGAGGCAGGAGGCAGGAGACTTAAGGCAAGGCGAGACTGGAGGCTGGAGGCAGGAGACTTGAGGTGAGGCTGGAGGCAGGAGGCAGGAGACTTGAGGTGAGGCTGGAGGCAGGAGGCAGGAGACGTAAGGCAAGGCGAGGCTGGAGGCTGGAGGCAGGAGTCGAGGTGAGACAAGGCTGGAGGCTGGAGGCAGGAGACGAGGCGAAGTGAGGCTGGAGGCTGGAGACTTGTGGCGAGGCGAGGCTGGAGGCAGGAGTCTTGAGGCGAGGCTGGGGGCTAGAGGCAGGAGACTTGAGGCGAGGCTGGAGGCTGGAGACTTGTGGTGAGGTGAGGCTGGAGGCTGGGGACTTGAGGTGAGGCTGGAGACGGGAGACTTGAGGCGAGGCTGGAGGCAGGAGACTTGAGGCGAGGCTGGAGGCTGGAGGCAGGAGACGAAGCGAAGTGAGGCTGGAGGCAGGAGACTTGAGGCGAGGCGAGACTGGAGTCTGGAGACTGGAGGCTGGAGGATGGAGGCGAGGCTGGAGGCTGGAGACTTGTGGTGAGGTGAGGCTGGAGGCTGGGGACTTGAGGCGAGGCTGGAGGCGGGAGACTTGAGGCGAGGCTGGAGGCAGGAGACTTGAGGCGAGGCTGGAGGCAGGAGACGAGGCGAAGTGAGGCTGGAGGCTGAAGACTTGTGGCGAGGCGAGGCTAGAGGCAGGAAGCAGGAGACTTGTGGCGAGGCTGGAGGCTGGAGGCAGGAGACTTGAGGCAAGGCTGGAGGCTGGAGGTAGAAGGCTTGAGGCGAGGCTGGAGGCAGGAGACTTGAGGCGAGGCTGGAGGCTGCAGATAGGAGACTTGAGGTGAGGCTGGAGGCTGGAGGCAGGAGACTTGAGGCGAGGCGAGGCTGGAGGCTGGAGGCAGGAGACGAGGCGAAGCGAGACTGGAGGCTGGAGACTTGTGGCGAGGCGAGGTTGGAGGCAGGAGTCTTGAGGCGAGGCTGGGGGCTGGAGGCAGGAGACTTGAGGTGAGGCAGGAGGCTGGAGGCAGGAGATTTGAGGCGAGGCGAGGCTGGAGGCTGGAGACTTGAGGCGAGGAGAGGCTGGAGGCTGGAGGCAGGAGACTTTAGGCGAAGCGAAGTTGGAGGCTGGAGGCAGGAGAATTGAGACTAGCGAGGCTGGAGGCTGGAGACGAGGCGAAGCAAGGCTGGAGGCTGGAGATGTGGCGAGGCAATGCTGGAGGCTGGAGACTTGTGGCAAGGCGAGGCTGGAGGCTGGAGTCTTGAGGCGAGACGAGGTTGGAGGCTGGAGGCAGGAGACGAGGCGAGGCGAGGCTGGAGGCTGGAGGCTGGAGACGTGGCGAGGCGAGGCTTGAGACTTGAGTCTTGAGGTGAGGCGAGACTGGAGGCAGGAGGCAGGAGACTTGAGGCGAGGCGAGACTGGAGGCTGGAGACTGGAGGCTGGAGGATGGAGGCGAGGCTGGAGGCTGGAGACTTGTGGTGAGGTGAGGCTGGAGGCTGGGGACTTGAGGCGAGTCTGGAGGCGGGAGACTTGAGGCGAGGCTGGAGGCAGGAGACTTGAGGCGAGGCTGGAGGCTGGAAGCAGGAGACGAGGCGAAGTGAGGCTGGAGGCTGGAGACTTGTGGCATGGCGAGGCAGGAGGCAGGAGACTTAAGGCAAGGCGAGACTGGAGGCTGGAGGCAGGAGACTTGAGGTGAGGCTGGAGGCAGGAGGCAGGAGACTTGAGGTGAGGCTGGAGGCAGGAGGCAGGAGACGTATGGCGAGGCGAGGCTGGAGGCTGGAGGCAGGAGTCGAGGTGAGACAAGGCTGGAGGCTGGAGGCAGGAGACGAGGCGAAGTGAGGCTGGAGGCTGGAGACTTGTGGCGAGGCGAGGCTGGAGGCAGGAGTCTTGAGGCGAGGCTGGGGGCTAGAGGCAGGAGACTTGAGGCGAGGCTGGAGGCTGGAGACTTGTGGTGAGGTGAGGCTGGAGGCTGGGGACTTGAGGTGAGGCTGGAGGCGGGAGACTTGAGGCGAGGCTGGAGGCAGGAGACTTGAGGCGAGGCTGGAGGCTGGAGGCAGGAGACGAAGCGAAGTGAGGCTGGAGGCTGGAGACTTGTGGCGAGGCGAGGCTGGAGGCAGGAGGCAGGAGACTTGTGGCGAGGCTAGGCTGGAGGCTGGAAGCGGGAGACTTGATGCGAGGCTGGAGGCTGGAGGCAGGAGACTTGAGGCGAGGCTGGAGGCTGGAGGCAGTAGATGAAGCGAGGCTGGAGGCTAGAGGCAGGAGACTTGAGGCGAGGCTGGAGGCTGGAGGCAGGAGACTTGAGGCGAGTCTGGAGGCTGGAGGCAGGAGACTTAAGGCGAGGCTGGAGGCTGAAGGCAGGAGACTTGAGGCAAGGCGAGGCTGGAGGCAGGAGACTTGAGGTGAGGCGAGGCTGGAGGCTGGAGGCAGGATTCTTGAGGTGAAGCGAGGCTGGAGGCTGGAGACTTGTGGCGAGGCAAGGATAGAGGCTGGAGATGTGGCAAGGTGAGGCTGGAGCTGGAGACTTGAGGCGAGGCTGGAGGCAGGAGACTTGAGGCGAGGCTGGAGGCTGGAGGCAGGATTCTTGAGGTGAAGCGAGGCTGGAGGCTGGAGACTTGTGGCGAGGCAAGGATAGAGGCTGGAGACGTGGCAAGGTGAGGCTGGAGCTGGAGACTTGAGGCGAGGCTGGAGGCTGGAGACTTGTGGCGAGGCGAGGCTGGAGGCAGGAGTCTTGAGGCGTGGCTGGAGGCTGGAGGCTGGAGACTTGAGGCGAGGCTGGAGGCTGGAGGCAGGAGACTTGAGGTGAGGCAAGGCTGGAGGCTGGAGACAGAAGACTTGAGGCGAAGTGAGGCTGGAGGCTGGAGACAGGAGACTTGAGGCGAAGCGAGGCTGGAGGTTGGAGACTTATGGCGAGGCGAGGCTGCAGCTGGAGACTTGAGGCGAGTCTGGAGGCAGGAGACTTGAGGCGAGGCTGGAGGCTGGAGGCAGGAGAAGAGACGAGGCGAAGCGAGGCTGGAGGCTGGAGACTTGTGGCGAGATGAGGCTGGAGGCAGGAGTCTTGAGACGTGGCTGGAGGCTGGAGGCTGGAGACTTGAGGCGAGGCTGGAGGCTGGAGGCAGGAGACTTGAGGCGAGGCGAGGCTGGAGGCTGGAGACAGAAGACTTGAGGCGAAGCAAGGCTGGAGGCTGGAGACAGGAGACTTGAGGCGAAGCGAGGCTGGAGGTTGGAGACATATGGCGAGGCGAGGCTGGAGGCTGGAGACTTGTGGCGAGGCAAGGCTGGAGGCTGGAGGCAGGAGACGAGGCGAGGTGAGGCTGGAGGCTGGAGGCAGGAGACTTGAGGCAAGGCTGGAGGCTGGAGGTAGAAGGCTTGAGGCGAGGCTGGAGGCAGGAGACTTGAGGCGAGGCTGGAGGCTGCAGATAGGAGACTTGAGGTGAGGCTGGAGGCTGGAGGCAGGAGACTTGAGGCGAGGCGAGGCTGGAGGCTGGAGGCAGGAGACGAGGCGAAGCGAGACTGGAGGCTGGAGACTTGTGGCGAGGCGAGGTTGGAGGCAGGAGTCTTGAGGCGAGGCTGGGGGCTGGAGGCAGGAGACTTGAGGTGAGGCAGGAGGCTGGAGAAAGGAGATTTGAGGCGAGGCGAGGCTGGAGGCTGGAGGCAGGAGTCGAGGTGAGACGAGGCTGGAGGCTGGAGGCAGGAGATTTGAGGCGAGGCGAGGCTGGAGGCTGGAGACTTGAGGCGAGGAGAGGCTGGAGGCTGGAGGCAGGAGACTAGGCGAAGCGAAGTTGGAGGCTGGAGGCAGGAGACGAGGTGAGGCGAGGCTGGAGGCTGGAGGCAGGAGAATTGAGACTAGCGAGGCTGGAGGCTGGAGACGAGGCGAAGCAAGGCTGGAGGCTGGAGACGTGGCGAGTTAATGCTGGAGGCTGGAGACTTGTGGCAAGGCGAGGCTGGAGGCTGGAGTCTTGAGGCGAGACGAGGTTGGAGGCTGGAGGCAGGAGACGAGGCGAGGCGAGGCTGGAGGCTGGAGGCTGGAGACGTGGCGAGGCGAGGCTTGAGACTTGAGACTTGAGGTGAGGCGAGACTGGAGGCAGGAGGCAGGAGACTTGAGGCGAGGCGAGACTGGAGGCTGGAGACTGGAGGCTGGAGGATGGAGGCGAGGCTGGAGACTTGTGGTGAGGTGAGGCTGGAGGCTGGGGACTTGAGGCGAGGCTGGAGGCGGGAGACTTGAGGCGAGGCTGGAGGCAGGAGACTTGAGGCAAGGCTGGAGGCTGGAGGCAGGAGACGAGGTGAAGTGAGGCTGGAGGCTGGAGACTTGTGGCATGGCGAGGCAGGAGGCAGGAGACTTAAGGCAAGGCGAGACTGGAGGCTGGAGGCAGGAGACTTGAGGTGAGGCTGGAGGCAGGAGGCAGGAGACTTGAGGTGAGGCTGGAGGCAGGAGGCAGGAGACGTAAGGCAAGGCGAGGCTGGAGGCTGGAGGCAGGAGTCGAGGTGAGACAAGGCTGGAGGCTGGAGGCAGGAGACGAGGCGAAGTGAGGCTGGAGGCTGGAGACTTGTGGCAAGGCGAGGCTGGAGGCAGGAGTCTTGAGGCGAGGCTGGGGGCTAGAGGCAGGAGACTTGAGGCGAGGCTGGAGGCTGGAGACTTGTGGTGAGGTGAGGCTGGAGGCTGGGGACTTGAGGTGAGGCTGGAGACGGGAGACTTGAGGCGAGGCTGGAGGCAGGAGACTTGAGGCGAGGCTGGAGGCTGGAGGCAGGAGACGAAGCGAAGTGAGGCTGGAGGCAGGAGACTTGAGGCGAGGCGAGACTGGAGGCTGGAGACTGGAGGCTGGAGGATGGAGGCGAGGCTGGAGGCTGGAGACTTGTGGTGAGGTGAGGCTGGAGGCTGGGGACTTGAGGCGAGGCTGGAGGCGGGAGACTTGAGGCGAGGCTGGAGGCAGGAGACTTGAGGCGAGGCTGGAGGCAGGAGATGAGGCGAAGTGAGGCTGGAGGCTGAAGACTTGTGGCGAGGCGAGGCTAGAGGCAGGAAGCAGGAGACTTGTGGCGAGGCTGGAGGCTGGAGGCAGGAGACTTGAGGCAAGGCTGGAGGCTGGAGGTAGAAGGCTTGAGGCGAGGCTGGAGGCAGGAGACTTGAGGCGAGGCTGGAGGCTGCAGATAGGAGACTTGAGGTGAGGCTGGAGGCTGGAGGCAGGAGACTTGAGGCGAGGCGAGGCTGGAGGCTGGAGGCAGGAGACGAGGCGAAGCGAGACTGGAGGCTGGAGACTTGTGGCGAGGCGAGGTTGGAGGCAGGAGTCTTGAGGCGAGGCTGGGGGCTGGAGGCAGGAGACTTGAGGTGAGGCAGGAGGCTGGAGGCAGGAGATTTGAGGCGAGGCGAGGCTGGAGGCTGGAGACTTGAGGCGAGGAGAGGCTGGAGGCTGGAGGCAGGAGACTTTAGGCGAAGCGAAGTTGGAGGCTGGAGGCAGGAGACGAGGTGAGGCGAGGCTGGAGGCTGGAGGCAGGATTCTTGAGGTGAAGCGAGGCTGGAGGCTGGAGACTTGTGGCGAGGCAAGGATAGAGGCTGGAGATGTGGCAAGGTGAGGCTGGAGCTGGAGACTTGAGGCGAGGCTGGAGGCAGGAGACTTGAGGCGAGGCTGGAGGCTGGAGGCAGGATTCTTGAGGTGAAGCGAGGCTGGAGGCTGGAGACTTGTGGCGAGGCAAGGATAGAGGCTGGAGACGTGGCAAGGTGAGGCTGGAGCTGGAGACTTGAGGCGAGGCTGGAGGCTGGAGACTTGTGGCGAGGCGAGGCTGGAGGCAGGAGTCTTGAGGCGTGGCTGGAGGCTGGAGGCTGGAGACTTGAGGCGAGGCTGGAGGCTGGAGGCAGGAGACTTGAGGTGAGGCAAGGCTGGAGGCTGGAGACAGAAGACTTGAGGCGAAGTGAGGCTGGAGGCTGGAGACAGGAGACTTGAGGCGAAGCGAGGCTGGAGGTTGGAGACTTATGGCGAGGCGAGGCTGCAGCTGGAGACTTGAGGCGAGTCTGGAGGCAGGAGACTTGAGGCGAGGCTGGAGGCTGGAGGCAGGAGAAGAGACGAGGCGAAGCGAGGCTGGAGGCTGGAGACTTGTGGCGAGATGAGGCTGGAGGCAGGAGTCTTGAGACGTGGCTGGAGGCTGGAGGCTGGAGACTTGAGGCGAGGCTGGAGGCTGGAGGCAGGAGACTTGAGGCGAGGCGAGGCTGGAGGCTGGAGACAGAAGACTTGAGGCGAAGCAAGGCTGGAGGCTGGAGACAGGAGACTTGAGGCGAAGCGAGGCTGGAGGTTGGAGACATATGGCGAGGCGAGGCTGGAGGCTGGAGACTTGTGGCAAGGCAAGGCTGGAGGCTGGAGGCAGGAGACGAGGCGAGGTGAGGCTGGAGGCTGGAGGCAGGAGACTTGAGGCAAGGCTGGAGGCTGGAGGTAGAAGGCTTGAGGCGAGGCTGGAGGCAGGAGACTTGAGGCGAGGCTGGAGGCTGCAGATAGGAGACTTGAGGTGAGGCTGGAGGCTGGAGGCAGGAGACTTGAGGCGAGGCGAGGCTGGAGGCTGGAGGCAGGAGACGAGGCGAAGCGAGACTGGAGGCTGGAGACTTGTGGCGAGGCGAGGTTGGAGGCAGGAGTCTTGAGGCGAGGCTGGGGGCTGGAGGCAGGAGACTTGAGGTGAGGCAGGAGGCTGGAGAAAGGAGATTTGAGGCGAGGCGAGGCTGGAGGCTGGAGGCAGGAGTCGAGGTGAGACGAGGCTGGAGGCTGGAGGCAGGAGAGTTGAGGCGAGGCGAGGCTGGAGGCTGGAGACTTGAGGCGAGGAGAGGCTGGAGGCTGGAGGCAGGAGACTAGGCGAAGCGAAGTTGGAGGCTGGAGGCAGGAGACGAGGTGAGGCGAGGCTGGAGGCTGGAGGCAGGAGAATTGAGACTAGCGAGGCTGGAGGCTGGAGACGAGGCGAAGCAAGGCTGGAGGCTGGAGACGTGGCGAGGCAATGCTGGAGGCTGGAGACTTGTGGCAAGGCGAGGCTGGAGGCTGGAGTCTTGAGGCGAGACGAGGTTGGAGGCTGGAGGCAGGAGACGAGGCGAGGCGAGGCTGGAGGCTGGAGGCTGGAGACGTGGCGAGGCGAGGCTTGAGACTTGAGACTTGAGGTGAGGCGAGACTGGAGGCAGGAGGCAGGAGACTTGAGGCGAGGCGAGACTGGAGGCTGGAGACTGGAGGCTGGAGGATGGAGGCGAGGCTGGAGACTTGTGGTGAGGTGAGGCTGGAGGCTGGGGACTTGAGGCGAGGCTGGAGGCGGGAGACTTGAGGCGAGGCTGGAGGCAGGAGACTTGAGGCAAGGCTGGAGGCTGGAGGCAGGAGACGAGGTGAAGTGAGGCTGGAGGCTGGAGACTTGTGGCATGGCGAGGCAGGAGGCAGGAGACGTAAGGCAAGGCGAGACTGGAGGCTGGAGGCAGGAGACTTGAGGTGAGGCTGGAGGCAGGAGGCAGGAGACTTGAGGTGAGGCTGGAGGCAGGAGGCAGGAGACGTAAGGCAAGGCGAGGCTGGAGGCTGGAGGCAGGAGTCGAGGTGAGACAAGGCTGGAGGCTGGAGGCAGGAGACGAGGCGAAGTGAGGCTGGAGGCTGGAGACTTGTGGCAAGGCGAGGCTGGAGGCAGGAGTCTTGAGGCGAGGCTGGGGGCTAGAGGCAGGAGACTTGAGGCGAGGCTGGAGGCTGGAGACTTGTGGTGAGGTGAGGCTGGAGGCTGGGGACTTGAGGTGAGGCTGGAGACGGGAGACTTGAGGCGAGGCTGGAGGCAGGAGACTTGAGGCGAGGCTGGAGGCTGGAGGCAGGAGACGAAGCGAAGTGAGGCTGGAGGCAGGAGACTTGAGGCGAGGCGAGACTGGAGGCTGGAGACTGGAGGCTGGAGGATGGAGGCGAGGCTGGAGGCTGGAGACTTGTGGTGAGGTGAGGCTGGAGGCTGGGGACTTGAGGCGAGGCTGGAGGCGGGAGACTTGAGGCGAGGCTGGAGGCAGGAGACTTGAGGCGAGGCTGGAGGCAGGAGATGAGGCGAAGTGAGGCTGGAGGCTGAAGACTTGTGGCGAGGCGAGGCTAGAGGCAGGAAGCAGGAGACTTGTGGCGAGGCTGGAGGCTGGAGGCAGGAGACTTGAGGCAAGGCTGGAGGCTGGAGGTAGAAGGCTTGAGGCGAGGCTGGAGGCAGGAGACTTGAGGCGAGGCTGGAGGCTGCAGATAGGAGACTTGAGGTGAGGCTGGAGGCTGGAGGCAGGAGACTTGAGGCGAGGCGAGGCTGGAGGCTGGAGGCAGGAGACGAGGCGAAGCGAGACTGGAGGCTGGAGACTTGTGGCGAGGCGAGGTTGGAGGCAGGAGTCTTGAGGCGAGGCTGGGGGCTGGAGGCAGGAGACTTGAGGTGAGGCAGGAGGCTGGAGGCAGGAGATTTGAGGCGAGGCGAGGCTGGAGGCTGGAGACTTGAGGCGAGGAGAGGCTGGAGGCTGGAGGCAGGAGACTTTAGGCGAAGCGAAGTTGGAGGCTGGAGGCAGGAGACGAGGTGAGGCGAGGCTGGAGGCTGGAGGCAGGAGAATTGAGACTAGCGAGGCTGGAGGCTGGAGACGAGGCGAAGCAAGGCTGGAGGCTGGAGATGTGGCGAGGCAATGCTGGAGGCTGGAGACTTGTGGCAAGGCGAGGCTGGAGGCTGGAGTCTTGAGGCGAGACGAGGTTGGAGGCTGGAGGCAGGAGACGAGGCGAGGCGAGGCTGGAGGCTGGAGGCTGGAGACGTGGCGAGGCGAGGCTTGAGACTTGAGTCTTGAGGTGAGGCGAGGCAGGAGGCAGTAGACTTGAGGCGAGGCGAGACTGGAGGCTGGAGACTGGAGGCTGGAGGATGGAGGCGAGGCTGGAGGCTGGAGACTTGTGGTGAGGTGAGGCTGGAGGCTGGGGACTTGAGGCGAGGCTGGAGGCGGGAGACTTGAGGCGAGGCTGGAGGCAGGAGACTTGAGGCGAGGCTGGAGGCTGGAAGCAGGAGACGAGGCGAAGTGAGGCTGGAGGCTGGAGACTTGTGGCATGGCGAGGCAGGAGGCAGGAGACTTAAGGCAAGGCGAGACTGGAGGCTGGAGGCAGGAGACTTGAGGTGAGGCTGGAGGCAGGAGGCAGGAGACTTGAGGTGAGGCTGGAGGCAGGAGGCAGGAGACGTATGGCGAGGCGAGGCTGGAGGCTGGAGGCAGGAGTCGAGGTGAGACAAGGCTGGAGGCTGGAGGCAGGAGACTTGAGGCGAAGTGAGGCTGGAGGCTGGAGACTTGTGGCGAGGCGAGGCTGGAGGCAGGAGTCTTGAGGCGAGGCTGGGGGCTAGAGGCAGGAGACTTGAGGCGAGGCTGGAGGCTGGAGACTTGTGGTGAGGTGAGGCTGGAGGCTGGGGACTTGAGGTGAGGCTGGAGGCGGGAGACTTGAGGCGAGGCTGGAGGCAGGAGACTTGAGGCGAGGCTGGAGGCTGGAGGCAGGAGACGAAGCGAAGTGAGGCTGGAGGCTGGAGACTTGTGGCGAGGCGAGGCTGGAGGCAGGAGGCAGGAGACTTGTGGCGAGGCTAGGCTGGAGGCTGGAAGCGGGAGACTTGATGCGAGGCTGGAGGCTGGAGGCAGGAGACTTGAGGCGAGGCTGGAGGCTGGAGGCAGGAGATGAAGCGAGGCTGGAGGCTAGAGGCAGGAGACTTGAGTCGAGGCTGGAGGCTGGAGGCAGGAGACTTGAGGCGAGTCTGGAGGCTGGAGGCAGGAGACTTAAGGCGAGGCTGGAGGCTGAAGGCAGGAGACTTGAGGCAAGGCGAGGCTGGAGGCAGGAGACTTGAGGTGAGGCGAGGCTGGAGGCTGGAGGCAGGATTCTTGAGGTGAAGCGAGGCTGGAGGCTGGAGACTTGTGGCGAGGCAAGGATAGAGGCTGGAGATGTGGCAAGGTGAGGCCGGAGCTGGAGACTTGAGGCGAGGCTGGAGGCAGGAGACTTGAGGCGAGGCTGGAGGCTGGAGGCAGGATTCTTGAGGTGAAGCGAGGCTGGAGGCTGGAGACTTGTGGCGAGGCAAGGATAGAGGCTGGAGACGTGGCAAGGTGAGGCTGGAGGCTGGAGACTTGAGGCGAGGCTGGAGGCTGGAGACTTGTGGCGAGGCGAGGCTGGAGGCAGGAGTCTTGAGGCGTGGCTGGAGGCTGGAGGCTGGAGACTTGAGGCGAGGCTGGAGGCTGGAGGCAGGAGACTTGAGGTGAGGCAAGGCTGGAGGCTGGAGACAGAAGACTTGAGGCGAAGTGAGGCTGGAGGCTGGAGACAGGAGACTTGAGGCGAAGCGAGGCTGGAGGTTGGAGACTTATGGCGAGGCGAGGCTGCAGCTGGAGACTTGAGGCGAGTCTGGAGGCAGGAGACTTGAGGCGAGGCTGGAGGCTGGAGGCAGGAGAAGAGACGAGGCGAAGCGAGGCTGGAGGCTGGAGACTTGTGGCGAGATGAGGCTGGAGGCAGGAGTCTTGAGACGTGGCTGGAGGCTGGAGGCTGGAGACTTGAGGCGAGGCTGGAGGCTGGAGGCAGGAGACTTGAGGCGAGGCGAGGCTGGAGGCTGGAGACAGAAGACTTGAGGCGAAGCGAGGCTGGAGGCTGGAGACAGGAGACTTGAGGCGAAGCGAGGCTGGAGGTTGGAGACATATGGCGAGGCGAGGCTGGAGGCTGGAGACTTGTGGCGAGGCAAGGCTGGAGGCTGGAGGCAGGAGACGAGGCGAGGTGAGGCTGGAGGCTGGAGGCAGGAGACTTGAGGCGAGGCGAGGCTGGAGGCTGGAGGCAGGAGACGAGGCAAAGCAAGGCTGGAGGCTGGAGACTTGGCGAGGCGAGGCTGGAGGCTGGAGACTTGAGGCGAGGAAAGGCTGGAGGCTGGAGGCAGGAGACGAGGTGAGGTGAGGCTGGAGGCTGGAGGCAGGAGACTTTAGGCGAAGCAAGGTTGGAGGCTGGAGGCAGGAGACGAGGTGAGGCGAGGCTGGAGGGTGGAGGCAGGAGACTTGAAACGAGGCGAGGCTGGAGGCTGGAGACGAGGCGAAGCAAGGCTGGAGGCTGGAGACGTGGCGAGGGATGGCTGGAGGCTGGAGACTTGTGGCAAGGCGAGGCTGGAGGCTGGAGTCTTGAGGCGAGACGAGGCTGGAGGCTGGAGGCAGGAGACGAGGCGAGGCGAGACTGGAGGCTGGAGGCAGGAGACTTTAGGCGAAGCAAGGTTGGAGGCTGGAGGCAGGAGACGAGGCGAGGCGAGGCTGGAGGCTGGAGGCTGGAGACATGGCGAGGCGAGGCTTGAGACTTGAGACTTGAGGTGAGGCGAGACTGGAGTCTGGAGACTGGAGGCTGGAGGCTGAACGCGAGGCTGGAGGCAGGAGGCAGGAGACTTGAGGCGAGGCGAGACTGGAGGCTGGAGACTGGAGGCTGGAGGATGGAGGCGAGGCTGGAGGCTGGAGACTTGTGGTGAGGTGAGGCTGGAGGCTGGGGACTTGAGGCGAGGCTGGAGGCGGGAGACTTGAGGCGAGGCTGGAGGCAGGAGACTTGAGGCGAGGCTGGAGGCTGGAGGCAGGAAACGAGGCAAAGTGAGGCTGGAGGCTGGAGACTTGCGGCAAGGCGAGGCAGGAGGCAGGAGACTTAAGGCAAGGCGAGACTGGAGGCTGGAGGCAGGAGACTTGAGGTGAGGCTGGAGGCAGGAGGCAGGAGACGTAAGGCGAGGCGAGGCTGGAGGCTGGAGGCAGGAGTCGAGGCGAGACAAGGCTGGAGGCTGGAGGCAGGAGACGAGGCGAAGTCAGGCTGGAGGCTGGAGACTTGTGGCGAGGCGAGGCTGGAGGCAAGAGTCTTGAGGCGAGGCTGGGGGCTAGAGGCAGGAGACTTGAGGCGAGGCTGGAGGCTGGAGGCAGGAGACTTGATGCGAGGCGAGGCTGGAGGCTGGAGGCAGGAGACTTGAGGCGAAGAAAGGCTGGAGGCTGGAGACGTGGCGAGGCGAGGCTGGAGGCTGGAGACTTGTGGCAAGGCGAGGCTGGAGGCTGGAGACTTGAGGCGAGGCTGAAGGCTGCAGGCAGGAGACTTGAGGCGAGGCGAGGCTGGAGGCTGGAGGCAGGAGACTTGAGGCGAAGCAAGGCTGGAGGCTGCAGATGTGGCAAGGCGAGGCTGGAGGCTGGAGACTTGTGGCAAGGTGAGGCTGGAGGCTGGAGACTTGAGGCGAGGCGAGGCGAGGCTGGAGGCTGGAGGCAGGAGACGAGGCGATGCGAAGCTGGAGGCTGGAGGCAGGAGACTTTAGGCGAAGCAAGGCTGGAGGCTGGACGCAGGAGACGTGGCGAGGCGAGGCTGGAGGCTGGAGGCAGGAGAATTGAGGCGAAGCGAGACTGGAGGGTGGAGACTTGAGGCGAGGCTGGAGGCAGGAGACGAGGCGAGGCTGCAGGCTGGAGGTAGGAGACTTGTGGCGAGGCGAGGCTGGAGGTAGGAGACTTGTGGCGAGGCAAGGCAGGAGGCAGGAGACGAGGCGAGGTGAGGCTGGAGGCTGGAGGCAGGAGACTTGAGGTGAAGCGAGGTTGGAGGCTGGAGACTTGTGGCGAGGCGAGGCTGGAGGCTGGAGACTTGTGGCGAGGTGAGGCTGGAGGCTGGAAACTAGAGGCGAGGCTGGAGGCTGGAGGCAGGAGACTTGAGGCGAGGCGAGACTGGAGGCTGGAGACTGGAGGCTGGAGGATGGAGGCGAGGCTGGAGGCTGGAGACTTGTGGTGAGGTGAGGCTGGAGTCTGGGGACTTGAGGAGAGGCTGGAGGCGGGAGACTTGAGGCGAGGCTGGAGGCAGGAGACTTGAGGCGAGGCTGGAGGCAGGAGACGAGGCGAAGTGAGGCTGGAGGCTGGAGACTTGTGGCGAGGCGAGGCTGGAGGCAGGAGGCAGGAGACTTGTGGCGAGGCTAGGCTGGAGGCTGGAAGCGGGAGACTTGATGCGAGGCTGGAGGCTGGAGGCAGGAGACTTGAGGCGAGGCTGGAGGCTGGAGGCAGGAGATGAAGCGAGGCTGGAGGCTAGAGGCAGGAGACTTGAGGCGAGGCTGGAGGCTGGAGGAAGGAGACTTGAGGCAAGTCTGGAGGCTGGAGGCAGGAGACTTAAGGCGAGGCTGGAGGCTGAAGGCAGGAGACTTGAGGCAAGGCGAGGCTGGAGGCAGGAGACTTGAGGTGAGGCGAGGCTGGAGGCTGGAGGCAGGATTCTTGAGGTGAAGTGAGGCTGGAGGCTGGATACTTGTGGCGAGGCAAGGATAGAGGCTGGAGATGTGGCAAGGTGAGGCTGGAGCTGGAGACTTGAGGCGAGGCTGGAGGCAGGATACTTGAGGCGAGGCTGGAGGCAGGATTCTTGAGGTGAAGCGAGGCTGGAGGCTGGAGACTTGTGGCGAGGCAAGGATAGAGGCTGGAGACGTGGCAAGGTGAGGCTGGAGCTGGAGACTTGAGGCGAGGCTGGAGGCTGGAGACTTGTGGCGAGGCGAGGCTGGAGGCAGGAGTCTTGAGGCGTGGCTGGAGGCTGGAGGCTGGAGACTTGAGGCGAGGCTGGAGGCTGGAGGCAGGAGACTTGAGGTGAGGCAAGGCTGGAGGCTGGAGACAGAAGACTTGAGGCGAAGTGAGGCTGGAGGCTGGAGACAGGAGACTTGAGGCGAAGCGAGGCTGGAGGTTGGAGACTTATGGCGAGGCGAGGCTGCAGCTGGAGACTTGAGGCGAGTCTGGAGGCAGGAGACTTGAGGCGAGGCTGGAGGCTGGATGCAGGAGAAGAGACGAGGCGAAGCGAGGCTGGAGGCTGGAGACAGGAGACTTGAGGCGAGGCTGGAGGCTGGAGGCAGGATTCTTGAGGTGAAGCGAGGCTGGAGGCTGGAGACTTGTGGCGAGGCAAGGATAGAGGCTGGAGACGTGGCAAGGTGAGGCTGGAGCTGGAGACTTGAGGCGAGGCTGGAGGCTGGAGACTTGTGGCGAGGCGAGGCTGGAGGCAGGAGTCTTGAGGCGTGGCTGGAGGCTGGAGGCTGGAGACTTGAGGCGAGGCTGGAGGCTGGAGGCAGGAGACTTGAGGTGAGGCAAGGCTGGAGGCTGGAGACAGAAGACTTGAGGCGAAGTGAGGCTGGAGGCTGGAGACAGGAGACTTGAGGCGAAGCGAGGCTGGAGGTTGGAGACTTATGGCGAGGCGAGGCTGCAGCTGGAGACTTGAGGCGAGTCTGGAGGCAGGAGACTTGAGGCGAGGCTGGAGGATGGAGGCAGGAGAAGAGACGAGGCGAAGCGAGGCTGGAGGCTGGAGACAGGAGACTTGAGGCGAAGCGAGGCTGGAGGTTGGAGACATATGACGAGGTGAGGCTGGAGGCTGGAGACTTGTGGCGAGGCAAGGCTGGAGGCTGGAGGCAGGAGACGAGGCGAGGTGAGGCTGGAGGCTGGAGGCAGGAGACTTGAGGTGAAGCGAGGCTGGAGGCTGGAGGCAGGAGACTTGAGGCAAAGCAAGGCTGGAGGCTGGAGACGTGGCGAGGCGAGGCTGGAGGCTGGAGACTTGAGGCGAGGAAAGGCTGGAGGCTGGAGGCAGGAGACGAGGTAAGGTGAGGCTGGAGGCTGGAGGCAGGAGACTTTAGGCGAAGCAAGGTTGGAGGCTGGAGGCAGGAGACGAGGTGAGGCGAGGCTGGAGGGTGGAGGCAGGAGACTTGAGACGAGGCGAGGCTGGAGGCTGGAGACGAGGCGAAGCAAGGCTGGAGGCTGGAGACGTGGCGAGGGATGGCTGGAGTCTGGAGACTTGTGGCGAGGCGAGGCTGGAGGCTGGAGACTTGTGGCGAGGCTGGAGGCTGGAGGCAGGAGACTTGAGGCGAGGCGAGACTGGAGGCTGGAGACTGGAGGCTGGAGGATGGAGGCGAGGCTGGAGGCTGGAGACTTGTGGTGAGGTGAGGCTGGAGGCTGGGGACTTGAGGCGAGGCTGGAGGCGGGAGACTTGAGGCGAGGCTGGAGGCAGGAGACTTGAGGCGAGGCTGGAGGCAGGAGACGAGGCGAAGTGAGGCTGGAGGCTGGAGACTTGTGGCGAGGCGAGGCTGGAGGCAGGAGGCAGGAGACTTGTGGCCAGGCTAGGCTGGCGGCTGGAAGCGGGAGACTTGATGCGAGGCTGGAGGCTGGAGGCAGGAGACTTGAGGCGAGGCTGGAGGCTGGAGGCAGGAGATGAAGCGAGGCTGGAGGCTGGAGGAAGGAGACTTGAGGCAAGTCTGGAGGCTGGAGGCAGGAGACTTAAGGCGAGGCTGGAGGCTGGAGGCAGGAGACTTGAGGCGAGGCTGGAGGCTGGAGGCAGGAGATGAAGCGAGGCTGGAGGCTGGAGGAAGGAGACTTGAGGCAAGTCTGGAGGCTGGAGGCAGGAGACTTAAGGCGAGGCTGGAGGCTGAAGGCAGGAGACTTGAGGCAAGGCGAGGCTGGAGGCAGGAGACTTGAGGTGAGGCGAGGCTAGAGGCTGGAGGCAGGATTCTTGAGGTGAAGCAAGGCTGGAGGCTGGAGACTTGTGGCGAGGCAAGGATAGAGGCTGGAGATGTGGCAAGGTGAGGCTGGAGCTGGAGACTTGAGGCGAGGCTGGAGGCAGGAGACTTGAGGCGAGGCTGGAGGCTGGAGGCAGGATTCTTGAGGTGAAGCGAGGCTGGAGGCTGGAGACTTGTGGCGAGGCAAGGATAGAGGCTGGAGACGTGGCAAGGTGAGGCTGGAGCTGGAGACTTGAGGCGAGGCTGGAGGCTGGAGACTTGTGGCGAGGCGAGGCTGGAGGCAGGAGTCTTGAGGCGTGGCTGGAGGCTGGAGGCTGGAGACTTGAGGCGAGGCTGGAGGCTGGAGGCAGGAGACTTGAGGTGAGGCAAGGCTGGAGGCTGGAGACAGAAGACTTGAGGCGAAGTGAGGCTGGAGGCTGGAGACAGGAGACTTGAGGCGAAGCGAGGCTGGAGGTTGGAGACTTATGGCGAGGCGAGGCTGCAGCTGGAGACTTGAGGCGAGTCTGGAGGCAGGAGACTTGAGGCGAGGCTGGAGGATGGAGGCAGGAGAAGAGACGAGGCGAAGCGAGGCTGGAGGCTGGAGACAGGAGACTTGAGGCGAAGCGAGGCTGGAGGTTGGAGACATATGGCGAGGTGAGGCTGGAGGCTGGAGACTTGTGGCGAGGCAAGGCTGGAGGCTGGAGGCAGGAGACGAGGCGAGGTGAGGCTGGAGGCTGGAGGCAGGAGACTTGAGGCGAAGCGAGGCTGGAGGCTGGAGGCAGGAGACGAGGCAAAGCAAGGCTGGAGGCTGGAGACGTGGCGAGGCGAGGCTGGAGGCTGGAGACTTGAGGCGAGGAAAGGCTGGAGGCTGGAGGCAGGAGACGAGGTAAGGTGAGGCTGGAGGCTGGAGGCAGGAGACTTTAGGCGAAGCAAGGTTGTAGGCTGGAGGCAGGAGACGAGGTGAGGCGAGGCTGGAGGGTGGAGGCAGGAGACTTGAGACGAGGCGAGGCTGGAGGCTGGAGACGAGGCGAAGCAAGGCTGGAGGCTGGAGACGTGGCGAGGGATGGCTGGAGTCTGGAGACTTGTGGCGAGGCGAGGCTGGAGGCTGGAGACTTGTGGCGAGGCTGGAGGCTGGAGGCAGGAGACTTGAGGCGAGGCGAGACTGGAGGCTGGAGACTGGAGGCTGGAGGATGGAGGCGAGGCTGGAGGCTGGAGACTTGTGGTGAGGTGAGGCTGGAGGCTGGGGACTTGAGGCGAGGCTGGAGGCGGGAGACTTGAGGCGAGGCTGGAGGCAGGAGACTTGAGGCGAGGCTGGAGGCAGGAGACGAGGCGAAGTGAGGCTGGAGGCTGCAGACTTGTGGCGAGGCGAGGCTGGAGGCAGGAGGCAGGAGACTTGTGGCGAGGCTAGGCTGGCGGCTGGAAGCGGGAGACTTGATGCGAGGCTGGAGGCTGGAGGCAGGAGACTTGAGGCGAGGCTGGAGGCTGGAGGCAGGAGATGAAGCGAGGCTGGAGGCTAGAGGCAGGAGACTTGAGGCGAGGCTGGAGGCTGGAGGAAGGAGACTTGAGGCAAGTCTGGAGGCTGGAGGCAGGAGACTTAAGGCGAGGCTGGAGGCTGAAGGCAGGAGACTTGAGGCAAGGCGAGGCTGGAGGCAGGAGACTTGAGGTGAGGCGAGGCTGGAGGCTGGAGGCAGGATTCTTGAGGTGAAGCGAGGCTGGAGGCTGGAGACTTGTGGCGAGGCAAGGATAGAGGCTGGAGATGTGGCAAGGTGAGGCTGGAGCTGGAGACTTGAGGCGAGGCTGGAGGCAGGAGACTTGAGGCGAGGCTGGAGGCTGGAGGCAGGATTTTTGAGGTGAAGCGAGGCTGGAGGCTGGAGACTTGTGGCGAGGCAAGGATAGAGGCTGGAGACGTGGCGAGGCGAGGCTGGAGGCAGGAGTCTTGAGGCGTGGCTGGAGGCTGGAGGCTGGAGACTTGAGGCGAGGCTGGAGGCTGGAGGCAGGAGACTTGAGGTGAGGCAAGGCTGGAGGCTGGAGACAGAAGACTTGAGGCGAAGTGAGGCTGGAGGCTGGAGACAGGAGACTTGAGGCGAAGCGAGGCTGGAGGTTGGAGACTTATGGCGAGGCGAGGCTGCAGCTGGAGACTTGAGGCGAGTCTGGAGGCAGGAGACTTGAGGCGAGGCTGGAGGCTGGATGCAGGAGAAGAGACGAGGCGAAGCGAGGCTGGAGGCTGGAGACAGGAGACTTGAGGCGAAGCGAGGCTGGAGGTTGGAGACATATGGCGAGGTGAGGCTGGAGGCTGGAGACAGGAGACGAGGCAAAGCAAGGCTGGAGGCTGGAGACGTGGCGAGGCGAGGCTGGAGGCTGGAGACTTGAGACGAGGAAAGGCTGGAGGCTGGAGGCAGGAGACGAGGTGAGGTGAGGCTGGAGGCTGGAGGCAGGAGACTTTAGGCGAAGCAAGGTTGGAGGCTGGAGGCAGGAGACGAGGTGAGGCGAGGCTGGAGGGTGGAGGCAGGAGACTTGAGACGAGGCGAGGCTGGAGGCTGGAGACGAGGCGAAGCAAGGCTGGAGGCTGGTGACGTGGCGAGGGATGGCTGGAGTCTGGAGACTTGTGGCAAGGCGAGGCTGGAGGCTGGAGTCTTGAGGCGAGACGAGGCTGGAGGCTGGAGGCAGGAGACGAGGCGAGGCGAGGCTGGAGGCTGGAGGCAGGAGACTTTAGGCGAAGCGAGGTTGGAGGCTGGAGGCAGGAGACGAGGTGAGGCGAGGCTGGAGGGTGGAGGCAGGAGACTTGAGATGAGGTGAGGCTGGAGGCTGGAGACGAGGCGAAGCAAGGCTGGAGGCTGGAGACGTGGCGAGGGATGGCTGGAGTCTGGAGACTTGTGGCAAGGCGAGGCTGGAGGCTGGAGTCTTGAGGCGAGACGAGGCTGGAGGCTGGAGGCAGGAGACGAGGCGAGGCGAGGCTGGAGGCTGGAGGCAGGAGACTTTAGGCGAAGCGAGGTTGGAGGCTGGAGGCAGGAGACGAGGCGAGGCGAGGCTGGAGGCTGGAGGCTGGAGACATGGCGAGGCGAGGCTTGAGACTTGAGACTTGAGGTGAGGCGAGACTGGAGTCTGGAGACTGGAGGCTGGAGGCTGAAAGCGAGGCTGGAGGCAGGAGGCAGGAGACTTGAGGCGAGGCGAGACTGGAGGCTGGAGACTGGAGGCTGGAGGATGGAGGCGAGGCTGGAGGCTGGAGACTTGTGGTGAGGTGAGGCTAGAGGCTGGGGACTTGAGGCGAGGCTGGAGGCGGGAGACTTGAGGCGAGGCTGGAGGCAGGAGACTTGAGGCGAGGCTGGAGGCAGGAGACGAGGCGAAGTGAGGCTGGAGGCTGAAGACTTGTGGCGAGGCGAGGCTAGAGGCAGGAAGCAGGAGACTTGTGGCGAGGCTGGAGGCTGGAGGCAGGAGACTTGAGGCGAGGCTGGAGGCTGGAGGTAGAAGGCTTGAGGCGAGGCTGGAGGCAGGAGGCTTGAGGCGAGGCTGGAGGCTGCAGATAGGAGACTTGAGGTGAGGCTGGAGGCAGGAGGCAGGAAACTTGAGGCGAGGCGAGGCTGGAGGCTGGAGGCAGGAGACGAGGCGAAGCGAGACTGGAGGCTGGAGACTTGTGGGGAGGCGAGGTTGGAGGCAGGAGTCTTGAGGCGAGGATGGGGGCTGGAGGCAGGAGACTTGAGGTGAGGCAGGAGGCTGGAGGCAGGAGATTTGAGGCAAGGCGAGGCTGGAGGCTGGAGGCAGGAGACGAGGCGAAGCAAGGCTGGAGGCTGGAGACGTGGCGAGGCGAGGCTGGAGGCTGGAGACTTGAGGCGAGGAGAGGCTGGAGGCTGGAGGCAGGAGACGAGGCGAAGCAAGGCTGGAGGCTGGAGACGTGGCGAGGCGAGGCTGGAGGCTGGAGACTTGAGGCGAGGAGAGGCTGGAGGCTGGAGGCAGGAGACTTTAGGCGAAGCGAGGTTGGAGGCTGGAGGCAGGAGACGAGGTGAGGCGACGCTGGAGGCTGGAGGCAGGTTACTTGAGACCAGGCGAGGCTGGAGGCTGGAGACGAGGCGAAGCAAGGCTGGAGGCTGGAGACGTGGCGAGGCAATGCTGGAGGCTGGAGACTTGTGGCAAGGCGAGGCTGGAGGCTGGAGTCTTGAGGCGAGACGAGGTTGGAGGCTGGAGGCAGGAGACGAGGCGAGGCGAGGCTGGAGGCTGGAGGCTGGAGACGTGGCGAGGCGAGGCTTGAGACTTGAGACTTGAGGTGAGGCGAGACTGGAGTCTGGAGACTGGAGGCTGGAGGCTGAAGGCGAGGTTGGAGGCAGGAGGCAGGAGACTTGAGGCGAGGCGAGACTGGAGGCTGGAGGATGGAGGCGAGGCTGGAGGCTGGAGACTTGTGCTGAGGTGAGGCTGGAGGCTGGGGACTTGAGGCGAGGCTGGAGGCGGGAGACTTGAGGCGAGGCTGGAGGCAGGAGACTTGAGGCAAGGCGAGACTGGAGGCTGGAGGCAGGAGACTTGAGGTGAGGCTGGAGGCAGGAGGCAGGAGACTTGCGGCAAGGCGAGGCAGGAGGCAGGAGACGTAAGGCGAGGCGAGGCTGGAGGCTGGAGGCAGGAGACTTGAGGTGAGGCTGGAGGCAGGAGGCAGGAGACTTGAGGTGAGGCTGGAGGCAGGAGGCAGGAGACGTAAGGCGAGGCGAGGCTGGAGGCTGGAGGCAGGAGTCGAGGCGAGACAAGGCTGGAGGCTGGAGGCAGGAGACGAGGCGAAGTGAGGCTGGAGGCTGGAGACTTGTGGCGAGGCGAGGCTGGAGGCAGGAGTCTTGAGGCGAGGCTGGAGGCAGGAGACTTGAGGTGAGGCGAGGCTGGAGGCTGGAGGCAGGATTCTTGAGGTGAAGCGAGGCTGGAGGCTGGAGACTTGTGGCGAGGCAAGGATAGAGGCTGGAGATGTGGCAAGGTGAGGCTGGAGCTGGAGACTTGAGGCGAGGCTGGAGGCAGGAGACTTGAGGCGAAGCTGGAGGCTAAAGGCAGGATTCTTGAGGTGAAGCGAGGCTGGAGGCTGGAGACTTGTGGCGAGGCAAGGATAGAGGCTGGAGACGTGGCAAGGTGAGGCTGGAGCTGGAGACTTGAGGCGAGGCTGGAGGCTGGAGACTTGTGGCGAGGCGAGGCTGGAGGCAGGAGTCTTGAGGCGTGGCTGGAGGCTGGAGGCTGGAGACTTGAGGCGAGGCTGGAGGCTGGAGGCAGGAGACTTGAGGTGAGGCAAGGCTGGAGGCTGGAGACAGAAGACTTGAGGCGAAGTGAGGCTGGAGGCTGGAGACAGGAGACTTGAGGCGAAGCGAGGCTGGAGGTTGGAGACTTATGGCGAGGCGAGGCTGCAGCTGGAGACTTGAGGCGAGTCTGGAGGCAGGAGACTTGAGGCGAGGCTGGAGGCTGGAGGCAGGAGAAGAGACGAGGCGAAGCGAGGCTGGAGGCTGGAGACTTGTGGCGAGGCGAGGCTGGAGGCAGGAGTCTTGAGACGTGGCTGGAGGCTGGAGGCTGGAGACTTGAGGCGAGGCTGGAGGCTGGAGGCAGGAGACTTGAGGCGAGGCGAGGCTGGAGGCTGGAGACAGAAGACTTGAGGCGAAGCAAGGCTGGAGGCTGGAGACAGGAGACTTGAGGCGAAGCGAGGCTGGAGGTTGGAGACTTGTGGCGAGGCAAGGCTGGAGGCTGGAGACTTGTGGCGAGGCAAGGCTGGAGGCTGGAGGCAGGAGACGAGGCGAGGTGAGGCTGGAGGCTGGAGGCAGGAGACTTGAGGCGAGGCGAGGCTGGAGGCTGGAAGCAGGAGACGAGGCAAAGCAAGGCTGGAGGCTGGAGACGTGGCGAGGCGAGGCTGGAGGCTGGAGACTTGAGGCGAGGAGAGGCTGGAGGCTGGAGGCAGGAGACTTTAGGCGAAGCAAGGTTGGAGGCTGGAGGCAGGAGACGAGGTGAGGCGAGGCTGGAGGGTGGAGGCAGGAGACTTAAGACGAGGCGAGGCGGGAGGCTGGAGACGAGGCGAGGGATGGCTGGAGGCTGGAGACTTGTGGCAAGGCGAGGCTGGAGGCTGGAGTCTTGAGGCGAGACGAGGCTGGAGGCTGGAGGCAGGAGACGAGGCGAGGCGAGGCTGGAGGCTGGAGGCAGGAGACTTTAGGCGAAGCGAGGTTGGAGGCTGGAGGCAGGAGACGAGGCGAGGCGAGGCTGGAGGCTGGAGGCTGGAGACATGGCGAGGCGAGGCTTGAGACTTGAGACTTGAGGTGAGGCGAGACTGGAGTCTGGAGACTGGAGGCTGGAGGCTGAACGCGAGGCTGGAGGCAGGAGGCAGGAGACTTGAGGCGAGGCGAGACTGGAGGCTGGAGACTGGAGGCTGGAGGATGGAGGCGAGGCTGGAGGCTGGAGACTTGTGGTGAGGTGAGGCTGGAGGCTGGCAGTGAGTCGAGGCTGGAGGGTTGAGACTTGAGGCGAGGCTGGAGGCAGGAGAATTGAGGCGAGGCTGGAGGCTGAAGGCAGGAGATGAGGCGAAGTGAGGCTGGAGGCTGAAGACTTGTGGCGAGGCGAGGCTAGAGGCAGGAAGCAGGAGACTTGTGGCGAGGCTGGAGGCTGGAGGTAGAAGGCTTGAGGCGAGGCTGGAGGCAGGAGACTTGAGGCGAGGCTGGAGGCTGCAGATAGGAGACTTGAGGTGAGGCTGGAGGCTGGAGGCAGGAGACTTGAGGCGAGGCGAGGCTGGAGGCTGGAGGCAGGAGACGAGGCGAAGCGAGACTGGAGGCTAGAGACTTGTGGCGAGGCGAGGTTGGAGGCAGGAGTCTTGAGGCGAGGCTGGGGGATGGAGGCAGGAGACTTAAGGTGAGGCAGGAGGCTGGAGGCAGGAGATTTGAGGCAAGGCGAGGCTGGAGGCTGGAGGCAGGAGACGAGGCGAAGCAAGGCTGGAGGCTGGAGACGTGGCGAGGCGAGGCTGGAGGCTGGAGACTTGAGGCGAGGAGAGGCTGGAGGCTGGAGGCAGGAGACGAGGCGAAGCAAGGCTGGAGGCTGGAGACGTGGCGAGGCGAGGCTGGAGGCTGTAGACTTGAGGCGAGGAGAGGCTGGAGGCTGGAGGCAGGAGACTTTAGGCGAAGCGAGGTTGGAGGCTGGAGGCAGGAGACGAGGTGAGGCGACGCTGGAGGCTGGAGGCAGGAGACTTGAGACTAGGCGAGGCTGGAGGCTGGAGACGAGGCGAAGCAAGGCTGGAGGCTGGAGACGTGGCGAGGCAATGCTGGAGGCTGGAGACTTGTGGCAAGGCGAGGCTGGAGGCTGGAGTCTTGAGGCGAGACGAGGTTGGAGGCTGGAGGCAGGAGACGAGGCGAGGCGAGGCTGGAGGCTGGAGGCTGGAGACATGGCGAGGCGAGGCTTGAGACTTGAGACTTGAGGTGAGGGAGACTGGAGTCTGGAGACTGGAGGCTGGAGGCTGGAGGCGAGGTTGGAGGCAGGAGGCAGGAGACTTGAGGCGAGGCGAGACTGGAGGCTGGAGGATGGAGGCGAGGCTGGAGGTTGGAGACTTGTGGTGAGGTGAGGCTGGAGGCTGGAGGACTTGAGGCGAGGCTGGAGGCAGGAGACTTGAGGCGAGGCTGGAGGCTGGAGGCAGGGGACGAGGCGAAGTGAGGCTGGAGGCTGGAGACTTGTGGCGAGGCGAGGCTGGAGGCAGGAGGCTGGAGACTTGTGGCGAGGCGAGGCTGGAGGCAGGAGTCTTGAGGCGAGGCTGGGGGCAGGAGGCAGGAGACTTGAGGCGAGGCTAGAGGCTGCAGGCAGGAGACTTGAAGTGAGGCTGGAGGCTGGAGGCAGGAGACTTGAGGCGAGGCGAGGCTGGAGGCAGGAGACTTGAGGCGAGGCGAGGCTGGAGGCTGGAGGCAGGAGACGAGGCGAAGCAAGGCTGGAGGCTGGAGACGTGACGAGGCGAGGCTGGAGGCAGGAGACTTGAGGCGAGGCGAGGCTGGAGGCTGGAGGATGGAGGCGAGGCTGGAGGTTGGAGACTTGTGGTGAGGTGAGGCTGGAGGCTGGAGGACTTGAGGCGAGGCTGGAGGCAGGAGACTTGAGGCGAGGCTGGAGGCTGGAGGCAGGGGACGAGGCGAAGTGAGGCTGGAGGCTGGAGACTTGTGGCGAGGCGAGGCTGGAGGCAGGAGGCTGGAGACTTGTGGCGAGGCGAGGCTGGAGGCAGGAGTCTTGAGGCGAGGCTGGAGGCTAGAGGCAGGAGACTTGAGGCGAGGCTGGAGGCTGGAGGCAGGAGACTTGAGGCGAGTCTGGAGGCTGGAGGCAGGAGACTTAAGGCGAGGCTGGAGGCTGAAGGCAGGAGACTTGAGGCAAGGCGAGGCTGGAGGCAGGAGACTTGAGGCGAGGCGAGGCTGGAGGCTGGAGGCAGGATTCTTGAGGTGAAGCGAGGCTGGAGGCTGGAGACTTGTGGCGAGGCTAGGCTGGAGGCTGGAAGCGGGAGACTTGATGCGAGGCTGGAGGCTGGAGGCAGGAGACTTGAGGTGAGGCTGGAGGCTGGAGGCAGGAGATGAAGCGAGGCTGGAGGCTAGAGGCAGGAGACTTGAGGCGAGGCTGGAGGCTGGAGGCAGGAGACTTGAGGCGAGTCTGGAGGCTGCAGGCAGGAGACTTGAAGTGAGGCTGGAGGCTGGAGGCAGGAGACTTGAGGCGAGGCGAGGCTGGAGGCAGGAGACTTGAGGCGAGGCGAGGCTGGAGGCTGGAGGCAGGAGACGAGGCGAAGCAAGGCTGGAGGCTGGAGACGTGACGAGGCGAGGCTGGAGGCAGGAGACTTGAGGCGAGGCGAGGCTGGAGGCTGGAGGCAGGAGACGAGGCGAAGCGAGACTGGAGGCTAGAGACTTGTGGCGAGGCGAGGTTGGAGGCAGGAGTCTTGAGGCGAGGCTGGGGGATGGAGGCAGGAGACTTAAGGTGAGGCAGGAGGCTGGAGGCAGGAGATTTGAGGCAAGGCGAGGCTGGAGGCTGGAGGCAGGAGACGAGGCGAAGCAAGGCTGGAGGCTGGAGACGTGGCGAGGCGAGGCTGGAGGCAGGAGACTTGAGGCGAGGCGAGGCTGGAGGCAGGAGACTTGAGGCGAGGCGAGGCTGGAGGCTGGAGGCAGGAGACGAGGCGAAGCAAGGCTGGAGGCTGGAGACGTGACGAGGCGAGGCTGGAGGCTGGAGACTTGAGGCGAGGAGAGGCTGGAGGCTGGAGGCAGGAGATGAGGCGAAGCAAGGCTTGAGGCTGGAGACATGGCGAAGCGAGGCTGGAGGTTGGAGACTTATGGCGAGGCGAGACTGGGGGCTGGAGGCAGGAGACTTGAGGCGAGGCTGGAGGCTGCAGGCAGGAGACTTGAGGTGAGGCTGGAGGCTGGAGGCAGGAGACTTGAGGCGAGGCTGGAGGCTGGAGGCAGGAGTCGAGGCGAGACGAGGCTGGAGGCTGGAGGCAGGAGACTTCAGGCGAGGCGAGGCTGGAGGCTGGAGGCAGGAGACGAGGCGAAGCAAGGCTGGAGGCTGGAGACGTGGCGAGGCGAGGCTGGAGGCTGGAGACTTGAGGCGAGGAGAGGCTGGAGGATGGAGGCAGGAGACGAGTCGAGGTGAGGCTGGAGGCTGGAGGCAGGAGATTTTAGGCGAAGCGAGGTTGGAGGCTGGAGGCAGGAGATGAGACGAGGCGAGGTTGGAGGCTGGAGGCAGGAGACTTGAGGCGAGGCGAGACTGGAGGCTGGAGACTGGAGGCTGGAGGATGGAGGCGAGGCTGGAGGCTGGAGACTTGTGGTGAGGTGAGGCTGGAGGTTGGGGACTTGAGGCGAGGCTGGAGGCGGGAGACTTGAGGCGAGGCTGGATCAGGAGACTTGAGGCGAGGCTGGAGGCAGGAGGCAGGAGACGAGGCGAAATGAAGCTGGAGGCTGGAGACTTGTGGCGAGGCGAGGCTGGAGGCAGGAGGCAGGAGACTTGTGGCGAGGATAGGCTGGAGGCTGGAAGCGGGAGACTTGATGCGAGGCTGGAGGCTGGAGGCAGGAGACTTGAGGCGAGGCTGGAGGCTGGAGGCAGGAGATGAAGCGAGGCTGGAGGCTAGAGGCAGGAGACTTGAGGCGAGGCTGGAGGCTGGAGGCAGGAGACTTGAGGCGAGTCTGGAGGCTGGAGGCAGGAGACTTAAGGCGAGGCTGGAGGCTGAAGGCAGGAGACTTGAGGCAAGGCGATGCTGGAGGCAGGAGACTTGAGGTGAGGCGAGGCTGGAGGCTGGAGGCAGGATTCTTGAGGTGAAGCGAGGCTGGAGGCAGGAGACGTAAGGCGAGGCGAGGTTGGAGGCTGGAGGCAGGAGTCGAGGAGAGACAAGGCTGGAGGCTGGAGGCAGGAGACGAGGCGAAGTGAGGCTGGAGGCTGGAGACTTGAGGCGAGGCGAGGCTGGAGGCTGGAGGCAGGAGACAAGGCGAGGCGAAGCTGGAGGCTGGAGGCAGGAGACTTTAGGCGAAGCGAGGCTGGAGGCTGGACGCAGGAGACGAGGCGAGGCGAGGCTGGAGGCTGGAGGCAGGAGAATTGAGGCGAAGCGAGACTGGAGGGTTTAGACTTGAGGCGAGGCTGGAGGCAGGAGACGAGGCGAGGCTGCAGGCTGGAGGTAGGAGACTTGTGGCGAGGCGAGGCTGGAGGTAGGAGACTTGTGGCGAGGCAAGGCAGGAGGCAGGAGACGAGGCGAGGTGAGGCTGGAGGCTGGAGGCAGGAGACATGAGGTGAAGCGAGGCTGGAGGCTGGAGACTTGTGGCGAGGCGAGGCTGGAGGCTGGAGACTTGTGGCGAGGTGAGGCTGGAGGCTGGAAACTCGAGGCGAGGCTGGAGGCTGGAGGCAGGAGACTTGAGGCGAGGCGAGACTGGAGGCTGGAGGATGGATGCGAGGCTGGAGGCTGGAGACTTGTGGTGAGGTGAGGCTGGAGGCTGGGGACTTGAGGCGAGGCTGGAGGCGGGAGACTTGAGGCGAGGCTGGAGGCAGGAGACTTGAGGCGAGGCTGGAGGCTGGAGGCAGGAGACGAGGCGAAGTGAGGCTGGAGGCTGGAGACTTGTGGCGAGGCGAGGCTGGAGGCAGGAGGCAGGAGACTTGTGGCGAGGCTAGGCTGGAGGCTGGAAGCGGGAGACTTGATGCGAGGCTGGAGGCTGGAGGCAGGAGACTTGAGGCGAGGCTGGAGGCTGGAGGCAGGAGATGAAGCGAGGCTGGAGGCTAGAGGCAGGAGACTTGAGGCGAGGCTGGAGGCTGGAGGCAGGAGACTTGAGGCGAGTCTGGAGGCTGGAGGCAGGAGACTTAAGGCGAGGCTGGAGGCTGAAGGCAGGAGACTTGAGGCAAGGCGAGCCTGGAGGCAGGAGACTTGAGGTGAGGCGAGGCTGGAGACTGGAGGCAGGATTCTTGATGTGAAGCGAGGCTGGAGGCTGGAGACTTGTGGCGAGGCAAGGATAGAGGCTGGAGATGTGGCAAGGTGAGGCTGGAGCTGGAGACTTGAGGCGAGGCTGGAGGCAGGAGACTTGAGGCGAGGCTGGAGGCTGGAGGCAGGATTCTTGAGGTGAAGCGAGGCTGGAGGCTGGAGACTTGTGGCGAGGCAAGGATAGAGGCTGGAGACGTGGCAAGGTGAGGCTGGAGCTGGAGACTTGAGGCGAGGCTGGAGGCTGGAGACTTGTGGTGAGGTGAGGCTGGAGGCTGGGGACTTGAGGCGAGGCTGGAGGCGGGAGACTTGAGGCGAGGCTGGAGGCAGGAGACTTGAGGCGAGGCTGGAGGCTGGAGGCAGGAGACGAGGCAAAGTGAGGCTGGAGGCTGAAGACTTGTGGCGAGGCGAGGCTAGAGGCAGGAAGCAGGAGACTTGTGGCGAGGCTGGAGGCTGGAGGCAGGAGACTTGAGGCGAGGCTGGAGGCTGGAGGTAGAAGGCTTGAGGCGAGGCTGGAGGCTGGAGGCAGGAGACGAGGTGAGGTGAGGCTGGAGGCAGGAGGCAGGAGACTTTAGGCGAAGCAAGGTTGGAGGCTGGAGGCAGGAGACGAGGCGAGGCGAGGCTGGAGGGTGGAGGCAGGAGACTTGAGACGAGGCGAGGCTGGAGGCTGGAGACGAGGCGAAGCAAGGCTGGAGGCTGGAGACATGGCGAGGGATGGCTGGAGGCTGGAGACTTGTGGCAAGGCGAGGCTGGAGGCTGGAGTCTTGAGGCGAGACGAGGCTGGAGGCTGGAGGCAGGAGACGAGGCGAGGCGAGGCTGGAGGCTGGAGGCAGGAGACTTTAGGCGAAGCAAGGTTGGAGGCTGGAGGCAGGAGACGAGGCGAGGCGAGGCTGGAGGCTGGAGGCTGGAGACATGGCGAGGCGAGGCTTGAGACTTGAGACTTGAGGTGAGGCGAGACTGGAGTCTGGAGACTGGAGGCTGGAGGCTGAACGCGAGGCTGGAGGCAGGAGGCAGGAGACTTGAGGCGAGGCGAGACTGGAGGCTGGAGACTGGAGGCTGGAGGATGGAGGCGAGGCTGGAGGCTGGGGACTTGTGGTGAGGTGAGGCTGGAGGCTGGGGACTTGAGGCGAGGCTGGAGGAGGGAGACTTGAGGCGAGGCAGGAGGCAGGAGACTTGAGGCGAGGCTGGAGGCTGGAGGCAGGAGACGAGGCGAAGTGAGGCTGGAGGCTGAAGACTTGTGGCGAGGCGAGGCTAGAGGCAGGAAGCAGGAGACTTGTGGCGAGGCTGGAGGCTGGAGGCAGGAGACTTGAGGCGAGGCTGGAGGCTGGAGGTAGAAGGCTTGAGGCGAGGCTGGAGGCAGGAGACTTGAGGCGAGGCTGGAGGCTGCAGATAGGAGACTTGAGGTGAGGCTGGAGGCTGGAGGCAGGAGACTTGAGGCGAGGCGAGGCTGGAGGCTGGAGGCAGGAGACGAGGCGAAGCAAGGCTGGAGGCTGGAGACGTGGCGAGGCGAGGCTGGAGGCTGGAGACTTGAGGCGAGGAGAGGCTGGAGGCTGGAGGCAGGAGACGAGGCGAAGCAAGGCTGGAGGCTGGAGACGTGGCGAGGCGAGGCTGGAGGCTGGAGACTTGAGGCGAGGAGAGGCTGGAGGCTGGAGGCAGGAGACTTTAGGCGAAGCGAGGTTGGAGGCTGGAGGCAGGAGACGAGGTGAGGCGACGCTGGAGGCTGGAGGCAGGAGACTTGAGACTAGGCGAGGCTGGAGGCTGGAGACGAGGCGAAGCAAGGCTGGAGGCTGGAGACGTGGCGAGGCAATGTTGGAGGCTGGAGACTTGTGGCAAGGCGAGGCTGGAGGCTGGAGTCTTGAGGCGAGACGAGGTTGGAGGCTGGAGGCAGGAGACGAGGCGAGGCGAGGCTGGAGGCTGGAGGCTGGAGACGTGGCGAGGCGAGGCTTGAGACTTGAGACTTGAGGTGAGGCGAGACTGGAGTCTGGAGACTGGAGGCTGGAGGCTGAAGGCGAGGTTGGAGGCAGGAGGCAGGAGACTTGAGGCGAGGCGAGACTGGAGGCTGGAGACTGGAGGCTGGAGGATGGAGGCGAGGCTGGAGGCTGGAGACTTGTGGTGAGGTGAGGCTGGAGGCTGGGGACTTGAGGCGAGGCTGGAGGCGGGAGACTTGAGGCGAGGCTGGAGGCAGGAGACTTGAGGCGAGGCTGGAGGCTGGAGGCAGGAGACGAGGCGAAGTGAGGCTGGAGGCTGGAGACTTGCGGCAAGGCGAGGCAGGAGGCAGGAGACTTAAGGCAAGGCGAGACTGGAGGCAGGAGGCAGGAGACTTGAGGTGAGGCTGGAGGCAGGAGGCAGGAGACTTGAGGTGAGGCTGGAGGCAGGAGGCAGGAGACGTAAGGCGAGGTGAGGCTGGAGGCTGGAGGCAGGAGTCGAGGCGAGACAAGGCTGGAGGCTGGAGGCAGGAGACGAGGCGAAGTGAGGCTGGAGGCTGGAGACTTGTGGCGAGGCGAGGCTGGAGGCAGGAGTCTTGAAGCGAGGCTGGGGGCTAGAGGCAGGAGACTTGAGGCGAGGCTGGAGGCTGGAGGCAGGAGACTTGATGCGAGGCGAGGCTGGAGGCTGGAGGCAGGAGACTTGAGGCGAAGCAAGGCTGGAGGCTGGAGACGTGGCGAGGCGAGGCTGGAGGCTGGAGACTTGTGGCAAGGCGAGGCTGGAGGCTGGAGACTTGAGGCGAGGCTGAAGGCTGTAGGCAGGAGACTTGAGGCGAGGCGAGGCTGGAGGCTGGAGGCAGGAGACTTGAGGCGAAGCAAGGCTGGAGGCTGCAGATGTGGCAAGGCGAGGCTGGAGGCTGGAGACTTGTGGCAAGGCGAGGCTGGAGGCTGGCGACTTGAGGCGAAGCGAGGCTGGAGGCTGGAGGCAGGAGACGAGGCGAGGCGAAGCTGGAGGCTGGAGGCAGGAGATTTTAGGCAAAGCGAGGCTGGAGGCTGGACGCAGGAGACGAGGCGAGGCGAGGCTGGAGGCTGGAGGCAGGAGAATTGAGGCGAAGCGAGACTGGAGGGTTTAGACTTGAGGCGAGGCTGGAGGCAGGAGACGAGGCGAGGCGAGGCTGGAGGCTGGAGGCAGGAGAATTGAGGCAAAGCGAGACTGGAGGGTGGAGACTTGAGGCGAGGCTGGAGGCAGGAGACGAGGCGAGGCTGCAGGCTGGAGATAGGAGACTTGTGGCGAGGCGAGGCTGGAGGTAGGATACTTGTGGCGAGGCAAGGCGGGAGGCAGGAGACGAGGCGAGGTGAGGCTGGAGGCTGGAGGCAGGAGACTTGAGGTGAAGCGAGGCTGGAGGCTGGAGACTTGTGGCGAGGCGAGGCTGGAGGCTGGAGACTTGTGGCGAGGTGAGGCTGGAGGCTGGAAACTCGAGGCGAGGCTGGAGGCTGGAGGCAGGAGACTTGAGGCGAGGCGAGACTGGAGGCTGGAGGATGGAGGCGAGGCTGGAGGCTGGAGACTTGTGGTGAGGTGAGGCTGGAGGCTGGGGACTTGAGGCGAGGCTGGAGGCAGGAGACTTGAGGCGAGGCTGGAGGCAGGAGACTTGAGGTGAGGCTGGAGGCTGGAGGCAGGAGACGAGGCGAAGTGAGGCTGGAGGCTGGAGACTTGTGGCGAGGCGAGGCTGGAGGCAGGAGGCAGGAGACTTGTGGCGAGGCTAGGCTGGAGGCTGGAAGCGGGAGACTTGATGCGAGGCTGGAGGCTGGAGGCAGGAGACTTGAGGCGAGGCTGGAGGCTGGAGGCAGGAGATGAAGCGAGGCTGGAGGCTAGAGGCAGGAGACTTGAGGCGAGGCTGGAGGCTGGAGGCAGGAGACTTGAGGCGAGTCTGGAGGCTGGAGGCAGGAGACTTAAGGCGAGGCTGGAGGCTGAAGGCAGGAGACTTGAGGCAAGGCGAGGCTGGAGGCAGGAGACTTGAGGTGAGGCGAGGCTGGAGGCTGGAGGCAGGAGACTTGAGGTGAGGCTGGAGGCAGGATTCTTGAGGTGAAGCGAGGCTGGAGGCTGGAGACTTGTGGCGAGGCAAGGATAGAGGCTGGAGACTTGTGGCGAGGCGAGGCTGGAGGCAGGAGTCTTGAGGCGTGGCTGGAGGCTGGAGGCTGGAGACTTGAGGCGAGGCTGGAGGCTGGAGGCAGGAGACTTGAGGTGAGGCAAGGCTGGAGGCTGGAGACAGAAGACTTGAGGCGAACTGAGGCTGGAGGCTGGAGACAGGAGACTTGAGGCGAAGCGAGGCTGGAGGTTGGAGACTTATGGCGAGGCGAGGCTGCAGCTGGAGACTTGAGGCGAGTCTGGAGGCAGGAGACTTGAGGCGAGGCTGGAGGCTGGAGGCAGGAGAAGAGACGAGGCGAAGCGAGGCTGGAGGCTGGAGACTTGTGGCGAGGCGAGGCTGGAGACAGGAGTCTTGAGACGTGGCTGGAGGCTGGAGGCTGGAGACTTGAGGCGAGGCTGGAGGCTGGAGGCAGGAGACTTGAGGCGAGGCGAGGCTGGAGGCTGGAGACAGGAGACTTGAGGCGAAGCGAGGCTGGAGGCTGGAGACAGGAGACTTGAGGCGAAGCGAGGCTGGAGGTTCTAGACATATGGCGAGGCGAGGCTGGAGGCTGGAGGCAGGAGACGAGGCGAGGTGAGGCTGGAGGCTGGAGGCAGGAGACTTGAGGCGAGGCGAGGCTGGAGGCTGGAGGCAGGAGACGAGGCAAAGCAAGGCTGGAGGCTGGAGACGTGGCGAGGCGAGGCTGGAGGCTGGAGACCTGAGGCGAGGAGAGGCTGGAGGCTGGAGGCAGGAGACGAGGTGAGGTGAGGCTGGAGGCTGGAGGCAGGAGACTTTAGGCGAAGCAAGGTTGGAGGCTGGAGGCAGGAGACGAGGCGAGGCGAGGCTGGAGGGTGGAGGCAGGAGACTTGAGACGAGGCGAGGCTGGAGGCTGGAGACGAGGCGAAGCAAGGCTGGAGGCTGGAGACGTGGCGAGGGATGGCTGGAGGCTGGAGACTTGTGGCAAGGCGAGGCTGGAGGCTGGAGTCTTGAGGCGAGACGAAGCTGGAGGCTGGAGGCAGGAGACGAGGCGAGGCGAGGCTGGAGGCTGGAGGCAGGAGACTTTAGGCGAAGCGAGGTTGGAGGCTGGAGGCAGGAGAGGAGGCGAGGCGAGGCTGGAGGCTGGAGGCTGGAGACATGGCGAGGCGAGGCTTGAGACTTGAGACTTGAGGTGAGGCGAGACTGGAGTCTGGAGACTGGAGGTTGAAGGCTGAACGCGAGGCTGGAGGCAGGAGGCAGGAGACTTGAGGCGAGGCGAGACTGGAGGCTGGAGACTGGAGGCTGGAGGATGGAGGCGAGGCTGGAGGCTTGAGACTTGTGGTGAGGTGAGGCCGGAGGCTGGGGACTTGAGGCGAGGCTGGAGGCGGGAGACTTGAGGCGAGGCTGGAGGCAGGAGACTTGAGGCAAGGCTGGAGGCAGGAGACGAGGCGAAGTGAGGCTGGAGGCTGAAGACTTGTGGCGAGGCGAGGCTAGAGGCAGGAAGCAGGAGACTTGTGGCGAGGCTGGAGGCTGGAGGCAGGAGACTTGAGGCGAGGCTGGAGGCTGGAGGTAGAAGGCTTGAGGCGAGGCTGGAGGCAGGAGACTTGAGGCGAGGCTGGAGGATGCAGATAGGAGACTTGAGGTGAGGCTGGAGGCTGGAGGCAGGAGACTTGAGGCGAGGCGAGGCTGGAGGCTGGAGGCAGGAGACGAGGCGAAGCGAGACTGGAGGCTGGAGACTTGTGGCGAGGCGAGGTTGGAGGCAGGAGTCTTGAGGCGAGGCTGGGGGCTGGAGGCAGGAGACTTGAGGCGAGGCTGGAGGCTGGAGGCAGGAGACGAGGCGAAGCGAGACTGGAGGCTGGAGACTTGTGGCGAGGCGAGGTTGGAGGCAGGAGTCTTGAGGCGAGGCTGGGGGCTGGAGGCAGGAGACTTGAGGTGAGGCAGGAGGCTGGAGGCAGGAGATTTGAGGCAAGGCGAGGCTGGAGGCTGGAGGCAGGAGACGAGGTGAAGCAAGGCTGGAGGCTGGAGACGTGGCGAGGCGAGGCTGGAGGCTGGAGACTTGAGGCGAGGAGAGGCTGGAGGCTGGAGGCAGGAGACTTTAGGCGAAGCGAGGTTGGAGGCTGGAGGCAGGAGACGAGGTGAGGCGACGCTGGAGGCTGGAGGCAGGAGACTTGAGACTAGGCGAGGCTGGAGGCTGGAGACGAGGCGAAGCAAGGCTGGAGGCTGGAGACGTGGCGAGGCAATGCTGGAGGCTGGAGACTTGTGGCAAGGCGAGGCTGGAGGCTGGAGTCTTGAGGCGAGACGAGGTTGGAGGCTGGAGGCAGGAGACGAGGCGAGGCGAGGCTGGAGGCTGGAGGCTGGAGACGTGGCGAGGCGAGGCTTGAGACCTGAGACTTGAGGTGAGGCGAGACTGGAGTCTGGAGACTGGAGGCTGGAGGCTGAAGGCGAGGTTGGAGGCAGGAGGCAGGAGACTTGAGGCGAGGCGAGACTGGAGGCTGGAGACTGGAGGCTGGAGGATGGAGGCGAGGCTAGTGGTGAGGTGAGGCTGGAGGCTGGGGACTTGACGCGAGGCTGGAGGCGGGAGACTTGAGGCGAGGCTGGAGGCAGGAGACTTGAGGCGAGGCTGGAGGCAGGAGACGAGGCGAAGTGAGGCTGGAGGCAGGAGGCTGGAGACTTGTGGCGAGGAGAGGCTGGAGGCAGGAGTCTTGAGGCGAGGCTGGAGGCTAGAGGCAGGAGACTTGAGGCGAGGCTGGAGGCTGGAGGCAGGAGACTTGAGGCGAGTCTGGAGGCTGGAGGCAGGAGACTTAAGGCGAGGCTGGAGGCTGAAGGCAGGAGACTTGAGGCAAGGCGAGGCTGGAGGCAGGAGACTTGAGGCGAGGCGAGGCTGGAGGCTGGAGGCAGGATTCTTGAGGTGAAGCGAGGCTGGAGGCTGGAGACTTGTGGCGAGGCTAGGCTGGAGGCTGGAAGCGGGAGACTTGATGCGAGGCTGGAGGCTGGAGGCAGGAGACTTGAGGTGAGGCTGGAGGCTGGAGGCAGGAGATGAAGCGAGGCTGGAGGCTAGAGGCAGGAGACTTGAGGCGAGGCTGGAGGCTGGAGGCAGGAGACTTGAGGCGAGTCTGGAGGCTGGAGGCAGGAGACTTGAGGCGACTCTGGAGACTGGAGGCAGGAGACTTAAGGCGAGGCTGAAGGCTGGAGGCAGGAGACTTGGTGCGAGGCTGGATGCTGGATGCAGGAGACTTGAGGTGAGGCGAGGCTGGAGGCTGGAGGCAGGAGACTTGAGGCGAAGCGAGACTGGAGGCTGGAGACTTGTGGCGAGGCGAGGTTGGAGGCAGGAGTCTTGAGGCGAGGCTGGGGGCTGGAGGCAGGAGACTTGAGGCGAGGCTGGAGGCTGGAGGCAGGAGACGAGGCGAAGCGAGACTGGAGGCTGGAGACTTGTGGCGAGGCGAGGTTGGAGGCAGGAGTCTTGAGGCGAGGCTGGGGGCTGGAGGCAGGAGACTTGAGGTGAGGCAGGAGGCTGGAGGCAGGAGATTTGAGGCAAGGCGAGGCTGGAGGCTGGAGGCAGGAGACGAGGTGAAGCAAGGCTGGAGGCTGGAGACGTGGCGAGGCGAGGCTGGAGGCTGGAGACTTGAGGCGAGGAGAGGCTGGAGGCTGGAGGCAGGAGACTTTAGGCGAAGCGAGGTTGGAGGCTGGAGGCAGGAGACGAGGTGAGGCGACGCTGGAGGCTGGAGGCAGGAGACTTGAGACTAGGCGAGGCTGGAGGCTGGAGACGAGGCGAAGCAAGGCTGGAGGCTGGAGACGTGGCGAGGCAATGCTGGAGGCTGGAGACTTGTGGCAAGGCGAGGCTGGAGGCTGGAGTCTTGAGGCGAGACGAGGTTGGAGGCTGGAGGCAGGAGACGAGGCGAGGCGAGGCTGGAGGCTGGAGGCTGGAGACGTGGCGAGGCGAGGCTTGAGACCTGAGACTTGAGGTGAGGCGAGACTGGAGTCTGGAGACTGGAGGCTGGAGGCTGAAGGCGAGGTTGGAGGCAGGAGGCAGGAGACTTGAGGCGAGGCGAGACTGGAGGCTGGAGACTGGAGGCTGGAGGATGGAGGCGAGGCTGGAAGCTGGAGACTTGTGGTGAGGTGAGGCTGGAGGCTGGGGACTTGACGCGAGGCTGGAGGCGGGAGACTTGAGGCGAGGCTGGAGGCAGGAGACTTGAGGCGAGGCTGGAGGCAGGAGACGAGGCGAAGTGAGGCTGGAGGCTGGAGACTTGTGGCGAGGCGAGGCTGGAGGCAGGAGGCTGGAGACTTGTGGCGAGGCGAGGCTGGAGGCAGGAGTCTTGAGGCGAGGCTGGAGGCTAGAGGCAGGAGACTTGAGGCGAGGCTGGAGGCTGGAGGCAGGAGACTTGAGGCGAGTCTGGAGGCTGGAGGCAGGAGACTTAAGGCGAGGCTGGAGGCTGAAGGCAGGAGACTTGAGGCAAGGCGAGGCTGGAGGCAGGAGACTTGAGGCGAGGCGAGGCTGGAGGCTGGAGGCAGGATTCTTGAGGTGAAGCGAGGCTGGAGGCTGGAGACTTGTGGCGAGGCTAGGCTGGAGGCTGGAAGCGGGAGACTTGATGCGAGGCTGGAGGCTGGAGGCAGGAGACTTGAGGTGAGGCTGGAGGCTGGAGGCAGGAGATGAAGCGAGGCTGGAGGCTAGAGGCAGGAGACTTGAGGCGAGGCTGGAGGCTGGAGGCAGGAGACTTGAGGCGAGTCTGGAGGCTGGAGGCAGGAGACTTGAGGCGACTCTGGAGACTGGAGGCAGGAGACGTAAGGCGAGGCTGAAGGCTGGAGGCAGGAGACTTGGTGCGAGGCTGGATGCTGGATGCAGGAGACTTGAGGTGAGGCGAGGCTGGAGGCTGGAGGCAGGAGACTTGAGGCGAAGCGAGAGTGGAGGCTGGAGACTTGTGGCGAAGCGAGGATGGAGGCTGGAGAATTGTGGCGAGGCTAGGCTGGAGGCTGGAAGCGGGAGACTTGATGCGAGGCTGGAGGCTGGAGGCAGGAGACTTGAGGCGAGGCTGGAGGCTGGAGACTTGTGGTGAGGTGAGGCTGGAGGCTGGAGATTTGAGGCTAGGTGAGGCTAGAGGCTGGAGACTTGAGGCGAGGTGAGGCTGGAGGTAGGAGACGAGGCGAGCCAAAGCGAGGCTGGAGGCTGGAGACTTGTGGCGAGGCTAGGCTGGAGGCTGGAAGCGGGTGACTTGATGCGAGCCTGGAGGCTGGAGGCAGGAGACTTGAGGCGAGGCTGGAGGCTGGATGCAGGAGATGAGGCGAGGCGAGGCTGGAGGCTGGAGGCAGGAGACTTGAGGCGAAGTGAGGCTGGATGGTGGAGACTTGAGGCGAGGCTGGAGGCAGGAGACTTGAGGCGAGGCTGGAGGCTGGAGGTAGGAGACTTGTGGCGAGGTGAGGCTGGAAGCAGGAGACTTGTGGCGAGGCAAGGCTGGAGGCAGGAGACGAGGCGAGGTGAGGCTGGAGGCTGGAGGCAGGAGACTTGAGGTGAAGTGAGGCTGGAGGCTGGAGACTTGTGGCGAGGCGAGGCTGGAGGCTGGAGACTTGTGGCGAGGCTAGGCTGGAGGCTGGAAGCGGGAGACTTGATGCGAGGATGGAGGCTGGAGGCAGGAGACTTGAGGCGAGGCTGGAGGCTGGAGGCAGGAGATGAAGCGAGGCTGGAGGCTAGAGGCTGGAGACTTGAGGCGAGGCGAGGCGAGGCTGGAGGCTGGAGACTTGTGGCGAGGTGAGGCTGGAGGCAGGAGACTTGAGGCGAGGCTGGAGGCTGGAGGCAGGAGACTTGAGGTGAGGCGAGGCTGGAGGCTGGAGGCAGGAGAAGAGACAAGGCGAGGCTGGAGGCTGGAGGCAGGAGACTTGAGATGAAGTGAGACTGGAGGCTGGAGACTTGTGGCGAGGCGAGGATGGAGGCTGGAGACTTGTGGCGAGGTGAGGCTGGAGGCTGGAGACTTGTGGCGTGGTGAGGCTGGAGGCTGGAGACTTGAGGCGAGGTGAGGCTAGAGGCTGGAGACTTGAGGCGAGGTGAGGCTGGAGGCAGGAGACGAGGCGAGCCAAAGCGAGGCTGGAGGCTGGAGACTTGTGGCGAGGCTAGGCTGGAGGCTGGAAGTGGGAGACTTGATGCGAGGCTGGAGGCTGGAGCTAGGAGACTTGCGGCGAGGCGAGGCTGGAGGCAGGAGACTTGTGGCGAGGCAAGGCAGGAGGCAGGAGACGAGGCGAGGTGAGGCTGTAGGCTGGAGGCAGGAGACTTGAGGTGAAGCGAGGCTGGAGGCTGGAGACTTGTGGCGAGGCGAGGCTGGAGGCTGGAGACTTGTGGCGAGGCTAGGCTGGAGGCTGGAAGCGGGAGACTTGATGCGAGGCTGGAGGCTGGAGGCAGGAGACTTGAGGCGAGGCTGGAGGCTGGAGGCAGGAGATGACGCGAGGCTGAAGGCTAGAGGCAGGAGACTTGAGGCGAGGCTGGAGGCTGGAGGCAGGAGACTTGAGGCGAGTCTGGAGGCTGGAGGCAGGAGACTTAAGGCGAGGCTGGAGGCTGAAGGCAGGAGACTTGAGTCAAGGCGAGGCTGGAGGCAGGAGACTTGAGGCGAGGCGAGGCTGGAGGCTGGAGGCAGGATTCTTGAGGTGAAGCGAGGCTGGAGGCTGGAGAGTTGTGGCAAGGCGAGGCTGGAGGCTGGAGACTTGTGGCGAGGCTAGGCTGCAGGCTGGAAGCGGGAGACTTGATGCGAGGCTGGAGGCTGGAGGCAGGAGACTTGAGGTGAGGCTGGAGGCTGGAGGCAGGAGATGAAGCGAGGCTGGAGGCTAGAGGCAGGAGACTTGAGGCGAGGCTGGAGGCTGGAGGCAGGAGACTTGAGGCGAGGCTGGAGACTGGAGGCAGGAGATTTAAGGCGAGGCTGGAGGCTGGAGGCAGGAGACTTGGGGTGAGGCTGGATGCTGGATGCAGGAGACTTGAGGTGAGGCGAGGCTGGAGGCTGGAGGCAGGAGACTTGAGGAGAAGCGAGAGTGGAGGCTGGAGACTTGTGGCGAGGCGAGGATGGAGGCTGGAGACTTGTGGCGAGGTGAGGCTGGAGGCTGGAGACTTGAGGCGAGGCTAGGCTGGAGGCTGGATGCGGGAGACTTGATGCGAGGCTGGAGGCTGGAGGCAGGAGACTTGAGGCGAGGCTGGAGGCTGGAGGCAGGAGACTTGAGGCGAGGCGAGGCTGGAGGCTGGTGGCAGGAGACGATGCGAGGTGAGGCTGGAAGCTGGAGGCAGGAGACTTTAGGTGAAGCGAGGCTGGAGGCTGGACGCAGGAGACGAGGCGAGGCGAGGCTGGAGGCTGGAGGCAGGGGAATTGAGGCGAAGCGAGACTGGAGGGTGGAGACTTGAGGCGAGGCTGGAGGCAGGAGACTTGAGGCGAGGCTGGAGGCTGGAGGTAGGAGATGAAGCGAGGCTGGAGGCTAGAGGCAGGAGACTTGAGGCAAGGCTGGAGGCTGGAGGCAGGAGACTTGAGGCGAGGCTGGAGGCTGGAGGTAGGAGATGAAGCGAGGCTGGAGGCTAGAGGCAGGAGACTTGATGCGAGGCTGGAGGCTGGAGGCAGGAGACTTGAGGCGAGGCTGGAGGCTGGAGGCAGGAGACTTGAGGCGAGGCGAGGCTGGAGGCTGGAGGCAGGAGACGATGCGAGGTGAGGCTGGAAGCTGGAGGCAGGAGACTTTAGGCGAAGCGAGGCTGGAGGCTGGACGCAGGAGACGAGGCAAGGCGAGGCTGGAGGCTGGAGGCAGGGGAATTGAGGCGAAGCGAGACTGGAGGGTGGAGACTTGAGGCGAGGCTGGAGGCAGGAGACTTGAGGCGAGGCTGGAGGCTGGAGGTAGGAGACTTGTGGCGAGGCGAGGCTGGAGGCAGGAGACTTGTGGCGAGGCAAAGCAGAAGGCAGGAGACGAGGCGAGGTGAGGCTGTAGGCTGGAGGCAGGAGACTTGAGGTGAAGCGAGGCTGGAGGCTGGAGTCTTGTGGCGAGGCGAGGCTGGAGGCTGGAAGCGGGTGACTTGATGCGAGGCTGGAGGCTGGAGGCAGGAGACTTGAGGCGAGGCTGGAGGCTGGAGGCAGGAGATGAGGCGAGGCGAGGCTGGAGGCTGGAGGCAGGAGACTTGAGGCGAAGTGAGGCTGAATGGTGGAGACTTGAGGCGAGGCAGGAGGGTGGAGATTTGAGGCGAGGCTGGAGGCTGGAGGTAGGAGACTTGTGGCGAGGCGAGACTGGAGGTAGGAGTCTTGAGGCGTGGCTGGAGGCTGGAGGCTGGAGAGTTGAGGCGAGGCTGGAGGCTGGAGGCAGGAGACTTGAGGCGAAGCGAGGCTGGAGGCTGGAGACAGGAGACTTGAGGCGAAGCGAGGCTGGAGGTTGGAGACATATGACGAGGCGAGGCTGGAGGCGGGAGACTTGTGGCGAGGCGAGGCTGGAGGCTGGAGGCAGGAGACGAGGCGAGGTGAGGCTGGAGGCTGGAGGCAGGAGACTTGAGGCGAGGCGAGGCTGGAGGCTGGAGGCAGGAGACGAGGCGAATCAAGGCTGGAGGCTGAAGACGTGGCGAGGCGAGGCTGGAGGCTGGAGACTTGAGGCGAGGCGAGGCTGGAGGCAGTAGACGATGCGAGGTGAGGCTGGAAGCTGGAGGCAGGAGACTTTAGGCGAAGCAAGGCTGGAGGCTGGACGCAGGAGACGAGGCGAGGCGAGGCTGGAGGCTGGAGGCAGGAGATGAGGCGAAGCAAGGCTGTAGGCTGGAGACGTGGCGAAGCGAGGCTGGAGGCGGGAGACTTGTGGCGAGGCGAGATTTGGGGCTGGAGGCAGGAGACTTGAGGCGAAGCAAGGCTGGAGGCGGGAGACTTGTGGCGAGGCGAGACTGGGGGCTGGAGGCAGGAGACTTGAGGCGAGGCTGGAGGCTGCAGGCAGGTGGCTTGAGGTGAGGCTGGAGGCTGGAGGCAGGAGACTTGAGGCGAGGCGAGGCTGGAGGCTGGAGGCAGGAGTCGAGGCGAGACGAGGCTGGAGGCTGGAGGCAGGAGACTTCAGGCGAGGCGAGGTTGGAGGCTGGAGGCAGGAGACGAGGCGAGGCGAGGCTGGAGGCTGGAGACTTGAGGCGAGGAGAGGCTGGAGGCTGGAGGCAGGAGACGAGTCGAGGTGAGGCTGGAGGCTGGAGGCAGGAGATTTTAGGTGAAGCGAGGTTGGAGGCTGGAGGCAGGAGATGAGGCGAGGCGAGGTTGGAGGCTGGAGGCAGGAGACTTGAGACGAGGCGAGGCTGGAGGCTGGAGACGAGGCGAAGCAAGGCTGGAGGCTGGAGACGTGGCGAGGCAATGCTGGAGGCTGGAGACTTGTGGCAAGGCGAGGCTGGAGGCTGGAGTCTTGAGGCGAGACAAGGTTGGAGGCTGGATGTAGGAGAGGAGGCGAGGCGAGGCTGGAGGCTGGAGGCTGGAGACGTGGCGAGGCGAGGCTTGAGACTTGAGACTTGAGGTGAGGCGAGACTGGAGTCTGGAAACTGGAGGCTGGAGGCTGAACGCGAGGCTGGAGGCTGGAGACTTGTGGTGAGGTGAGGCTGGAGGCTGGGGACTGGAGGCTGGAGGATGGAGGCGAGGCTGGAGGCTGGAGACTTGTGGTGAGGTGAGGCTGGAGGCTGGGGACTTGAGGCGAGGCTGGAGGCGGGAGACTTGAGGCGAGGCTGGAGGCAGGAGACTTGAGGCGAGGCTGGAGGCTGGAGCAAGAGACGAGGCGAAGTGAGGCTGGAAGCTGGAGACTTGTGGCGAGGCGAGGATGGAGGCAGGAGGCAGGAGACTTGTGGCGAGGCTGGAGGCTGGAGGCAGGAGAATTGAGGCGAGGCTGGAGGCAGGAGGATGGAGACTTGAGGCGAGGCTGCAGGCTGGAGGTAGAAGGCTTGAGGCGAGGCTGGAGGCAGGAGACTTGAGGCGAGGCTGGAGGCTGCAGATAGGAGACTTGAGGTGAGGCTGGAGGCTGGAGGCAGGAGACTTGAGGCGAGGCGAGTCTGGAGACTGGAGGCAGGAGTCGAGGCGAGACGATGCTGGAGGCTGGAGGCAGGAGATGAGGCGAAGCGAGACTGGAGGCTGGAGACTTGTGGCGAGGCGAGGCTGGAGGCAGGAGTCTTGAGGCGAGGCTGGGGGCTGGAGGCAGGAGACTTGAGGCGAGGCTGGAGGCTGCAGGCAGGAGACTTGAGGCGAGGCGAGGCTGGAGGCAGGAGACTTGAGGCGAGGCGAGTCTGGAGGCTGGAGGCAGGAGTCAAGGCGAGACGAGGCTGGAGGCTGGAGGCAGGAGACTTGAGGCGAGGCGAGTCTGGAGGCTGGAGGCAGGAGACGAGGCGAAGCAAGGCTAGAGGCTGGAGACGTGGCGAGGCGAGGCTGGAGGCTAGAGACTTGAGACGAGGCGAGGCTGGAGGCTGGAGACAAGGCAAAGCAAGGCTGGAGGCTGGAGACGTGGCGAGGCAAGGCTGGAGGCTGGAGACTTGAGGCGAGGCGAGACTGGAGGCTGGAGACTGGAGGCTGGAGGATGGAGGCGAGCTGGAGGCTGGAGACTTGTGGCGAGGTGAGGCTGGAGGCTGGGGACTTGAGGCGAGGCGAGGCTGGAGGCTGGAGACTTGAGGCGAGGAGAGGCTGGAGGCTGGAGTCTTGAGGCGAGACGAGGCTGGAGGCTGGAAGAAGGAGACGGTGAGGCGAGGCTGGAGGCTGGAGGCAGGAGACGAGGTGAGGCTGGAGGCTGGATGCTGGAGACGTGGCGAGGCGAGGCTTGAGACTTGAGACATGAGGTGAGGCGAGACTGGAGTCTGGAGACTGGAGGCTGGAGGCTGAAGGCGAGGCTGGAAGCAGGAGGCAGCAGACTTGAGGCGAGGCGAGAATGGAGGCTGGAGACTGGAGGCTGGAGGCTGGAGGCGAGGCTGGAGGCTGGAGACTTGTGGCGTGGTGAGGCCTGAGGCTGGGGACATGAGGCGAGGCTGGAGGCAGGAGACTTGAGGCGAGGCTGGAGGCAGGAGACTTGAGGCAAGGCTGGAGGCTGGAGGCAGGAGATGAGGCGAAGTAAGGCTGGAGGCTGGAGACTTGTGGCGAGGCGAGGATGGAGGCAGGAGGCAGGAGACTTGTGGCGAGGCTGGAGGCTGGAGGCAGGAGAATTGAGGCGAGGCTGGAGGCAGGAGGATGGAGACTTGAGGCGAGGCTGCAGGCTGGAGGTAGAAGGCTTGAGGCGAGGCTGGAGGCAGGAGACTTGAGGCGAGGCTGGAGGCTGCAGATAGGAGACTTGAGGTGAGGCTGGAGGCTGGAGGCAGGAGACTTGAGGCGAGGCGAGTCTGGAGACTGGAGGCAGGAGTCGAGGCGAGACGATGCTGGAGGCTGGAGGCAGGAGATGAGGCGAAGCGAGACTGGAGGCTGGAGACTTGTGGCGAGGCGAGGCTGGAGGCAGGAGTCTTGAGGCGAGGCTGGGGGCTGCAGGCAGGAGACTTGAGGCGAGGCTGGAGGCTGCAGGCAGGAGACTTGAGGCGAGGCGAGGCTGGAGGCAGGAGACTTGAGGCGAGGCGAGTCTGGAGGCTGGAGGCAGGAGTCGAGGCGAGACGAGGCTGGAGGCTGGAGGCAGGAGACTTGAGGCGAGGCGAGTCTGGAGGCTGGAGGCAGGAGACGAGGCGAAGCAAGGCTAGAGGCTGGAGACGTGGCGAGGCGAGGCTGGAGGCTAGAGACTTGAGACGAGGCGAGGCTGGAGGCTGGAGACAAGGCGAAGCAAGGCTGGAGGCTGGAGACGTGGCGAGGCAAGGCTGGAGGCTGGAGACTTGAGGCGAGGCGAGACTGGAGGCTGGAGACTGGAGGCTGGAGGATGGAGGCGAGCTGGAGGCTGGAGACTTGTGGCGAGGTGAGGCTGGAGGCTGGGGACTTGAGGCGAGGCGAGGCTGGAGGCTGGAGACTTGAGGCGAGGAGAGGCTGGAGGCTGGAGTCTTGAGGCGAGACGAGGCTGGAGGCTGGAAGAAGGAGACGGTGAGGCGAGGCTGGAGGCTGGAGGCAGGAGACGAGGTGAGGCTGGAGGCTGGATGCTGGAGACGTGGCGAGGCGAGGCTTGAGACTTGAGACATGAGGTGAGGCGAGACTGGAGTCTGGAGACTGGAGGCTGGAGGCTGAAGGCGAGGCTGGAAGCAGGAGGCAGCAGACTTGAGGCGAGGCGAGACTGGAGGCTGGAGACTGGAGGCTGGAGGCTGGAGGCGAGGCTGGAGGCTGGAGACTTGTGGCGTGGTGAGGCCTGAGGCTGGGGACATGAGGCGAGGCTGGAGGCAGGAGACTTGAGGCGAGGCTGGAGGCAGGAGACTTGAGGCGAGGCTGGAGGCTGGAGGCAGGAGATGAGGCGAAGTAAGGCTGGAGGCTGGAGACTTGTGGCGAGGCGAGACTGGAGGTAGGAGTCTTGAGGCGTGGCTGGAGGCTGGAGGCTGGAGACTTGAGGCGAGGCTGGAGGCTGGAGGCAGGTGACTTGAGGCGAGGCGAGGCTGGAGGCTGGAGACAGGAGACTTGAGCCGAAGCGAGGCTGGAGGTTGGAGACATATGACAAGGCGAGGCTGGAGGCGGGAGACTTGTGGCGAGGCGAGGCTGGAGGCTGGAGGCAGGAGACGAGGTGAGGTGAGGCTGGAGGCTGGAGGCAGGAGACTTGAGGCGAGGCGAGGCTGGAGGCTGGAGGCAGGAGACGAGGCGAATCAAGGCTGGAGGCTGGAACGTGGCGAGGCGAGGCTGGAGGCTGGAGACTTGAGGCGAGGCGAGGCTGGAGGCTGGAGGATGGAGGCGAGCTGGAGGCTGGAGACTTGTGGCGAGGTGAGGCTGGAGGCTGGGGACTTGAGGCGAGGCGAGGCTGGAGGCTGGAGACTTGAGGCGAGGAGAGGCTGGAGGCTGGAGTCTTGAGGCGAGACGAGGCTGGAGGCTGGAAGAAGGAGACGGTGAGGCGAGGCTGGAGGCTGGAGGCAGGAGACGAGGTGAGGCTGGAGGCTGGATGCTGGAGACGTGGCGAGGCGAGGCTTGAGACTTGAGACATGAGGTGAGGCGAGACTGGAGTCTGGAGACTGGAGGCTGGAGGCTGAAGGCGAGGCTGGAAGCAGGAGGCAGCAGACTTGAGGCGAGGCGAGACTGGAGGCTGGAGACTGGAGGCTGGAGGCTGGAGGCGAGGCTGGAGGCTGGAGACTTGTGGCGTGGTGAGGCCTGAGGCTGGGGACATGAGGCGAGGCTGGAGGCAGGAGACTTGAGGCGAGGCTGGAGGCAGGAGACTTGAGGCAAGGCTGGAGGCTGGAGGCAGGAGATGAGGCAAAGTAAGGCTGGAGGCTGGAGACTTGTGGCGAGGCGAGGATGGAGGCAGGAGGCAGGAGACTTGTGGCAAGGCTGGAGGCTGGAGGCAGGAGAATTGAGGCGAGGCTGGAGGCAGGAGGATGGAGACTTGAGGCGAGGCTGCAGGCTGGAGGTAGAAGGCTTGAGGCGAGGCTGGAGGCAGGAGACTTGAGGCGAGGCTGGAGGCTGCAGATAGGAGACTTGAGGTGAGGCTGGAGGCTGGAGGCAGGAGACTTGAGGCGAGGCGAGTCTGGAGACTGGAGGCAGGAGTCGAGGCGAGACGATGCTGGAGGCTGGAGGCAGGAGATGAGGCGAAGCGAGACTGGAGGCTGGAGACTTGTGGCGAGGCGAGGCTGGAGGCAGGAGTCTTGAGGCGAGGCTGGGGGCTGGAGGCAGGAGACTTGAGGCGAGGCTGGAGGCTGCAGGCAGGAGACTTGAGGCGAGGTGAGGCTGGAGGCAGGAGACTTGAGGCGAGGCGAGTCTGGAGGCTGGAGGCAGGAGTCGAGGCGAGACGAGGCTGGAGGCTGGAGGCAGGAGACTTGAGGCGAGGCGAGTCTGGAGGCTGGAGGCAGGAGACGAGGCGAAGCAAGGCTAGAGGCTGGAGACGTGGCGAGGCGACGCTGGAGGCTGGAGACTTGAGGTGAGGAGAGGCTGGAGGCTGGAGGCAGGAGATGAGGCAAGGCGAGGCTGGAGGCTGGAAGCAGGAGACTTGAGACGAGGCGAGGCTGGAGGCTGGAGACAAGGCGAAGCAAGGCTGGAGGCTGGAGACGTGGCGAGGCAAGGCTGGAGGCTGGAGACTTGAGGCGAGGCGAGACTGGAGGCTGGAGACTGGAGGCTGGAGGATGGAGGCGAGCTGGAGGCTGGAGACTTGTGGCGAGGTGAGGCTGGAGGCTGGGGACTTGAGGCGAGGCGAGGCTGGAGGCTGGAGACTTGAGGCGAGGAGAGGCTGGAGGCTGGAGTCTTGAGGCGAGACGAGGCTGGAGGCTGGAAGAAGGAGACGGTGAGGCGAGGCTGGAGGCTGGAGGCAGGAGACGAGGTGAGGCTGGAGGCTGGATGCTGGAGACGTGGCGAGGCGAGGCTTGAGACTTGAGACATGAGGTGAGGCGAGACTGGAGTCTGGAGACTGGAGGCTGGAGGCTGAAGGCGAGGCTGGAAGCAGGAGGCAGCAGACTTGAGGCGAGGCGAGACTGGAGGCTGGAGACTGGAGGCTGGAGGCTGGAGGCGAGGCTGGAGGCTGGAGACTTGTGGCGTGGTGAGGCCTGAGGCTGGGGACATGAGGCGAGGCTGGAGGCAGGAGACTTGAGGCGAGGCTGGAGGCAGGAGACTTGAGGCGAGGCTGGAGGCTGGAGGCAGGAGATGAGGCGAAGTAAGGCTGGAGGCTGGAGACTTGTGGCGAGGCGAGACTGGAGGTAGGAGTCTTGAGGCGTGGCTGGAGGCTGGAGGCTGGAGACTTGAGGCGAGGCTGGAGGCTGGAGGCAGGTGACTTGAGGCGAGGCGAGGCTGGAGGCTGGAGACAGGAGACTTGAGCCGAAGCGAGGCTGGAGGTTGGAGACATATGACGAGGCGAGGCTGGAGGCGGGAGACTTGTGGCGAGGCGAGGCTGGAGGCTGGAGGCAGGAGACGAGGCGAGGTGAGGCTGGAGGCTGGAGGCAGGAGACTTGAGGCGAGGCAAGGCTGGAGGCTGGAGGCAGGAGACGAGGCGAATCAAGGCTGGAGGCTGGAACGTGGCGAGGCGAGGCTGGAGGCTGGAGACTTGAGGCGAGGCGAGGCTGGAGGCAGGAGACGATGCGAGGTGAGGCTGGAAGCTGGAGGCAGGAGACTTTAGGCGAAGCGAGGCTGGAGGCTGGACGCAGGAGACGAGGCGAGGCGAGGCTGGAGGCTGTAGGCAGGGGAATTGAGGCGAAGCGAGACTGGAGGGTGGAGACTTGAGGCGAGGCTGGAGGCTGGAGCTAGGAGACTTGTGGCGAGGCGAGGCTGGAGGCAGGAGACTTGTGGCGAGGCAAGGCAGGAGGCAGGAGACGAGGCGAGGTGAGGCTGTAGGCTGGAGGCAGGAGAATTGAGGTGAAGCGAGGCTGGAGGCTGGAGACTTGTGCAAGGCGAGGCTGGAGGCTGGAGACTTGTGGCGAGGCTAGGCTGGAGGCTGGAAGCGGGAGACTTGATGCGAGGCTGGAGGCTGGAGGCAGGAGACTTGAGGTGAGGCTGGAGGCTGGAGGCAGGAGATGAAGCGAGGCTGGAGGCTAGAGGCAGGAGACTTGAGGCGAGGCTGGAGGCTGGGGGCAGGAGACTTGAGGCGAGGCTGGAGACTGGAGGCAGGAGACTTAAGGCGAGGCTGGAGGCTGGAGGCAGGAGACTTTGGGCGAGGCTGGATGCTGGATGCAGGAGACTTGAGGTGAGGCGAGGCTGGAGGCTGGAGGCAGGAGACTTGAGGAGAAGCGAGAGTGGAGGCTGGAGACTTGTGGCGAGGCGAGGATGGAGGCTGGAGACGTGTGGCGAGGTGAGGCTGGAGGCAGGAGATGAGGCGAGCCAAAGCGAGGCTGGAGGCTGGAGACTTGTGGCGAGGCTAGGCTGGAGGCTGGATGCGGGAGACGATGCGAGGCTGGAAGCTGGAGGCAGGAGACTTGAGGCGAGGCTGGAGGCTGGAGGTAGGAGATGAAGCGAGGCTGGAGGCTAGAGGCAGGAGACTTGAGGCGAGGCTGGAAGCTGGAGGCAGGAGACTTGAGGCGACTCTGGAGACTGGAGGCAGGAGACTTAAGGCGAGGCTGAAGGCTGGAGGCAGGAGACTTGGGGCGAGGCTGGATGCTGGATGCAGGAGACTTGAGGTGAGGCGAGGCTGGAGGCTGGAGGCAGGAGACTTGAGGCGAAGCGAGAGTGGAGGCTGGAGACTTGTGGTGAGGCGAGGATGGAGGCTGGAGACTTGTGGCGAGGTGAGGCTGGAGGCTGGAGACTTGAGGCGAGGTGAGGCTAGAGGCTGGAGACTTGAGGCGAGGTGAGGCTGGAGGCAGGAGACGAGGCGAGCCAAAGCGAGGCTGGAGGCTGGAGACTTGTGGCGAGGCTAGGCTGGAGGCTGGAAGCGGGAGACTTGAAGCGAGGCTGGAGTCTGGAGGCAGGAGACTTGAGGCGAGGCTGGAGGCTGGAGGCAGGAGACTTGAGGCGAGGCGAGGCTGGAGGCTGGAGGCAGGAGACGAGGCGAGGTGAGGCTGGAAGCTGGAGGCAGGAGACTTTAGGCGAAGCGAGGCTGGAGGCTGGACGCAGGAGACGAGGCGAGGCGAGGCTGGAGGCTGGAGGCAGGGGAATTGAGGCGAAGCGAGACTGGAGGATGGAGACTTGAGGCGAGGCTGGAGGCAGGAGACTTGTGGCGAGGCAAGGCAGGAGGCAGGAGACGAGGCGAGGTGAGGCTGTAGGCTGGAGGCAGGAGACTTGAGGTGAAGCGAGGCTGGAGGCTGGAGACTTGTGGCGAGGCGAGGCTGGAGGCTGGAGACTTGTGGCGAGGCTAGGCTGGAGGCTGGAAGCGGGAGACTTGATGCGAGGCTGGAGGCTGGAGGCAGGAGACTTGAGGCGAGGCTGGAGGCTGGAGGCTGGAGATGAAGCGAGGCTGGAGGCTAGAGGCAGGAGACTTGAGGCGAGGCTGGAGGATGGAGGCAGGAGACTTGCGGCGACTCTGGAGACTGGAGGCAGGAGGCTTAAGGCGAGGCTGGAGGCTGGAGGCAGGAGACTTGGGGCGAGGCAAGGCTGGAGGCTGGAGGCAGGAGACGAGGCGAGGTGAGGCTGGAGGCTGGAGGCAGGAGACTTGAGGCGAGGCGAGGCTGGAGGCTGGAGGCAGGAGACGAGGCGAATCAAGGCTGGAGGCTGGAGACGTGGCGAGGCGAGGCTGGAGGCTGGAGACTTGAGGCGAGGCGAGGCTGGAGGCAGGAGACGATGCGAGGTGAGGCTGGAAGCTGGAGGCAGGAGACTTTAGGCGAAGCGAGGCTGGAGGCTGGACGCAGGAGACGAGGCGAGGCGAGGCTGGAGGCTGGAGGCAGGGGAATTGAGGCAAAGCAAGACTGGAGGGTGGAGACTTGAGGCGAGGCTGGAGGCAGGAGACTTGAGGCGAGGCAGGAGGCTGGAGCTAGGAGACTTGTGGCGAGGCGAGGCTGGAGGCAGGAGACTTGTGGCGAGAAAAGGCAGGAGGCAGGAGACGAGGCGAGGTGAGGCTGTAGGCTGGAGGCAGGAGAATTGAGGTGAAGCGAGGCTGGAGTCTGGAGACTTGTGGCAAGGCGAGGCTGGAGGCTGGAGAATTGTGGCGAGGCTAGGCTGGAGGCTGGAAGCGGGAGACTTGATGCGAGGCTGGAGGCTGGAGGCAGGAGACTTGAGATGAGGCTGGAGGCTGGAGGCAGGAGATGAAGCGAGGGTGGAGGCTAGAGGCAGGAGACTTGAGGCGAGGCTGGAGGCTGGAGGCAGGAGACTTGAGGCGAGGCTGGAGACTGGAGGCAGGAGACTTAAGGCGAGGCTGGAGGCTGGAGGCAGGAGACTTGGGGCGAGGCTGGATGCTGGATGCAGGAGACTTGAGGTGAGGCGAGGCTGGAGGCTGGAGGCAGGAGACTTGAGGAGAAGCGAGAGTGGAGGCTGGAGACTTGTGGCGAGGCGAGGATGGAGGCTGGAGACTTGTGGCGAGGTGAGGCTGGAGGCAGGAGACGAGGCGAGCCAAAGCGAGGCTGGAGGCAGGAGACTTGAGGCGAGGCGAGTCTGGAGGCTGGAGGCAGGAGACGAGGCGAAGCAAGGCTAGAGGCTGGAGACGTGGCGAGGCGAGGCTGGAGGCTGGAGACTTGAGGCGAGGAGAGGCTGGAGGCTGGAGGCAGGAGATGAGGCGAGGCGAGGCTGGAGGCTGGAGACAAGGCGAAGCAAGGCTGGAGGCTGGAGACGTGGCGAGGCAAGGCTGGAGGCTGGAGACTTGAGGCGAGGCGAGACTGGAGGCTGGAGACTGGAGGCTGGAAGATGGAGGAGAGCTGGAGGCTGGAGACTTGTGGCGAGGTGAGGCTGGAGGCTGGGGACTTGAGGCGAGGCGAGGCTGGAGGCTGGAGACTTGAGGCGAGGAGAGGCTGGAGGCTGGAGGCAGGAGACGAGGCTAGGCGAGGTTGGAGGCTGGAGACGAGGCGAAGCAAGGCTGGAGGCTGGAGACGTGGCGAGGCAAGGCTGGAGGCTGGAGACTTGTGGCAAGGCGAGGCTGGAGGCTGGAGTCTTGAGGCGAGACGAGGCTGGAGGCTGGAAGAAGGAGACGGTGAGGCGAGGCTGGAGGCTGGAGGCAGGAGACAAGGTGAGGCTGGAGGCTGGATGCTGGAGACGTGGCGAGGCGAGGCTTGAGACTTGAGACATGAGGTGAGGCGAGACTGGAGTCTGGAGACTGGAGGCTGGAGGCTGAAGGCGAGGCTGGAAGCAGGAGGCAGCAGACTTGAGGCGAGGCGAGACTGGAGGCTGGAGACTGGAGGCTGGAGGCTGGAGGCGAGGCTGGAGGCTGGAGACTTGTGGCGTGGTGAGGCCTGAGGCTGGGGACTTGAGGCGAGGCTGGAGGCAGGAGACTTGAGGCGAGGCTGGAGGCAGGAGACTTGAGGCGAGGCTGGAGGCTGGAGGCAGGAGATGAGGCGAAGTAAGGCTGGAGGCTGGAGACTTGTGGCGAGGCGAGACTGGAGGTAGGAGTCTTGAGGCGTGGCTGGAGGCTGGAGGCTGGAGACTTGAGGCGAGGCTGGAGGCTGGAGGCAGGTGACTTGAGGCGAAGCGAGGCTGGAGGCTGGAGACAGGAGACTTGAGCCGAAGCGAGGCTGGAGGTTGGAGACATATGACGAGGCGAGGCTGGAGGCGGGAGACTTGTGGCGAGGCAAGGCTGGAGGCTGGAGGCAGGAGACGAGGCGAGGTGAGGCTGGAGGCTGGAGGCAGGAGACTTGAGGCGAGGCGAGGCTGGAGGCTGGAGGCAGGAGACGAGGCGAATCAAGGCTGGAGGCTGGAGACGTGGCGAGGCGAGGCTGGAAGCTGGAGACTTGAGGCGAGGCGAGGCTGGAGGCAGGAGACGATGCGAGGTGAGGCTGGAAGCTGGAGGCAGGAGACTTTAGGCGAAGCGAGGCTGGAGGCTGGACGCAGGAGACGAGGCGAGGCGAGGCTGGAGGCTGGAGGCAGGGGAATTGAGGCAAAGCAAGACTGGAGGGTGGAGACTTGAGGCGAGGCTGGAGGCAGGAGACTTGAGGCGAGGCAGGAGGCTGGAGCTAGGAGACTTGTGGCGAGGCGAGGCTGGAGGCAGGAGACTTGTGGCGAGAAAAGGCAGGAGGCAGGAGACGAGGCGAGGTGAGGCTGTAGGCTGGAGGCAGGAGAATTGAGGTGAAGCGAGGCTGGAGGCTGGAGACTTGTGGCAAGGCGAGGCTGGAGGCTGGAGAATTGTGGCGAGGCTAGGCTGGAGGCTGGAAGCGGGAGACTTGATGCGAGGCTGGAGGCTGGAGGCAGGAGACTTGAGGTGAGGCTGGAGGCTGGAGGCAGGAGATGAAGCGAGGGTGGAGGCTAGAGGCAGGAGACTTGAGGCGAGGCTGGAGGCTGGAGGCAGGAGACTTGAGGCGAGGCTGGAGACTGGAGGCAGGAGACTTAAGGCGAGGCTGGAGGCTGGAGGCAGGAGACTTGGGGCGAGGCTGGATGCTGGATGCAGGAGACTTGAGGTGAGGCGAGGCTGGAGGCTGGAGGCAGGAGACTTGAGGAGAAGCGAGAGTGGAGGCTGGAGACTTGTGGCGAGGCGAGGATGGAGGCTGGAGACTTGTGGCGAGGTGAGGCTGGAGGCAGGAGACGAGGCGAGCCAAAGCGAGGCTGGAGGCTGGAGACTTGTGGCGAGGCTTGGCTGGAGGCTGGATGCGGGAGACGATGCGAGGCTGGAAGCTGGAGGCAGGAGATGAAGTGAGGCTGGAGGCTAGAGGCAGGAGACTTGAGGCGAGGCTGGAGGCTGGAGGCAGGAGACTTGAGGCGACTCTGGAGACTGGAGGCAGGAGACTTAAGGCGAGGCTGAAGGCTGGAGGCAGGAGACTTGGGGCGAGGCTGGATGCTGGATGCAGGAGACTTGAGGTGAGGCGAGGCTGGAGGCTGGAGGCAGGAGACTTGAGGCGAAGCGAGAGTGGAGGCTGGAGACTTGTGGTGAGGCGAGGATGGAGGCTGGAGACTTGTGGCGAGGTGAGGCTGGAGGCTGGAGACTTGAGGCGAGGTGAGGCTAGAGGCTGGAGACTTGAGGCGAGGTGAGGCTGGAGGCAGGAGACGAGGCGAGCCAAAGCGAGGCTGGAGGCTGGAGACTTGTGGCGAGGCTAGGCTGGAGGCTGGAAGCGGGAGACTTGATGCGAGGCTGGAGTCTGGAGGCAGGAGACTTGAGGCGAGGCTGGAGGCTGGAGGCAGGAGACTTGAGGCGAGGCGAGGCTGGAGGCTGGAGGCAGGAGACGAGGCGAGGTGAGGCTGGAAGCTGGAGGCAGGAGACTTTAGGCGAAGCGAGGCTGGAGGCTGGACGCAGGAGACGAGGCGAGGCAAGGCTGGAGGCTGGAGGCAGGGGAATTGAGGCGAAGCGAGACTGGAGGATGGAGACTTGAGGCGAGGCTGGAGGCAGGAGACTTGAGGCGAGGCTGGAGGCTGGAGGTAGGAGACTTGTGGCGAGGCGAGGCTGGAGGCAGGAGACTTGTGGCGAGGCAAGGCAGGAGGCAGGAGACGAGGCGAGGTGAGGCTGTAGGCTGGAGGCAGGAGACTTGAGGTGAGGCGAGGCTGGAGGCTGGAGACTTGTGGCGAGGCGAGGCTGGAGGCTGGAGACTTGTGGCGAGGCTAGGCTGGAGGCTGGAAGCGGGAGACTTGATGCGAGGCTGGAGGCTGGAGGCAGGAGACTTGAGGCGAGGCTGGAGGCTGGAGGCTGGAGATGAAGCGAGGCTGGAGGCTAGAGGCAGGAGACTTGAGGCGAGGCTGGAGGCTGGAGGCAGGAGACTTGAGGCGACTCTGGAGACTGGAGGCAGGAGACTTAAGGCGAGGCTGGAGGCTGGAGGCAGGAGACTTGGGGCGAGGCTGGATGCTGGATGCAGGAGACTTGAGGTGAGGCGAGGCTGGAGGCTGGAGGCAGGAGTCTTGAGGCGAGGTGAGGCTGGAGGTAGGAGACGAGGCGAGCCAATGCGAGGCTGGAGGCTGGAGACTTGTGGCGAGGCTAGGCTGGAGGCTGGAAGCGGGTGACTTGATGCGAGGCTGGAGGCTGGAGGCAGGAGACTTGAGGCGAGGCTGGAGGCTGGATGCAGGAGATGAGGCGAGGCGAGGCTGGAGGCTGGAGGCAGGAGACTTGAGGCGAAGTGAGGCTGGATGGTGGAGACTTGAGGCGAGGCTGGAGGCAGGAGACTTGAGGCGAGGCTGGAGGCTGGAGGTAGGAGACTTGTGGCGAGGTGAGGCTGGAGGCAGGAGACGAGGCGAGGTGAGGCTGGAGGCTGGAGGCAGGAGACTTGAGGTGAAGCGAGGCTGGAGGGTGGAGATTTGAGGCGAGGCTGGAGGTAGGAGACTTGTGGCAAGGCGAGACTGGAGGCAGGAGACTTGAGTCGAGGTGAGGCTAGAGGCTGGAGACTTGTGGCGAGGCGAGGATGGAGGCTGGAGACTTGTGGCGAGGTGACGCTGGAGGCTGGAGACTTGTGGCGAGGCTGGAGGCTTAAGGCAGGAGACTTGAGGCGAGGCTGGAGGCTGGAGGCAGGAGACTTGAGGCGAGGCTGGAGACTGGAGGCAGGAGACTTAAGGCGAGGCTGGAGGCTGGAGGCAGGAGACTTGGGGCGAGGCTGGATGCTGGATGCAGGAGACTTGAGGTGAGGCGAGGCTGGAGGCTGGAGGCAGGAGACTTGAGGAGAAGCGAGAGTGGAGGCTGGAGACTTGTGGCGAGGCGAGGATGGAGGCTGGAGACTTGAGGCGAGGTGAGGCTAGAGGCTGGAGACTTGAGGCGAGGTGTGGCTAGAGGCTGAAGACTTGAGGCGAGGTGAGGCTGGAGGCAGGAGACGAGGCGAGCCAAAGCGAGGCTGGAGGCTGGAGACTTGTGGCGAGGCTAGGCTGGAGGCTGGAAGTGGGAGACTTGATGCGAGGCTGGAGGCTGGAGCTAGGAGACTTGTGGCGAGGCGAGGCTGGAGGCAGGAGACTTCTGGCGAGGCAAGGCAGGAGGCAGGAGACGAGGCGAGGTGAGGCTGTAGGCTGGAGGCAGGAGACTTGAGGTGAAGCGAGGCTGGAGGCTGGAGACTTGTGGCGAGGCGAGGCTGGAGGCTGGAGACTTGTGGCGAGGCTAGGCTGGAGGCTGGAAGCAGGAGACTTGATGCGAGGATGGAGGCTGGAGGCAGGAGACTTGAGGCGAGGCTGGAGGCTGGAGGCAGGAGATGAAGCGAGGCTGGAGGCTAGAGGCTGGAGACTTGAGGCGAGGCGAGGCGAGGCTGGAGGCTGGAGACTTGTGGCGAGGTGAGGCTGGAGGCAGGAGACTTGAGGCGAGGCTGGAGGCTGGAGGCAGGAGACTTGAGGTGAGGCGAGGCTGGAGGCTGGAGGCAGGAGAAGAGACAAGGCGAGGCTGGAGGCTGGAGGCAGGAGACTTGAGATGAAGTGAGACTGGAGGCTGGAGACTTGTGGCGAGGCGAGGATGGAGGCTGGAGACTTGTGGCGAGGTGAGGCTGGAGGCTGGAGACTTGTGGCGAGGTGAGGCTGGAGGCTGGAGACTTGAGGCGAGGTGAGGCTAGAGGCTGGAGACTTGAGGCGAGGTGAGGCTGGAGGCAGGAGACGAGGCGAGCCAAAGCGAGGCTGGAGGCTGGAGACTTGTGGCGAGGCTAGGCTGGAGGCTGGAAGTGGGAGACTTGATGCGAGGCTGGAGGCTGGAGCTAGGAGACTTGTGGCGAGGCGAGGCTGGAGGCAGGAGACTTGTGGCGAGGCAAGGCAGGAGGCAGGAGACGAGGCGAGGTGAGGCTGTAGGCTGGAGGCAGGAGACTTGAGGTGAAGCGAGGCTGGAGGCTGGAGACTTGAGGCGAGGCGAGGCTGGAGGCTGGAGACTTGTGGCGAGGCTAGGCTGGAGGCTGGAAGCGGGAGACTTGATGCGAGGCTGGAGGCTGGAGGCAGGAGACTTGAGGCGAGGTGAGGCTGGAGGCTGGAGGCAGGAGACTTGAGGTTAAGCGAGGCTGGAGGCTGGAGACTTGTGGCGAGGCGAGGCAAGGCTGGAGGCTGGAGACTTGTGGCGAGGTGAGGCTGGAGGCAGGAGACTTGAGGCGAGGCTGGAGGCTGGAGGCAGGAGACTTGAGGTGAGGCGAGGCTGGAGGCTGGAGGCAGGAGACTTGAGATGAAGTGAGACTGGAGGCTGGAGACTTGTGGCGAGGCGAGGATGGAGGCTGGAGACTTGTGGCGAGGTGAGGCTGGAGGCTGGAGACTTGAGGCGAGGTGAGGCTAGAGGCTGGAGACTTGAGGCGAGGTGAGGCTGGAGGCAGGAGACGAGGAGAGCCAAAGCGAGGCTGGAGGCTGGAGACTGGAAGCGGGAGACTTGATGCGAGGCTGGAGGCTGGAGGCAGGAGACTTGAGGCGAGGCTGGAGGCTGGAGGCAGGAGATGAGGCGAGGCGAGGCTGGAGGCTGGAGGCAGGAGACTTGAGGCGAAGTGAGGCTGGATGGTGGAGACTTGAGGCGAGGCTGGAGGCAGGAGACTTGAGGCGAGGCTGGAGGCTGGAGGTAGGAGACTTGTGGCGAGGCGAGGCTGGAGGCAGGAGACTTGTGGCGAGGCAAGGCTGGAGGCAGGAGACGAGGCGAGGTGAGGCTGGAGGCTGGAGGCAGGAGACTTGAGGTGAAGCGAGGCAGGAGGTTGGAGATTTGAGGCGAGGCTGGAGGCTGGAGGCAGGAGACTTGAGGTGAGGCGAGGCTGGAGGCTGGAGGCAGGAGAAGAGACAAGGCGAGGCTGGAGGCTGGAGGCAGGAGACTTGAGATGAAGTGAGACTGGAGGCTGGAGACTTGTGGCGAGGCGAGGATGGAGGCTGGAGACTTGTGGCGAGGTGAGGCTGGAGGCTGGAGACTTGTGGCGAGGTGAGGCTGGAGGCTGGAGACTTGAGGCGAGGTGAGGCTAGAGGCTGGAGACTTGAGGCGAGGTGAGGCTGGAGGCAGGAGACGAGGCGAGCCAAAGCGAGGCTGGAGGCTGGAGACTTGTGGCGAGGCTAGGCTGGAGGCTGGAAGTGGGAGACTTGATGCGAGGCTGGAGGCTGGAGCTAGGAGACTTGTGGCGAGGCGAGGCTGGAGGCAGGAGACTTGTGGCGAGGCAAGGCAGGAGGCAGGAGACGAGGCGAGGTGAGGCTGTAGGCTGGAGGCAGGAGACTTGAGGTGAAGCGAGGCTGGAGGCTGGAGACTTGAGGCGAGGCGAGGCTGGAGGCTGGAGACTTGTGGCGAGGCTAGGCTGGAGGCTGGAAGCGGGAGACTTGATGCGAGGCTGGAGGCTGGAGGCAGGAGACTTGAGGCGAGGTGAGGCTGGAGGCTGGAGGCAGGAGACTTGAGGTTAAGCGAGGCTGGAGGCTGGAGACTTGTGGCGAGGCGAGGCAAGGCTGGAGGCTGGAGACTTGTGGCGAGGTGAGGCTGGAGGCAGGAGACTTGAGGCGAGGCTGGAGGCTGGAGGCAGGAGACTTGAGGTGAGGCGAGGCTGGAGGCTGGAGGCAGGAGACTTGAGATGAAGTGAGACTGGAGGCTGGAGACTTGTGGCGAGGCGAGGATGGAGGCTGGAGACTTGTGGCGAGGTGAGGCTGGAGGCTGGAGACTTGAGGCGAGGTGAGGCTAGAGGCTGGAGACTTGAGGCGAGGTGAGGCTGGAGGCAGGAGACGAGGAGAGCCAAAGCGAGGCTGGAGGCTGGAGACTGGAAGCGGGAGACTTGATGCGAGGCTGGAGGCTGGAGGCAGGAGACTTGAGGCGAGGCTGGAGGCTGGAGGCAGGAGATGAGGCGAGGCGAGGCTGGAGGCTGGAGGCAGGAGACTTGAGGCGAAGTGAGGCTGGATGGTGGAGACTTGAGGCGAGGCTGGAGGCAGGAGACTTGAGGCGAGGCTGGAGGCTGGAGGTAGGAGACTTGTGGCGAGGCGAGGCTGGAGGCAGGAGACTTGTGGCGAGGCAAGGCTGGAGGCAGGAGACGAGGCGAGGTGAGGCTGGAGGCTGGAGGCAGGAGACTTGAGGTGAAGCGAGGCAGGAGGTTGGAGATTTGAGGCGAGGCTGGAGGCTGGAGGTAGGAGACTTGTGGTGAGGCGAGACTGGAGGCAGGAGACTTGTGGCGAGGCGAGGCTGGAGGCAGGAGACGAGGCGAGGTGAGGCTGGAGGCTGGAGGCAGGAGGCTTGAGGTTAAGCAAGGCTGGAGGCTGGAGACTTGTGGCGAGGCGAGGCGAGGCTGGAGGCTGGAGACTTGTGGCGAGGTGAGGCTGGAGGCAGGAGACTTGAGGCGAGGCTGGAGGCTGGAGGCAGGAGACTTGAGGTGAGGCGAGGTTGGATGCTGGAGGCAGGAGAAGAGGCAAGGCGAGGCTGGAGGCTGGAGGCAGGAGAAGAGGCAAGGCGAGGCTGGAGGCTGGAGGCAGGAGACTTGAGATGAAGTGAGACTGGAGGCTGGAGACTTGTGGCGAGGCGAGGATGGAGGCTGGAGACTTGAGGCGAGGTGAGGCTAGAGCCTGGAGACTTGAGGCAAGGCGAGGCTGGAGGCAGGAGACTAGGCGAGGCAAAGCGAGGCTGGAGGCTGGAGACTTGTGGCGAGGTGAGGCTGCAGGCTGGAAGCAGGAGCCTTGATGCGAGGCTGGAGGCTGGAGGCATGAGACTTGAGGCGAAGCGAGGCTGGAGGCTGGAGACTTGTTTCAAGGCGAGGCTGGAGGCTGGATACTTGAGGCGAGGCTGGAGGCAGGAGACTTGAGGCGAGGCTGGAGGCAGGAGACTTGAGGCGAGGTGAGGCTGGAAGCAGGAGACTTGAGGCGAGGCGAGGCTGGAGGCAGGAGACTTGAGGTGAGGCGAGGCTGGAGGCAGGAGACTTGAGGCGAGGCGAGGCTGGAGGAAGGAGACTTGAGGCGAGGCGAGGCTGGAGGCTGGAGGCAGGAGACTAGGCAAAGCGAGGCTGGAGGCTGGAGACTTGTGGCGAGGCGAGGCTGGAGACTTGAGGCGAGGCGAGGCTGGAGGCTGGAGACTTGAGGCGAGGCTTGGCTCCTCCTGGGCAGGATGAGGTTCACCTGGGTCGGGCGCGGATCACCACCCGACGGAGGGAAGGGACAGGAAGGGACAGAACCAACCCCAGGAAATGGCAAGATGGCCTGGCTCACCTGGGCAGGGGCAAGGGACAGGAAGGGACAGAACTAACCCCAGGTAATGGCAAGACGTCCTGGCTTACCTGCGCGGAGGCAAGGGACAGGAAGGGAGCTAGGTACAGGGCGGCTCCAGGACAAGACAGCAAAACGAGGCAAGATTTCAGGCATAGCAAGGCAAGACAGAACTTCAGGCGAGGCGAGAGTTACTGGCAAGACAAGGCAGGACTTCAGGCGAGGAAACAGAAGGCATGGAAGGGATACAGGAGTAAGGACAAGAACAATCCAGCAGCCACGCCCTGGTCTCTGAAGGTATTTATGCAGCCAGCCCCAACGAGCATCAGCTGCCTCAATTAGTTCAACAAGAACAGAAATAGGGTACATAGGAAAACCTGGAGCAAGGGTCGTTGGACCGGACCGTGAACTGGAATACGGACTTCAAGGACCGAACCATGACAGTTCCCACTCTGTTTCCTGCCAATCAGCCAATGCCCTATCCATGTGTGTAACTTTCCCGTAATTCCATGGGCTCTTATCTTGTTAAGCAGCCTCATGTGTGGCACCTTGTCAAAGGCCTTCTGAAAATCCAAATATACAACACCCACTGAAATCTCCCTTGTCTAGCCTACTTGTAATTTCCTCAAAAACTTGCAATGGGAAACCATGCTGAGTTCTGCCTATTTGTCATATGCCTCCAGGTACTCCATAACCTCATCCTTGACAATTGACTCCAACAATGTCAAGCTAACTGGTCTATAATTTCCTTTTTGTTTCCTTGCCCCCTTCTTAAATAGCGGAGTGACATTTTCAATCTTCCAGTCCTCCGGAACCATGCCAGAATCTAATAACTTTTGAAAGATCATTGCTAATGTCTCCGCAATCTCCACAGCTACTTCCTTCAGAACATAAGGTTGCATTCCATCTGGTCCGGGAGATTTATCTACCCTTAGACTATTCAGCTTCCTGAGTACTTTCTCTGTCGTAATTGTGACTGCACACGCTTCTCTTCCCTGACACCCTTGAGTGTCCGGTATACTGCTGATGTCATCCTCAGTGAAGACTGATGCAAAATACTCGTTCAGTTCCTCCGCCATCTCCTTATCTGCCATTACAATTTCTCCAGCATCATTTTCTATCGGTCCTATATCTACTCTCACCTGTCTTTTACTCTTTATGATAAATCAGCTGTAAAAGTAGATCACCTATGCCATATTTTCATGAAACTTCTGAGCCAGTGCAATAGTATAGATCCAAGTCAAGTCAAGTCACTTTTTATTGTCATTTCAACCATAACTGCTGGTACAGAACATAGTAAAAATGAGACAAAGTTTTCCAGGACCATGGTGCTGCATGAAACAATACAAAAATTACACTGAACTACGTAAGGAAAAAACACAAAAACTACACTGGACTACAGAGCAACACACATCAAAGTTGCTGGTGAACGCAGCAGGCCAGGCAGCATCTCTAGGAAGAGGTACAGTCGACGTTTCGGGCCGAGACCCTTCGTCAGGACTAACTGAAGGAAGAGCTAGTAAAAGATTTGAAAGTGGGAGGGGGAGGGGGAGATCCAAAATGATAGGAGAAGGGCTCCTGTCCCATGATCCTCTCATATCCCTTTTGCCAATCATCTGTCCAGCTCTTGGCTCCATCCCTCCCCTCCTGCCTTCTCCTATCATTTTGGATCTCCCCCTCCCCCTCCCACTTTCAAATCTCTTACTAACTCTTCCTTCAGTTAGTCCTGACGAAGGGTCTCGGCCCAAAACGTCAACTGTACCTCTTCCTAGAGATGCTGCCTGGCCTGCTGCGTTCACCAGCAACTTTGATGTGTGTTGCTTGAATTTCCAACATCTGCAGAATTCCTCGTGTTTGCGTTTTTAAACTAGACTACAGACCTATCCAGGACTGCATAAAGTGCACAAAACAGTGCAGGCACTACAATAAATAATAATAAATAAAAAACAAGACAGTAGGCACAGTAGAGGGTATAGTAGGTTGGTGTCAAGCTAGGCTCTGGGTATTGAGGAGTCTGACGGCTTGGGGGAAGAAACAAGGAACATAGAACATAGACGATAGAATATTATAGCACATTACAGGCCCTTCGGCCATGATGTTGCATGGAGCTTTTAACATACTCTAAGATTGAGCTAACCCATCCCTCCTACATTACCCTCCATTATTTTCTATCATTCAGGTGCCTTTCCAAGAGTTTCTTAATTGTCTCTAATCCATCTTCCTCTGCCTCCAGCTGGCAGGATGTTTCACATACCCACCATACTTTGTGTAAATTACTTACTGAGATTCCAGTAAATTCTGCATTATAAACTCATCAAATCCAGAATTAGAATGGAAAATGGAAAAAAAATACCTCCATTTTATACCATGCTAACCGACAACTTCCTCAACATTGCAAACTTTGTAGATAGGTGCTTAGTAAACTGAGCCATTGCATGGATGATTGTTAATCCCATCTGAGGTAGCCAACAGATCACTCAATTGTGAAATCTCTTTAGAGTAAAATACTAGGCTGGTATTGCAGCCTAAGCATGTTCCAAGGACAGAACAAATGAGCAATTTGGCATACAAATTAAATAATATTGAAAAATACAATTTACCTCAATCATATCATTAAGGACATCAGCAACAACATTACAATTTGTAGTAAGCCGTACAAACAATTACAGCTGTAAATCAGTAAATCAGTTGTAAATATAGTTCCAGTTGGTTAAAAGACTGGGTTCATAAACCAGGCAGCATTAACAATTGAAAACCTTGTGTTCAAATCCCACCTTAGCAGCTGTGGATTTTAAATTAATTTAATTAATTTATCTGGCATTGAAAAAAAACCTGTTTTGATAATGATCATGAAACTGCTGGATTATCAAAACAGCTATCTGATTCCTCAAGAAAAGAAATCAGTTGTCCTTATCTGGTCCAGTTTACAATATTTAAAGTCTGTCACGAGCCTTGTGGCCTATCAGGCTGGTGCTTATGCCGGTTTCCGTGGTGTGAAGTGACTGAGAGTACGAGACTCCCCCCTCCCCCCCCAGATAGGACGCCAATCTATCGCGAGGTTAACCCCCAGCATTTTTGCCCATACCCATTCTCAGCTGGATAGACTGGAGCACAACCTTCAGATCGCTCGTCCAATACCCCAACCATTTGGCCACGTGCCACATGGTTTACGATATGATATGCTACAATTACATTGTTTGCAGCAATATGAATTACAACATGAATTGTCCTCTGAAATGGTCCAGAAAACAGCCACTCAGATATGGCACTTGCAATTGAATAAATTTAGTACGCATCTGGCAACTCTAAGTAAGGTCTCCATGAGACTCTTGAAACCATCAACATTGGCAACAATAGAATAGCTTTCCACCACAATCGAAATTATAATGGCCTGGCATACCTTCAGTCTATCATTGCAACTAAACTGATTGGGAGGGATGAATCAATGTGGAGTATAGGTCATGTTAGGATCAGAACATCCCATACATGATAATGAGGTGAGAGCCTGACAAAAATATAGTACATAATGTAATTGGCAAGAAGTAGACAGACTTAAGCACAATGATGGATTAGATCAAATTCTACAGCTTTGTAGTATTGGATCATGAATGGAAATCCATAATTAAATAACTAACAAAAGGAGGAATGTTCAAGAACAATAACATCCTTAAAAATGGTGGAACATAAGTATGGGGAACATAAGTCAATGCTGTAACATTTGCCACTACGTTTAGCCGGAGTGGATATTCCCATCCTGAGATCTGCACCAAGGGAGAAACCACTTCTTCACTCAATTTTAGTCACCTCATGTGAATTTGAGAAGCATTAGGGTTATAGAGTCAGACAACAGACTGCCACAGATACTAAAAAAAACCTAAATGCTGGAAGAACTCAACAGGTCTCACAATGTAATTCATTATGATCCTTAACGTTATTGCTTACCCACACTGTACTTCCTCTGTAGCTGTTACACTTTGTTCTTTGTTGAGCAAAGGAACACGTACAAAAATGCTGGAGAAACAGGCTGGTATTTCTAACAAAATGGTAAATATCCTTGGAATGCTTAGAAACATTTTAAAGGAAACATTGAAAGAAGGAAATACATATGAACTATTATAAAGTGTATATGCAATTTTGCAAAAGCATTGCAATTAATAAGACTGCAATGCAGATTCATCACATAATTAATATATTTTGATGTAATGAAAACCACCATGGTATCTAAGTCAATTAAAAGGCCCATGGTTTGCTCTCACTAGTAAAACCAAACTGAAAATGTCACATCTGGTTAATCTGAATTTACTGACAGCTTCTAATGATCTCCCTTGGGCTGTATGGTATTTATTCACTTCACAGCTCATCTTATTTAGTATAACTCAGACAGTTTTATAATGCAGATAATAAGTATGTTTCAACAAATTGCAAATGATTCATATGAGAAAAAAAACGAGTATTTAAGCAAGGTGCTTTGGTAAAGTAAAAGTATGCACAGCAGCATCAGTATTCTTCCTACAATACTGAAGATTTCATTTGGATTTAAATTATTTTCTGCACATGGCTGAACAATTATGTACTTCGAGTAACTTGTGAAACAAACTTGTGTAAAGTATTATTATGCTGGCATGGAATTTCCTACACAAAATAATTTTTACTGTCTTGAATAATATTCTCAGAGATGAGAATTGACTCCAATATTTAAAGGATCTTAATTTAAATGAGCCACAGGGTGGATGTAAATGAGTCTGAGTCATTACAGCTAACAACTAAAATACTTTCAGGAATACAATGCAATAAAACAGATCAAAATACCTGATGCTCATCTCTTACTTGTGTTTAATTATGAACTGAGCTCTTGTGATTAAAATGAGGGTTGTGATTCTATCTGGACTATTCTGATTTTCCTGATTTCAGATGTGCTGCAAAGTCTTGAGAAATGTGAATAGTTTTGCTGACCCACAAATGTAGTTCAAAGTTTCCAATCTCTTGTCTTTTTAATTCTCCACCCACTCGGACTTGCTGGCTTTGATCATCCACACTACTGAATGTCAGCCTAATTATAAAAGGAGAACCTCATTTTCCATTCATTTTATTATCTTCCCATAAAATACAAGGCCCATGAATAGTAAAGCCTACATAATGTAGTGGCCACGGACCATTACATCATGGGTAAAGCCTCCTACTCCAACACCATTGAGCAAATCTACATGGAGCACTGTTGCAGGAAAGAAGCATCCACCATCCAGGACATGCTCTCCTCTCAGTGATGCCATCAGGACGAAGGTACAGGAGCCTCAGGACACACACCACCAGGTTCAGGAACGGTTATTACCCCTCAACCATCGGGCTCCTGAACCACAGGGCATAACTTCACTCAAGTTCACTCAATTTTCCCACAACCTATGGACTCACTTTCAAGGACTTTTCATAAAATGTTCTCGATATTTGTTGCTTATTTATTATTATTATTACCATTATTATTAATCCTTCTTTCCTTTTCTATTTGCACAGTTTGTTCTCTTTTGCACACTGATTGTCCATTATGTTGGGCATCATTCTTTTATTGATTCTATTGTGTTTCTTGGATTTACTGTAAATGCCTGCAAAAAAATGAATCTCAGGGTGACACCTATGCACTTTGATAATAAATTTACTTTGAACTTTCCAAGATCAACACTGAGTCTAATATTTCCAGGCCCATCTCTTGTTCTTTGCTTGCTCCCCTTTGCTTTGATCAGTTATCATCAATATTATTTAATCTCTCCTGTCTTCCATCTATGTAACTTCCTTTTCAGTTTTTCATCTCTTACTGAGTTCCTGTTTAAAAATTGATTTACCTTTAATTCTGATGAACTTCAATGTATTTTAAACTCTAGTTTGAACTCCAGAGATGCTGACTGACCTGTTGAGCAGTTGGAGAATTTTCTATTTCTATTTCGGGTATTCCTTTCAGTTGAGAAGGTGCCTGGTTAGTACAGGTTCAGATTAAAGGATGTTGCTGAGTCAGGTTCCATCTATTAGCTTAATCTGTGTTGATGCCTGAGCATGTCTAAACATGTTTCTGTTCTTGTACAAATTGTCCTCTGATAAGTAAGCTGACTGTGCCAAGCAAATGATGCCCTTCAGTACCAAAGTAACAACTTTCATATTATGCCAGCCATTTTCATAGACATATAGAACTTTACAATACATAAAGAGCCCATTCATCCCATTAGATTTGACTGCCATGGAATAACTATTCTGCCTCATCTCATTTTCCATCTGTGGTTTATAACCTTTCAATTTATTTATTGTATTCAAATACCTTTTAATTAAGTTTTCCATTCACCACCTTCAAGCAGTAATCTCTATTCTGCCAGGTCCTTTCGATGAAAAAACATCTTCATTTTCATTCTAATCTTTGCCCCAATTACTTTAAATATAAATCCCCTGTTACTAATCTCTCTGTTTAGGAATATGGGTTCTTTCTGTGTACATACATCTATTGATGCTTCTGGACACATCTTCAGTGATGTTCCTGGAATCATCCAGTGTTTCGGGTCTTTCAACATCATACAACCTCCTCCAGGTGACCCAGTTGGGGCTGATCAGACCCCAGCTTGTGTCCAGATGGCTAGCTACTTATGACTGCATGGCTCCCTTCTTTTGAGCCACAGCCATCTTGAGGCCCTCTCTGCTGCATCGGTGGTACTGCGGATGGCTCTCCTCTTCCTCTCTCCCTCGATGCCCAAAATGCTGAATGCTCTAACGAAAGAACGGGCTATTAATACCCTACAACCAACCTCCACTGGGAGACACCTCGCTCTCCATCCAGCCTGCTGACAGTTGCTGACCAGTTTTGCATACTTGGAGAGCTTCCTTTCAAAGGCCTCCTCCAAGCTATCTTCCCATGGGACTGTCAGCTCCAGCAGCACCACTTGCTGAGTAGACTCAGACACTAGGACAGTGTCTGGTCGCAGGATGGTGGCTGTGATATGGTTGGGGAACTTCAGCTGCCGTTCGAGGGCCACCAACAACTGCCAGTCCCTTGCAGAGGTCAGAATGCCTGCAGATGTCCTTTTGGCAGGTATTGGCTGCTCCCCAGCTCTGACAAAGGCAATGGTCTGCTTGGAGGGTCGGGACCGCTTCGCCCACTCAACTCCTGCGCTGACGGCTTCAGCGATGGTCTTCAGGACTTGATCATGCCTCACCTGTACCGTCCCTCACCAAGTGCCCTTGCACAGCCGCTGAGGATGTGCTCCAAGGTTCCTCGCTTGGAGCACAGTGGGCACGCAGATGACTCTGCTTTGCCCCATGTGTGCAGGTTTGATGGGCTTGGAAGCACATCATACACTGCCTGGATGAGAAATTGGATGCGTTGTGGTTCGACTTTCCAAAGATCAGCCCAGGTCACTTTCCTCTCAATCGCATTCTCCCATCTTGTCCAAGCTCCCTGTTGCTTCATTCCCACCGCCTTGCAGGCTCTCATGTCCTCCACTACTGCCCTCACCTCCTCCTGAACTAGACAACGCCTTTCCTTCCCTCTGGTGTCCATTTGGGGAGTTGGAAAAGATCCTAGCCCAGCTCGGCCTTGTGTGACCACTCCCACCAGCCTCCTGTGATGCAGCCTCGCCTCTGCCTCCTGAACAGCTTCCTCCGCCCTCCACTTCCTGCCAGTACTTACTTGGATTCCTGCTCTAGCCACCTTCAGGTCACTTGAGTCCCTATACTGTAGCACTTCTCTGACTCTTGTTACCTTGAATTCTTCCTCCAAGGATTTGAAGGGCAGTTGCAGTTTGTTGTGGTGTACATAGAGTGCGATGCTGCTCAGGCTCTTTGGCAGCCCCAGCCATCTCCTGAGGTGGTTGCTAACCCTCCTCTCTAAGGTTTCAACTGTCGAGATCGGAACTGCATAGACGAGGAGGGGCCACAGGATTCTGGGAAGAATGCCATGCTGATACACCCAGGCTTTAAACTTCCCAGGTAGGCCAGACCTGTCCACAGATTTCAGCCAGCCATCCACCTCGGTGCAGGTTGCCTGAATGGATGTTGGGTCCCTTAAAGAGCTGTCAAAAACTTTGCCTAAGCTCTTGACTGGCTTTTCTGTGATGGATGGGATGGCTGTGCCTGCGATGCTGAACCGGAACTTGTTCTCCACCTTCCCTTTCCTCAGCACTATCGATCTTGATTTGGCAGGTTTGAAACACATCCAGGCCCACTCCACCAGCTTTTAGAGCCCTTGCAGAATCCTCCGGCAGCCTGGGACTGATCCTGTGGTGACTGTGAGGTCATCCATGAGTGCCCTGATAGGTGGTTGCCGTTGAGCGGATTTCATTCTGGGCCCTCTGCACTCTGGTTCAGCAGACTTAGTGAGCATGTTCATGGCTAGGGAGAACAGTGTCACTGAGATAGTGCACCCTGTGATGATGCCGACCTCCACCTTGTGCCAGGTTGATGTAATTGCTCCTGAAGAGACCCTCATCCTGAAGTTGCTGTAATAATCAGCGATAAGGTCTCTGATTCTGCTGGGGTCGTGATATTTGGTCAGTGTGAGCTGCACCAGCTTGTGCGGAATGGAGCCATATGCATTTGCCAGGTCCAGCCACAACACTGACAGGTTGCCCTTGTTCTCTCTGGCCTCCCTGATGAGCTGTGTCACCACACCGATGTGCTCCAGACAGCCCGGCATCCCTGAAATGCCACCCATCTGGACTGATGTATCAATATAGGTGTTCTTTGCTAGGTAGGTGCACAGCCGGTTGGAAACTGCACTGAAGAAGATCTTCGCCTCGACACACAGCAGGGAGATGATGCAAAACTGATCTATCTGGGTGGCATTTTCCTCCTTCAGGATCCACACCCCTTCAGCCACTCTCCACTGTTCTGGGATCTTCCCCCTTCTCCAGAAGGTTCTCAGGATCTTCCACAGACGCAGCAGGAGTTTGGGGCAGTTCTTGTACACTTTGTACGAGGTGTTGCTTGGTCCTGGAGCCGAGCTTGCCCTTGCTTTGCAGACGACCTCTCTGACTTCCTTTAGTTGCAGCTCTGACGTGTCGAACTGCACATCCGGTTCAGGTGGGTCTATTACGATGTCGCACTCTCCCACTCCTGCTCTCTTTCAGGATCATTATATATCTTCTTCAGATGTTGGTCTATGTCTTCCTGCGAACAGGCCAGTTTCCCACTGCGCTTCTCCCCCAGCAACTCCTTGGTGAACTTGAAGGGGTTGGCGATAAAGGCAGCACGTTTTCGGGCCCTTTCACGCCGCCACCTCCGATGCCACTCTGCCCGGCGGAGGACCCTGATCTTCTTTCGTAGTATGCACATCAGCCTGGCCAAGCCAATGCGCTCCTCTTCTCCTGCCTCCTTGTATTGGGACTTCAGCGCTTTCATCTCCTGCCTGATGTTGTGGATCCTCGATGCTCTTTGGTTCTTCGAGTAAGATGTTTTGGAGCCTTCCTTCTCCTCTTCTCCGAACCGTTCAGCTGCGATACTGACAATAATTGTTATCATGGTTTGCAGCTTCCTATCAACCCCTCCCTTTGCCGTTGCCTCCAGAATTTGGTTAACATCTTCATCAAACTGCCTCCACAGTGAAGTCATGTTAGCTGCAGGCCATTTGATCCGCCTCCTGTTAGACTTCATGTTAGAGGGATTAGTTTGCAACACTTGGAGGTTCCGGGCACTATGGGGTGACTCCGGGCCTGGCCCCTCCTTCATCTCACCAGGTTGGACACCTGCGCATTGTGCTGCTCCTGCTCCCGCCAAACACTTCATCCTCGCTTGGTGCATCTTCAAGCCGCGATCGTTCTTGCAGATTTTGCCACATGCACACTGCTTCCTCATCATCGTTTGTTCATTGCCTGGGTCTGATGTCGTTGTGTCCATCCAACTGGGGTGCTCATCCTCTCCCCCCTCTTGAGCACCCCTGGGGGTATCTTTTCCTTAGATTCTTTGTGGCTTTTGTGGGGGTCCTCCTCTCAGAGGACGCAGATTGGGTTGCCAGCCCGTTCTGCCCTGGTTGCCGTCTCTCCGAGCTGTCACTGACTCTCCAGTCATCATCACTCTTTTTGTGGTTGTCACCCAGTCTTTCCTGGTTGTCACTGATTAACTCAGGGTGTAAGCTGTGTACATACATCTATTGATGCTTCTGGACACATCTTCACTGATGTTCCTGGAATCATCGGGTGTTTCGGGTCTTTCAACATCATACAACCTCCTCCAGGTGAGCCAGCCGGGGTTGATCAGACCCCAGCTTGTGTCCAGATGGCTAGCTACTTATGACTCCATGGCTCCCCTCTTTTGAGTCACAGCCATCTTGAGGCCCTCTCTGCCGCATCAGTGGTACTGCGGATGGCTCTCCTCTTCCTCTCTCCCTCGATGCCCAAAATGCTGAAGGCTCTAACTAAAGAACGGGCTATGAATACCCTACAACCAACCTCCACTGGGAGACACCTCACTCTCCATCCAGCCTGCTGACAGTTGCTGACCAGTCCTGCGTACTTGGAGAGCTTCCTTTCAAAGGCCTCCTCCAAGCTATCTTCCCACGGGACTGTCAGCTCCAGCAGCACCACTTGCTTAGTAGACTCAGACACTAGGACAATGTCTGGTCGCGGGGTGGTGGCTGCGATATGGTTGGGGAACTTCAGCTGCCCTTCGAGGTCCACCAACAGCTGCCAGCCCCTTGCAGAGGTCAGAATGCCTGCAGATGTTCTTTTGGCGGGTATTGGCTGCTCCCCAGCTCTGACAAAGGCAATGGTCTGCTTGGAGGGTCGGGACCGCTTCACCCACTCAACTCCTGCGCTGACGGCTTCAGTGATGGTCTTCAGGACTTGATCATGCCTCACCTGTACCGTCCCTCACCAAGTGCCCTTGCACAGCCGCTGAGGATGTGCTCCAGGGTTCCTCGCTTCAATACATACTGTGCAAAGAAGTTAAGTCTTCCTTGACCGCCTTTGTCGAAAGAAATGTGGTATTTTCAATCTTTCTTCACTACTGTTTTTAAATATTTTCATAAATTTCCTTTGAAGCATTCCCAGTAACACCATATCATTTCTGCAAAGCAGTTGTCAGAATTATGCATAACACCTTCCTTTGGCCTTCTCCTTGCTCTTATTGTCTGTACTTTGACGGTTCCTCAAAGAGTGTTGGAAGCTGAATAATTTTAAGGCCCAGAGGTCCAAATGGCCTAATCCTGTAAACAATTTGGATGTTTATATGCTCCCATCTAATTATTAGGCAGACTCAGCTTTCAATTAATGAAATTCTGCGTACATTGCTTGATTAATAACAATAAATACTAATCCTCAGAAGATTTTCAAACAATTATACCACCATCGATGTCTAATATTACTTACTTTATTCCAGTCATTCTTCTTCAGCAAAACTATGATATCAGCCAGAGAGAATTAGAAAATGCTAATCAGAAATATTGCTATATCTTAAACACAAGAAATTCTGCAGATGCTGGAAATCCAAAGCAACACACGCAAAATGTTGGAGGAACTCAGCAGGACAGGCCGAATCTATGGAAATGAATGTTTCGGGCCGAGACCCTTATTCAGGACTAGAAAGGAAGGGTGAAGAGACCAGAATAAAAAAGGTGGGGGGAGCGGGAGGAGGATAGATAAAAGGAGATTGGTGGGTAGGAAACATTAAGGGCTGGAGAGGAAGTGGTCTATAGGAGAAAGGGAAGGAGGAGGGGACCCATGGGGAAGTAAAAAGAGGTAAAAGATCAGAGTGAGGAATAATGTGGGGTGGGGAGAGAGTTGTTTACCGGATGGAGAAATCAATATTCATGCCATCAGTTTGGAGGCTACCCAGATGGAATATAAGGTGTTTCTCCCCCACCCTGCAGGGTGAGTGCTTCAGATTGTGGCAGAGCTAGTTTAGCCTTTTTAAAAGCCTCTGCACAGCAATTTGTCCTTTACCAGTGTGCGGATTTATTTAAAAGCTCAAAACGTGGTTTCAGCTGGCTAGGTCAGTAACAAACTTTACGTATTATTTTGGTAGTCCTAAGAAAGATCTTAATTGACTTACATTCTGCAGTGGTAGAGCCTCCATGATTGTCTTCATCTCTGATTGTACCACGTGTTGTGTTGATCACATGGCCCAAACCTTCAATTGAACGTTGAAAAGACCACACACTTGGCCTTCCAGACCCTTAGCCCATATTTCTTGAGTCTTTGTAATGTTGTATCCAAGTTTTGTGGGTGCTCATGCTCACTTTTCTCAGTCATTCAAATACCATTGCATCCCTGTCAACCCACTCAGGATCGATCCAAGCCTTAAAACCCATCCCTTTTTAGGACAGCAATGACTGGAGTTGCTCATTTACTTACACACACAGGTTCCAGTACCTTACTGTGGATTTGTCTTTCCAATATTGCTATTTTTGGTTTGAGGGAATATGGAGCAGGGCTTGCCTTAGGCATCTGGGTTTTTTTGTTGGGCATAACTGCCCAATTCTATGTTGAATACTTGCACGTGTTTCTTCAATACCCTGTAGACCACTTCTCCCACCAGTCAAGTGAGTTTGAACTGCTCCAGCCACAGGCAGTCCAAAAGTGATGGATAATTACCTTTAACAATGTGCAGTGGAAGCTTCTTTCTCAATTCATTAATCTCCACTGTAACATGCTACTCCCCTCACTGGAACAACCTCACGATTGTAAGTCTTTAAACTGAGGTGAGATACTTCAATTTCTCCTTGCAACCTGCCTTTGATGCCAGCAATACACATCATCCGTGTCCACCTGCATACTTACTGTGGCCCCATGCAACCGTGGGGTCACCCAATAACTGTCTCTTTGTCCTGAAACAGATAAAGCAGGCAAAGCTAATTCAACCTCAGAATAAGAGTTACTCAGTCTGTCCTTGTTATGTTCCATCTTATTCACATGTTTCTTTTTGTTTTTCCAAATATTATTTTTCTTTATTGCAGTATTTTAGTTTACAGTATCTTTTTACTTTTATGGTCATGTTCATTATGTTCCTTTTTGCCACAGCTTTGGCAAACTAAAACCTTATACCAATGTTCTTTTGCTGAATACCCAGTTTTGTTACAATGGTAATATTGATTGCCAATACAGAAGGTGCCTTATTCTTTTTTTTGTAATATAATTTTTATTGAGTTTTCAAAAAGAATACATGAAAAGATAAAATCTACCCTCCCCCTCCCCTTAACCCTCCCCCCCCATATATATAGTCCTACCTAAAAAGAAAGAAAGAGAGAAAAAAGAAAAGAACCGCCTGGGTATTGGAAGGTTTCCACATGCTCCATGGGATTCAAAATAAATTTGGTATAATTATTCGTTACTTTCCCCAAGGGACCACGGTCTTTATCGGAGCACTTAAATATGCCATCCTATCTTTTGTAAATAAGGGCACCAAATATTCAAAAATGTTACATACTTATCTCTTAAATTATAAGTAATTTTTTTGAGTGGAATAGAACTAGCCATTTCATTATTCCAACGATCCATACTTAAATACGAATCAGATTTCCAAGTAACTGCTATAGTCTTCTTAGCTACTGCCAATGCAATTTTTATAAATTCCTTCTGATATTTATTCAATTTAAGTTTCGGTTTTATCCCTTCAATATCACCTAATAGAAATAATACAGGGTTATGTGGAAGTTGAGTTCCAGTAATTTGTTCCAAAAAGACTCTTAAATTTATCCAAAAGGGTTGAATTTTAAAACAAGACCAAGTAGAATGTAAAAAAGTACCAATTTCTTGATTACACCGAAAGCATTTATCAGATAGATTTGAATTTAATCTATTTATTTTTTGTGGTGTAATATATAATTGGTGTAAAAAATTATATTGTACTAATCTAAGTCGAACATTTATTGTATTTGTCATACTGTCAAGACAGAGTCTTGACCAATTTGTTTCATCAATATTAATATTCAAATCTGTTTCCCATTTTTGCTTTGACTTATGGATTCCTTGTTTAATTGTCTGTTCTTGAATCAAATTATACATACAAGAAATAAATTTTTTAATTTTCCCTTTTTGAATTAAAATTTCAATTTCATTAGGTTTTGGCAAAAACATTGTTTGACCCAGCTTACCTTTTAAGTAAGCCCTTAATTGAAAGTAACAAAAGAAAGTATTATTAGATATTTTATATTTATCCTTTAATTGTTCAAATGACATCAATATACCTCGTTCAAAACAATCTCCTATAAATTTAATCCCTTTTTGGTACCAATTATATAAAAGTTGATTGTCCATTGTAAAAGGAATAAGTCTGTTTTAGAACAAAGGTCTCCTTGCTAATAGAGATTTCTGTGTTTCATTATCAACATTTATCTCATTCCATAAATCAGTCAAATGTGTTAATATAGGAGATTCTTTCTTTTCCCGTATCCATTTAGATTCCCATTTATATATAAAATCTTCAGGTCTATTTTCTCCAGGTGCCTTATTCTTAAAGTCAGTAGAAACTTTATGAACTTGTGAGATGCACTTAATAGCTGTGCTTCTTTAGCTGCCATCTCCAGAGATGTACTAATCTCACTTGCCCTCTGTAAAGTTAGTCTGTCATCTGTAAGCAAATATTTCTGAATTGCCTCACTACACAGAACATATGTCTCTATCGCGTAACATGTCATTCAACAAATGCCCAAAATCACAGAGTTCAGACAATTGTTTCAACGCCACCACAAACTGTGAAATAGACTCACCTTCCTCTTGAATCCTTTTATGAAATCTGAACCTCAGCAACAGTTAAAAGCTTAGGTGTATAGTGGCCCTTTAACACTTTAACTGTGTCCTCATAAGGCTTATCACCAGGCTTAGCAGGTTGCACGAGATTGCGTAATAAATTAAATGTTTTTGCACCCATCACAGTCAGAAAAGTTGGAACACAAATACCATCTGAAATTTCCAGAATCTCAAGGCTTTCCCCTGTTTATCATCTGAAATTCAATTTTCCAGTGCAAAATATTTTAATCCTTCAGTATATGAACTCCATTGTGTTGTTGTTTTGTCAAAAAGCCCCATATTTCCAAACATTGGCACCACCTTCAAATTCAATCACATTCCAGAAAAGTTAACTAGTCTTATCCGTCTCTCCCTCCCTCTCTTATTTGTTTCATTTAACCTTCCTATTCTGGTTCCCTCCCCTCGGATTTTTCACTCACCTCACTTCCTGTGGCCATTTGTTTTTCAAGTGTGGCATCTTCATTTTGTTCACCTACATTATCCAGCGGTACACTACCAGCAATGCACACAGATTTTATTTTTGCTGAATGGAGCAAAACAGTAAATACTGCATGAGGACTTGTCACCTCATTGTCAGTTGTTACACTTGTGGTACTGGGAAGCTGGATGGCCCTGAACAACACACACAAGAGACAGAGAGGTGAGGAAAAAAATGTGCTGCTGTTTATTTTACTTGTAACTTACCTGCCCAAAATGTCCTCACAATATGTTCAGTACATAACACACAGGGAAGCTGGAAAGCAACCTGTAATGGTCAAAATATAGATGACTACATAACAGATACCTCTTCAAAAAACTCCACAAGGTTTGTTAGATATGACATCCCACACACAAAACCATGCTGACTCTTCCGTATGATGGAATATTTTGTCCCTCAGAATTCCCTCTAACAATTTAACTACAAAAGAATTCATGATCATGGCCTCAGATCTAGTGCTTTCCTGGAGTAAATGATAAATAGTCTTCTCAGGCTTCCAACCAAGTACAGGTATTGATTATAACCGACATTTTGATGAGAAACTCTGTCACCTTCTAGAGTTTGTCATTGGAACGTTGATTATACTGTAATCAATACCTGTACCCAGCTGGAAGACTGAGAGGGGTTTATTCATTGTGGCCTTGTGGTTCCTCAGTCTTTGATTGAAATACAGTGGAAACACAGTAGAAACATCCCCATGCAAGTCCGGCAAAGGACTTTAAAAAACAGATAGTTTTTCAACAGGAGTCTTTGATTGGAGCATGGTACAGATGCAGTAGAAACATTCCTGTGGATGCCTGGCGTAGAGCTTTAAAAACCCAATCTCCATAAAAGAGAGGTACGTCCAGGGGGAGCAGTCATCAGCCGAATGGTCTGAGTCAGAGCAGTAAGGCTTTGGCTCAGAAGGTGTCAGTGAGATCAGGCAGAGGCAAGATAAGTAGGTAAGTTCATTCCTTATTTCTTATTTCCTTTTTCTAATTTAACTCTTGAGAGAATAGGGGGTATGTCTACAGGGCCAGTGTTCTGTTCTGGGTTTCAGATGTGGGATTTCTGGAGACTACCAGCTTCTGTTATGGTCTGCACCAGGAGCACTGAGAAACAGCTCCTAAGAGACTGTGTTAAGGAACTGGAGCTGCAACTCAATGACCTTCAGCTTGTTAAGGAAAGTGAAGAAGTTCTAGACAGGAGCTACAGGGAGGTAGTCACCCCAAGACTATAGGAGACAGATAAATAGGTGGCTATCAGGAGAGGGAAGGGAGAACATCAGATAGTAGAAACTGTCCTCTCCAACAATAAGTACTCCATTCTGAGTACTATTGGAGGGGGGGATGACCCACACGGGGAAAACAGCACCGGTTGTGCCTCTGGCACTGAGTCTGGCCCTGTGGCTCGGAAGGATAGGGAATTGAAAACAATAGCAGCAGTAATGGGGGACTCTATAGTTAGGGGGACAGATAGGAGATTCTGTGGATATGAAAAAGAAACATAGATGACAGTTTGCCTCCCAGGTGTCACGGTCCGCAATGCTTCTGAACGCGTTCACAATATCCTGAAAAGGGAGTGTTAGCAGCCAGTACATGTGCTACATATTGGTAGTAACTACATAGGCAAAAAAAGGAGGAGATCCTGAAAACAGAATACAGGGAGTTAGGAAGGAAGCTGAGAAGCAGGACCTCAAGGGATTGCTGCTTGTGCGAATCAACAGTGAGGATAGGAATAGAATGAGGTGGCAGATAAATGAGTGGCTGAAGAATTGGAGCAGGGGGCAGGGATTCAGATTTCTGGGTAATTGGGACCTCTTCTGGGGCAGGTGTGACCTGTACAAAAGGGATGGGTTGCACTTGAATCTGAGAGGACCAATATTCTTGTGGACATGTTTACTAGAGCTATTGGGAGTGGTTTAAACTAATATGACAAGAAAATGGGAAACAGTATGATAGAACTGAGGATGAGCCAGCAGGTTTACAAGTAGATGATGGATGTAACATGAATGCAAGGAAGGACAAGCCAGTGATTGGGTACAAATGCAGACAGAGCAAGAGTTAAATTGTTCCACAGGGGCAAAATTCAAAAGGGTAAAGAATGTAGGACTCAAAGTGTTGTATTTAAATCCATTTAGCAATTGGAATAAGTTAAACAAACTCATGGTGCAATTAGAGATTGGTCAGTATAATATTGTGAGCACTGAAAGACTTACTCAGTGGTGTAGCTGTGGTAGTAAGAGATGGAATTACATCTTTAGAAAGAGGTGATATAGGGTCAGAGAATGCTGAATCTTTGTAGGTGGAGTTAAGAAATTGCAAGGGTACAAAAAACTTTATGGGAATCATATATAGGCCTCCAAATGGTAGACAAGATATAGGGTTAAGATTGCAAAGGGAGCTGGAAAAGTCAGGTAATATGGGTAATATCACAATTGCAATGGGGGACGTCAATATGCAAGGAGATTGGGAAAATTAGGTTGGTGTCAGATCGCAAGACTGGGAATTTGTTGAATGCCTATGAGGCCTTTTAGAGTAAAGGCTATCTTTAGATTGGGTGTTGTGATCTTATTAGTGAGCTTAATGTAAAGGAACCTTTAGGATGCAGTGCTTGTAATATGATTGAATTCATACTGCAATTGGAGAGGGAGAAGCATAAGTCACATGTATCAGTATAACAATGGAATAAAGGGAATTAAAGAGGCATGAGAGAGGAGCTTGACCAGGTGGATTGGAGGAGGAAACTGGCGGGGATGACGGCAGAGCAGAGGTGGCTGGAGCTTCTGGGAGTAGTTCATAAGGCCAGAGTAGATATGTCCCACAGAAGTAGTTGTTCTCAAATGGCAGAGGTGGGCAACTGTGACTGACAAGGGAAGTTAAGGACTGCATAAAAGCCAAGGAAAGGACATATAAGATAGCAAAAGTGAGTGGGAAGTTGGACGACTGGGAAGTTTTTAAAATCCAACAAAAAGCAATTAAAACAGCTGTAAGAAGGAAAAGATAAAATATGAGGGTGAAATAACCAATAATATAAAACGGGATACCAAAAGCTTTTTCCAGTTATATGAAGAGTAAAATGGAGGTGAGAGTTGATAGTGGACCACTGGAAAATGATGCTGGTGAGTGTGTAATGGGGGACAAAGAAATGATAGATGAATTAAATGATCTACTTTGCATTAGTCTTCGCTATGGAAAACACTAGCAGTTTGCCAGAGGTTCATGAGTGTCAGGGAGCAGGAGTAAGTATCATTGCTATTACAAAGGAAAAAGTGCTAAGCAAACTGAAAGGTCTTAAGGTGGATCCCAGAGTTCTGAGAGAGGCTGCTGAAGAGATAACGGATGTATTGGTCATGATCTTTCAAGAATCACTTGATTCTGACATGGTCCCGGAGGACTAGGAAATTGCAAATATCATTCCATTCCTCAAGAAGGGAGGAAGGCCAATGAAAGACAATTATAGACCAGTTTGCTTAACCTCAGTGGTTGGGAAAGTGTTGGAGTCTATTATTATAGATGAGGTTTCGGGGTACTTGGAGACTAATTATAAAATAAGTCAAAGTCAGCATGATTTCTGTAAAGGGAAATCTTGCCTGACAAATATGCTACAGTTCTTTGAGGAATTAACAAGCAGGGTGGATGATGGAGAGGCAGTGAATTTCATTTACTTGGATTTTCAGAAGGCACTTGATATGAAGCTGCTGAACAAGATAAAATCCTGTGGCATTACAGGAAAGACACTGGCATGGATAGAGAAATGGCTGACAGGCAGGAGGCAGTGAGTGGGAATAAAGGGGGCCTTTTCTGGTTGGCTGCCAGTAACTAGTGGTGTTCCTCAGAAGTGTGTGATTAAATACAATAAGGGTCCTGTTTCAGTGCTTTACCACTCTGTGACTGTCTTTGAATTTATGACTCTAAAACAAAGTGGCATAATCTCACAATAATGGATTGGCCATTTAGGATGGCAATGAATAGAAATGTCTTTGCTAAAATGTTTGGAATTTTTTCAGTCTTTATTCCAGATCACTGTAGATAATAACTCAGAGTATGTGCAATATGGAAATTAATGTATTATTGAACGCTAAGGAAATCAAAGGCAATCAGACGGCAGAGATAGTGTAAGAATCAATGGTGATTTATCTGAATAGCAGAGTTGTCTTGAAGGAATAAATGGTCTACTGCAATTCCTTGTTATTATGTTCTTTCATGAAAAATATAAATGATTTTGGACCCATTCAGATAGTCAGCCTGGGGAGCTATTTCAAACTCAATGACTTTGGGTGTAGTGTCCCCTTGGGGTTCCTATTTACAGATTATATTGAAATTATTCCATCTGTAATCAATGTTCTTCACACAGTTGTGTTATCTACACTGTCAAAGCCTGTACATTTGGAATACTATTTGCAATGAAGCAAGGTGAGTCAAAATTGCAAACTTATGATTGCCATCACTTATGGTGAATACTTCCAGAAGTTCCCCCATGAAATATAATAATTTAACTCTTGCTAGAATTATCACCAGATGCTGAAATTCAAAGTTGTGATGTCACCTTTTAATTTGAAAATGCAGTGCAAGACCAGCAAATCAATTGCCTCCACTCAGATTCTGTGATTATTTTTTAATCCAAATCCTTAATAATGGATCTGATAAAGTGCCTTTTCTTTCTTTATTCAACCCAAAGGGTTAGATAATATATTAACCTTTTTGAATCAGTCAAATGTTTGGTCTATTCAACAAAGTACCAGTTATAGATTGAACTACATAGAGTCTGTTAATTCAACGAGCCCTGCCACAAAAGAACACCCAGTATCAGACAATTCTATGTGTTATTTTTAATTTTATTCAACTCGTAGATCAGATTTCAATCTCATTCAGCAAGATCAAAGTGGGATCAGCTTGGTTGCCAGTATTAAACACCATTCAATTTTACATTCCCTTTAAGTTAATGAAGCGCAAAATCAGATGTAGTGCAAAACAGAGATCGAAGATGAGTGTGTCTTATACAGTTATATTGGTTAGATTGAAACCGGACCTTATATGCCTGTAGAATTATTTTTGCTAGCACAATGAGCATATGCCTCTTGTTGACTGTGGAAATAAGTATGCTGAATATATGCATTGCATAAACTAAAGCCTTATTGTCTCAAGTATGAATCTGCAAAGTGACAGATTAGAAATGTATCTCCTTCCAAAGAGGGGTATTGAAGCAGCATTGTATGTTGTCCTTGTGATGACTTTAAATAGAGCCTAACTCAATAGTTTTTGTTCAAACATTTCCTCTTTGGCAGATCTTCAGCTGAATTTTGTGCAGCTGTCAGCTCTTAGACCCACAGCTGTGACTTCGGGGCTCCAGCCGTTCAAGTGGCGGCACTACAAATCAAACATCATTCTGCAAGTGGTAATTATCCACAAAGAGTCCAGAAGAGTCAGGAGATGGGAGGGAGAGAACCCACGCTTCACTGATTTAATGGAGGCAATGCACACAAGCCAAGGGGTCCTTTAGTGTCTGGGCAGAGGTACAGAGCCATCTGGGGCAACAGCTACAAGAAAGTTGCAGGAGTGATGGTTTCCTAGAGCAGCACACCCGACAGATGGAGCAATGTAGAAATAGAAGGAAGATATGTGATGGTGAGAGCGCTACATAACAAAATCACATCAGAAATCAGCTCTTACATTTTCACTCTCGCTTACACCCAGACAAAGCCACAAGCTTCTTCTCTCCCCTTTATGCACTGACAATCCAGAGAAGAACATATTCAATAAGTAAGCCACTTCACTAATTCTCCCCACCTTTGCATAAAGTATAAACTTGCAAGAAATCAGAGCTTTTCACTCCAGAGAGGAACAGAAAGCATCACCTCAAACATCAACACTCACCCCAGCTCCCGGCCCTGGGTCTGGTTACTCTGCAACCACTGGGCCACGTGCCCTGGAAAACAAACAGTCTCTATTGCCACATCACTCCCTCCCAAACTGAAGTGAAATCAGCTGGCTACTCTCCATCCAGAAATAAAGCATGCATGCACGTTGCTCTGTCGAATTGTGGTGGAGTGGGGTGGTTACTCCTTTCAATAACAATGGTGGGTGGACCACACATGTACTGTATACTTTGTAAAGCCTTTTTCCAAGTTCTGAACTACAGCTGATTAACAACTGGTTTTAAGAATGAGCAAGCAGCCGTCAAGCAGACTGGAGAAGTGGAACATGAGAGTTCTTTGTAAATCTACTTTTCAAGATTTAGGCCACAAGAGCAGATAGAGCAGAAACAGGCTATTCAGCTCTGTCATTCAACTACAGCTGATTTATTTTTCCTCTTAACCCCACTCTCCTGTCCTTTCCCCATAACCTTGGATGCCCTTACTGAGCAAGAAGCTACCAAACTCCCCTTTAAGTATACCCAAAGACATGGCCTCCACAGTTGTCTGTGACAATGAATTCTACAGATTCAAACCCTTTTGCTAAAGATATGCCTCCTCATCTCTGGTCTAAAGAGATGACCTTCTATTCTGAGGCTATGCCCTCCAGTCCTAGCCTCCCCCACTATTGGAAAAATATTCTGTAAATCCACTTTTTGTAGGTCTTTCAACATTCAGTAAATTTCAATAAGGTCCTCCCAACTTCACTCTTCTAAATTCTAGCAAATACTATCCCAGAGTCATCTAACACTCCTAATAGATTAACCCTTTCATTCCTGGGATCTTTGTTGTAAATCTCCTTTTGACTCTCTCCAATGCCAGCACTTACTTTCTTATATAAGGGCCCCAAAATTGCTCACAATACTCCAAATATGTTCTAACCAAATGCCTTATAAAGCCTCAGCATTACATCCTTGATTCTATAATCTGGTCCTCTGGAAATGAATGCTAACATTGCATTTGTCTTCCTTACTACTGACTCAACCTGCACATTAAAGTTTAGGGAATCTTGCACTGGGACTCCCAATGCTCTTTGCAAGTAAACACCACCCACTGACACTCTTTGGGCTATCCTGCCTTTTATTTTATTTTACTTTTAAAATTTTATTTTATGTTATTTTTCTTCAAAGAATTCCTGCATGTTTGTCAAGCAAGATTTCCCCATAAGAAAATCATATGACTTTGACCTATTTTATCATATGGTTCCATGTGTCCTGAAATGTCATCCATAATAATGGACTCCAACATCATGTCAATGATTGAAATCAGGTAACTGGCCTATAATTTTCTGTCTTTTGCCATTCCCCCTTCTGAAAGAGTAGAGTTGCATTTGCGATTTTCCAGTCTTCCAGAAAAATTCCAGAATTTAGTGATTCTTGAAAGAGGATGGGCTGAGTGTCTCTCTCTCCGTGGTTGATGAAGCTTTATGATGTTTTATCTGTTTCAGGACAAAAAGACCGCTACTGGGTGACCCCACGCTTGGATGGGGCCACAGAGAGGATACAGGTGGACACGGGTGCTGCAGTATCACTGATGTCAGACAATTTACAAGGAGAAATTGCAGCAACACACTCCGGAAGTGGAAAGGTTGACTTTAAAGACACACACTGGTGAGGTTGTTCCAGTGAGAGGAGTTGCACATGATAGAGTGGAGATTACAAGCAGAAAGAAACTTCCACTCTGCACTGTTAAAGGTAGTTGGGCTGCTCGTGCGATGGGAGTTCTTGATGAAGATGGCTTGAACCCAAGTGCTGGAGTATCCGAGGCTGGAATCAAGACACAATATCAAACGGGATGAAGAAACTGAGCACAAAACAAGTGTAGACGAAATCATTGATAAACCTACAACTGAGCACTGAACCGATATTCAGATACTCCTTAAGTACTCAATTCTTGGTGCCCTAAACATGATTATTAATTAATGGGAACATCTTCTGGAGGGAAGGCCTCAAAATCCCTGGCTTTGCCTGCTGTTGGCGCCTGAGATTGAGATCAAATCGTTTGGACAGAGATGGCGCTCAGTATTCGGTGTCAGAGAGCTGAATCGGAGGCTCGAAGTTTTCGGACGACTCAGAGTAGGACTGTGGTCGGCACGGCAGGGAGAGTTTTTCTTCCTTCTCCTGTCTGTGTGCGATGTGGGACATTTGAGGAGCTTTGAACTTTTTACTGTGCTCTGGACTTCTTCATCAAGTTATGGTATTGTTGCACTGTTGTAACTATAAGTTATAATTATGTGGTTTTGTTAGTTTTTTCAGTCTTGGTCTGTCCTGTGTTTTGTGATATCACACCGGAGGAAATATTGTATCATTTCTTAATGCATGCATTACTAAATGACAATAAAAGAGGACTGCATGTCTTCATAATCTAAATCTAAATCCTAAACCCTTAAAGAGGCCACGCCAGCTTTCTGTACTCCGGAGAGTTAGAGTGTTAAAATCTTGGAACCTGGTACGGTTGGGAACGTCTCATAACAGGACCCCCTTGCCCATGGCCGACACCTGACGGCCCTGGTTGCTCAGAGAGGCAGTAATGTTAATTGTGGATGACAGCCAGATCCAGGATGTCTCTTTACAGCACTCAGCACCTTTCCTCCAGTCCAAATCCTCCCCAGTCAAATAGGTATAGCCGAACACCTCGAACAGCGTGTGAGTCAGAAAGTATTTTTCACCATGAAGACCTGTTCCCCCTTGTTAAACCTGATGGTGGTGGGGATAAAGGGATGGTGCAGGGAAATTTTATGTTAGAGATGTGTTAGGTGGGGTTCAAATGTAGGGACTTGGGGAGCTGCAAAGTGTAAGCCACTGGGTTTACTTTCCTCAGGATCTTAAAGGGACAAATTAACTTGGGGCCAACTTTCTAGATCCCACTCAGAGAGGCAATTCATGAGTGGCCAGCTAGACCTGTTACGTGCATCCCCGGTTTCTCCTTCAGTTGCCTTGGTCTCCACTCTCTGAGTAGAGGCCAGCAAAATCTCTCTTGCCCTCATCCATTTCTCCTTGTAGCATTGTATCTTCTGCCACAGGGACCTCAACCTCAGCTTCTTGTTCTGGAAAGAGAGGTGGAGGATAACCAAACTGGCACTCGAGTGGTGACATCCCATGTGCCGAATGCTGTAAAGTGTTGTCAGTGACCTCTGCCCACACCACTCAATGAGGTCTTTCCAAGGCCAGGCATCTCAGGGTTCATTCTAAATCTTGATTGGTCAGCACATTCTGGCCATTGGACTGTGGATGAATCCCAGAGGAAATGTTTGCTGGTGCCCTTATCAGTTTACGGAACGCCTTCCAGGAATGTGATGAGAATTATGGACCACGATCTGAGACCATGCCCACCAGGAATCCATGGACCTTGAAGATTTAGTCCAGGACAATCTTGGCCACCTCTACTATGAAATGCAACTTCTCCAAGGTAATGAAACCGATTGATAACCGCCATGATGACCAACTTCCCCATGGATGACGGGAGACCCGTGACAAAGTCTATGGAACAGGTAGGGGTGAGGAGCCCTTGAGATTGCAAATGGGGCTCCTTGTTGCAGGCACACACCTCGCATGTTTGCTCATACTGCCAAACTTCTCTCAGCATTCCGTGCCATCAATACCTCTTCTTGATAAACTCGAGGGTCCTGGCAATTGCTAAGTCATTCTATAACTCAGCATTTAATACCATCATTCTCACAATCCTGAATGAGAAGTTGCAGAACCTGGGTCTCTGTACTTTCCTCTGCAATTGGATCCTCGACTTCCTAACTGGAAAACCACAATCTGTGCGAATTGGTGATAATATATCCTCCATGCTGACAATCAACACTGGCGCAACTCAGGAGTGTGTGCTTAGCCCACTGCTCTACTCTCTGTATATACATGAGTGTGTGGCTAGCCATAGCTCAAATACCATCTATAACTTTGTTAGTGATACAACCATTGTTGGTGGAATCTCAGGTGGTGGCAAGAGGATGTACAAGAGTGAGATATGCCAACTAGTGGAATGGTGCCGCAGCAACAACCTGGCACTCAATGTCAGTAAGATGAAAGAGCTGACTGTGGACTTCAGGAAGGGTAAGACGAAGGAACATATACCAATCCTCATAGAGGGATCAGAAGGGGAGAGAGTGAGCAGCTTCAAGTTCCTGGGTGTCAAGATCTCTGAGGACCTAACTGGTCTGAACATATCAATGTAGTTATAAAGAAGGCAAGACAGTGGCTATGCTTTATTAGGAGTTTGAAGAGATTTGGCATGTCAACAAATACACTCAATAATTTCTATAGTTGTACCGTGGAGAGCATTCTGACAGGCTGCATCACTGTCTGGTATGGAGGAGCTACTGCACAGGACCGAAAGAAGCTGCAGAAGGTTGTTGTAAATCTAGTCAGCTCCACCTTGGGCACTAGCCTACAAAGTACCCAGGACATCTTTAGGGAGTGGTGTCTCAGAAAAGCAGCGTCCATTATTAAAGACCTCCACCACTCAGGGCATGCCCTTTTCTCACTGTTACCATCAGGTAGGAGGTATAGGAGCCTAAAGGCACACACTCAGCTATTCAGGAACAGCTTCTTCTCCTCTGCCATCCGATTGCTAAATGGATATTGAATCTTTGGACACTACTTCACTTTTTTTAAATATACAGTATTACTGTTTTTGCACATTTTTAAAAATCTATTCAATATATGTGATTGATTTACTTGTTTATTATGATTATTACTTGTATTTTATTAATTATTATTATTTTTTTATTTTATTTTTTTTTCTCCTCTGTTAGATTATGTGTTGCATTGAACTGCTGCTGTTAAGTTAACAAATTTCACGTCACATGCCAGTGATAATAAACCTGATTCTGATTTATTCTTGATGAATGTCCCCATTGCAGTACCTGGGACTAGACGGAACATGGTACAAACAGCTGACCTGGAGGACCATTCTCAGGAATCTCTCCTTGTGTTTGGGCCTTGTGAACAAGCACATCGATTCTCCAATGAATTGGTGCTCTCACCCTGGCTTGGAGCAAAATGCTGGTAGGCTGTTCCTTTCATTCTGGTTCGTCAAACTGACGGGATGGGGCACTTGGCTTCTGGTTCTTGGATCCCGGTCAATAGGTGACGATGAAATTAAACCGGTTAAAGAACAAAGACCACCTTGTCTGCCTGGAATTTAGCCCCTTGGCCTCCTGAATGTAGGCTAGGTTCTTATGGTCAGTCCAAATGCTCACAGGGTTCTTGGCCAGTGACACCATTCCTCCAAAGCTAACTTAACCGCAAGAAGCTCCTGATTCCCACCGTCGCAGTTTCTCTCTGCCAGAGACAGCCGCCTGGAGAAGAATGCACCCAGGTGCAGTTTACTGCCTGAAGGTATCCTTTGGGACAATATTGCACCCACTTCGATGTCTGAGACATGCAGCTCCACAATAAAGGGGAGGACCAGGTTAGGAAAAACCAAGATGGGAGCTGTAGTAACTGCTGTTTAAACTCTGCAAAAGCAGCCTCCGCTTCAGTAGTCCAGACAAAAGGGCTCGTGGATTTCTTAATTATGGCATCAGTGGAGCTGCCATTGAGTTGAAGTTCCTGATGAACTTCCGGTAGAAGTTTGCAAACACAGGAATTATTTGATATTGGATGGTGGTGGCCAGTCTCTGTGTGCCTGGGTCTTGGTAGGGTCCATCTTGAGATCACCATTGGAGATGATGAAACCCAAAAATGAAACAGTCGTCACATGAAACTCGGGCTTCTCCAACTTGACATAAAGTCCATGGCATAGTAGCCTCTTTAAAATATCCCTAATGTGAGCGATATGCTCCTCCATGGACTTCAAGAAGATCAGGATATCATCCAGGTGGATGGAGTCATACTTATGGAGAGTATCCTAGAGTATGTCATTTATAAATGCTTGGAAAACTTGCAAGGCTAAAGGGCATAACCTGGTGCTCATAGGGCCTGCTGGTGTATTGAATGCAGTCTCCCACTGATCCTCTGATACAGACCAGATTGTCGGCATTCCAGAGGTCTAATTTTGTGAATACCCTCACCCTTTGGAGCATCTCGAAAACCATATTCATGAGGAAGGGGGTCACAATCTCTCGTAATCAATGCACAGCCAGGGACTCCCATCTTTCTTTTGTATGAAGAAGCAACCTGCCCAGGTGGGTGAGGTGGAGGGCTGAATGAAGCCTGTGGCAAGAGCTTCCTTTACGTACTCCTCCATGTTGCTTCTCTCTGGGCCTGAGAGCACATACAAATGCCCCCGTGCAGGACAAGTACCAAGCAGCAGGTCTATGGTACAGTTGTAGGGTCGGTGAGTTGGAATTGTCGAGGCCTTTCCCTTGCTGAAGACCTCCTATAAGTCCTTGTAAGCAGAGGAGATTTTGATCAGTTTGGGTGTTGCTAACTCCTCCAGACCTTCCTTTGAGGTCAGCTTCTGAGAATTCTTTGGTGACAAGGGTGATTCGATGGGCTTCAGAGTCCTCTCTCTGAGCTCAGAAAGTTCATCCATGGGAACAGAGTCCGACTCCCCGTCTGTATCCACAGGTAGTGGCAGCGAGGTATTACAGAGGGTTCTTGCATCCCCGGGAAAAGGCTTCAAGGATCAGCATAAAGGAGTCTTTCCCTTCCTTGAGAACCGGTGGCTGTTTCCCTTCAGCTTAGTGGCAAATCTTCCTGACTGCTCGGGCATCCCCATGGTCTTCGCCTGACCTAGAAATTCCCTCTCTCTTGTTCCTGTGTGATTCTGACTAGACTGTGTTGGGAGTTGCCCTGTCCTGTTAACCAGAATTGGCATGTCCACTTTTGAGGACTGCACTAGGTCTCCAGAAGGTCTCAGGTTCCTTTGCACTGAAGCCTGCCTTCTTAGAGGATATTGGTCACTAGGAAATCTGGGTGTTGGAACATTATGCTGGAAACAAAGCCTCTTACAATGACTGGACCAAGCAATAATTCTCCCCTCTCTCCAGTCTCCAGATGTGTTACACTGGGACAGTCAAGGGTACTCAAGGAACAGGGGTATGAGTGGTGAGTCAATGATATAGAAACTAATGTCTTCCATATGATCCCCTGTCCTCATCTGCAATTCCACAGTCTATTGCTGGATCAGCTCGGACCCTAACGGGCAGCTGTCCAAAATAGTTGCGGGCAAGAACTGGCTCAACTTTCGTGGTGGTATGTTGTACCAACAGGCGGTTTCTAAATCCAGAAAATTAGCCGCTGCACCCAAGACCACAAAAGCCTTTACCTGCCTCAAGTTCTTACACCAGGTAAACTTCGCATTCGACTGGAACGTGAGCAGGTGGCAGGCTGGTCATGGCTCGAGGTTGGAGGGTGGAACTGCGATGTGTAGGGACTGGGCTCTGATCAGCTCTCTTTGACCTTCTAAAGTGGTTCCATATTTGCTCTGCCAGATGAATATCGAGACGGATGGACTGGTTGATGAGAACCTCTAAGTTCTCTGCTGGCTCTCTCAAGGCGAGGGCATCCTTCAGTTCATCTCGGAGTCTGTGGTGGTATAGCATAGCCAAGGCCTCCCCATTCCAATCACTCTCCTGGCTCAAGGTCTGAAATTTAATTGCCTAGTCATCCAGTGACTGTCCCCCTGTTGAAACTTCATCAGGCAGTCTGAAGCTCAGCTGACCCCAGTGGGTTGATAAAGCACCTTCCTCATGACTGCCATTAACTCCTCCAAATCCACATCGAACTCTGACCTACATTCCCCAATGCGCTGTGGCCAAGGCCAGGCCTCTTCCAGTGAGGAGAGAGATAATGAAGACCACTTTTCCACGCTCTGAAGGAGACTGGGACAGCTGAATTTCAAATACTAATGAGCATTGAATGAGGAGGTCATGCTAGAACACAGGCTACCGTTGAATCTCTCCGGGGTTAGAAGATAGACTGGTTCCAGAGCGGGAGCAACTGGTACCCCCAAGCAACTCTGTCTTCCTCCTTGGAAAAGTTGACCAATACCTACCTGAAGGTCATGAATCTCCAGGCTCTATCTGGAAATATCTTCGCTGTGGCTGGTCATAGCGGACCATAGACTCTGATACTCCACTAGGTCCATGTTGGCGCAATCGTACTGTGATGGGAGTTCTTGATGAGGATGACTTGGACCCAATTGCTGGAGTATCCGTGGCAGGGATCAAGACACGGTCTCAAATGAAATCAAGAAACTGAACACAAAGCAAATCACTGGTAGGCTTACAATTGAACACTTAACCTATGGTCAGGTGTTCCTTAAATACTCAATTTTTGGTGCCCAAAACATGACTATCAATTAACAGGAACATCCTAAGCCCTTAAAGAGGCCTCGCCAGCTAGCCATGCTCCTCAGAGTTAGAGCATTTAAATCTCGAAAGCTGGTGTGTTTGGGAGCATCTTATAACAGCTCGTGGTTGGAGCAGCTCAAACTCATCTGGCATGAGGTGCATTTGATTAATGGAAGCCCTGGTCGACAAGAAGTATTGAAGAAACATCCAGAAGTATTCAACGGAGAATTGGACAGTATGAAAGGAATCACTGTTAAGCCTGGATTCTTAGCGGAGTGGTAGAGGTGGGCGCTGAGCCTCAGGGGCAGCATGGAAAAAAAGGATGCATTGAAGAAAATATCAATTAAATGATACAATAAAAATGTGTGACATGAAGAAACCATATAGCTATTCCAAGGAAAATCTGCTGAAAATCAAGGAGTACCCATATGCAAAGCATAGACCAGCATGTCATGTGGTAAAATATGACTGGCAGGAGTCTGACATTGAATGGAACTAAGAAAGGCTATGCTTTAGATTTGGTGACAGCAGTTCTCAAGCGAGGAATTGCAGATCCACAAGAGAGAATAAAGGAAGATGTTCCTGGTATTGTACCCAGTCCTCAGCACCAAAGCTTTGGGGTGGCTGTCACTTATCCAACATCTTCAATATTCGATGATCTGGAAGCCCATTGGAAAATAAAGAGAATGAAAATATTCGTGGGGGGGGGGAGAGGTTTGTCAGTGGAGAATTAGAAGTGAGCACGTAATAACATCAAGAACCTTTGATCAGCATGGCAGAGACAAAGACTCGCATGACAGAGATGCTAGAGAAGGAAGGGAAAGAGACTACAAGGAAACATGCTTCAGGTGCCCAAGACCTACTGTTTCTGTATCGGATGCTAACCAAGAAGCTCCTCAGGAAGCAGTCCTGCCTGAACCCTCATTGACGGACTTTGACTTCATTAAGTTCTTCAACATGGAGAGAAGTATACGTGGACTAGCATCGATGATTGAAGAGGTGCTTGGTGAAGGATCAGTGTCACCCAGGCAGTTCAGTAAGTGGCTGTCAAGTAACCTATGTAGACCAGATAGTCGCTCCAGTACCCAGAGGTCTACCTCACATGAAGAACTTGAAAGACATCTTGTCTATTGCAGAGGATTGCAACCCCTGTTCTGCAACTTGAAAATTACTTTGCTCCCATTCCATCATGAGAAGATAATAAGGGGATTAATAAAAAGGCTGATATGTTAGAAATATTGCAAAAAGCAAATATGGATGTGAAACCACTGCTATCCAATCTCACTGCCAACAATGAGAAACTAAAGGAGAGTTCGCAGACTGGAGTGGTTTTGTCTGTGGAAGAGATCCAAGCAGAAGTGAAAAATCTCAAACAAGAGAAAGTCTGCAGATACTGGAAATCCAAGCAACACACTCAGCAGTCCAGGCAGCATCAATAGAAAAGAGTACAGTCAACGTTTTGGGCTGAGAGCCTTAATCAGGACCAGGGGCAAAAAAGAGATGAGGAGTCAGAGAAAGAAAGTGTGAGGAGGAGAGGAAGAGCCACGGGTGATAGGTGAAACCAGCAGATGGGGGGAGGGGTGAAGTAAAGAGCTGGGAAGTTGATTGATGAAAGAGATACAGGGCTGGAGAAGGGGGAGAGGATAGAAAGCCATGGAAGAAGGAAAAAGGGGAGGAACACCAGAGGGAGGTGATAAGGTGAGAGAGGGAATGGGAATGGGGAATGGTGAAGGGCAGTGGGGGAGGGGTGCTTTACTGGAAGTTTGAAAAATCAATGTTCCTGCCATCAGGCTGGAGTGTGAAAGGAAGTTTGCCACCCTGTTCCTGGTGGAATATCTACAACATACTGTAACTGCATCAATTTGTCCAAAACAGATACAAAAATAATAACACCAATATGACTGCTTTCAATAAGCCAGTTAACAGTATGAAGTGGAACCTTGCCTTTGAAATCAAAACACCCAGAAATTCTACCACCCTCTGTAATGTGGCCTCCATCCCCAGATATTCTAGGTGATCTGCTTGGCAGTCATAATCAGCAAGACCTTTCATCCCTTATCACCTGTGTTTTCTGAGGTTCTCCCTACAAATAATGCAAGATCTATACACACTGCACACCACCAAGTGATAAAATGACTTTGGCGTCACCTCCAGGTCATTGGCACCTCCACAGGAACAGAAAGCCTCTCAACAGATTGAATCTCTAGTTTCGTAAGAACTTAAGAAATAGGAGCAGGAGTTGGCCATCTGGTCTGTCAAGCCTGCTTCACCATTCAATATGATCGTAGCTGATCTGACCATGGACTCATCTCCATCTACCTACTTTTTCCCTATAACCTTGAATTCTCCTATTATGCAAAAATCTATCCAACCTTGCCTTAAATATATATACTGAGGTTGCCTCTACTGCTTCATTGGGCAGAGAATTCCACAGATTCACCACTCGTTGAGAAAAGCAGTTCCTCCTCATCTCTGTCCTAAACTTATTCCCCCAAATCTTGAGGCTATGTCCCCTATGTCCCCTACCAGTGGAAACAGCTTTCCTGCTTCTATCTTATCTATCCCTTTCATAATTGTATGTTTTTGTACGATCTCCTCTCATTTTCTTTCATGACTAACCCTTAGCCGATGGGGCAGAAAAATCCCTGGGGTTATGCCTGGGAATAGAGGCAGTCTAATGTCTTTCCCTAGTTTAGAAAAAAAATGTTTTTTGTTGTTGGTTGAATTGGATGTTTACTCCATTAAATATTAATAGCTCAGCAGCTGATCTGTGTGTGGGAAAGGAAAGAAACCTTTAAAATAAGGGAAGTTGCTGCATGGCATGTTTGCTGTTTGACTGATTTAAGCGCTGAGCCAGATTGTAAAAGTCAGGGTGTTGAGCCTTGAAGGCAAGGGCTGGGCTGGTGTTCAGCTCACCATTCATGAGGTTTACTCATCTCTGCGCTGAACTGAGGCTGTGGATTGCAACCAATGGACTTCAGGATCGGCTATGACTGGCTTCGTGGCTGTGGATTCACTTTCGTGAACTTCAGTTTTAAATGTTGTTTTCTTACTTTAATTGTTTGCACAATCCTTTTTTTTGCGTATTGGGTGTTTGACAATCCCTGTTTGCTTGTAAGGAGACAAGTCTCAAGGTTGTATATGATATATGTACTTTGATAATAAATGTACTTTGATCTTTATATATGGTTGAATGAGAATGTACATGAACTTAAACTTCTTGCAAACACAGAACTCTAACTTTGATCATGGAACCTGCCAATGACTTGCTAACTGGTGGAGAGGGTGTTGGGGCCATCAGCTTGCATTCTCATCAGTCTGCTGGGCCAACCACACTTCACCTTGAATTCAGCTGCATGGTAAAATGGAAACTCTGCATAAGTGAGCAGAATATTAAAGATTCAGTGGCATTTGATAGAACTGTTAATGACATATTCCAGCTCTTTACTGATGACTGAAGGTTGATTGATTGGCCAGTAATTAACCTGACTGGATAGGTCCTGCTTTAGCAAAGTGTTGAGTTGTCATGTTGAGTGAATCTAATTAACTCAAGATTGACTTCATGCACACTGAGTGTTATGAGAGAAAACTGCAGTGGATTATTCCCTCAATGGTTGTGAACGCATCATCCGTGTTGTAGGAACCATGTATCTGTTCTTCATCCACTTTGTAGTCTGCACTGTGGTGCTTGTTATAGTAGATTGCCACATTGTAGGGTGACGTAATAGAATTCACAACCACTGACATTGGGTTGGCATTCACTTTAAGAGGCTGGTCTGTCGTGAGGAGGAAATTATGTAAAGGACTTCTAGCACGCTTTGTGTTCAGGGTTTAGAGTTTAACAAGCGTGTTGTTACAGTCTTCTTGAATTTAAAATACCTCACATCAGGTTGTTTACAAAAACCTGCATTGGTGACCTCGATGCTCTAGGACGATTCCAGAGTTAATAACCATATTGGCCAATATAGTCACTTTGAAACTGCTGGAGCTTTGGGAGCAAAATGCTTGGTTTCTGCAAGACGAGGCCCAATTCAGGCTGTGAGAAATCACTGCTGGTGACACCAGTTTCTACTGTATGGTAGCATTACTCAGAAACTTCACAGCTGCGAGAGTAATGAATCTACTAGAGCACCCAATTGAACATGATAAATACCGATTGCTGAAAACTCACCTGCTACAGACTTCTGGACTATCGAGTCCAAGCACACCAAACAACTGCTCTCCTTGCCCAGCCTTGGTGATGGCAAGCCTCCGGAGCTAAGGGGTCACATGCTATCTCTCCTGAGAAATCACCATAAAGAGCTCTTCGTTGAGCAAATGTCTAATCAAGTTTGCATACACCTCACTAATGCACCCATGATGGACTATAGGGAGCTTACTAAAATGGTTGGTAGTCTGCATGCAGAGGTGCTTAATTCCTCCTCTTTTCCTTGCCTCAACAAGCCTGGTCAGCAAGGACCCCAATGTAAGTTTGCCCTCGCCTATGAAACAGACAATGCCAGGGCTGTGTTTTTACCACGCTCGCTTTGGTATGAACATTAGGAAGTGCTGATGGCCTTGCAGCTTCGACAGTGCCAGCACATCAGGACATCAGAGGTCTGTGAACACCATTGGTTCCAGCTGTCAGGGTCATCTACCATTCATTATGGACACCTTTTCAGGGCGATGCTTTCCTGTGTGACACGGGTGCTCAAGTGAGTGTGCTGCCAGCATCACCTATTGATGAGAACGCAGAGAGCAATGAAACCTCACTGGAGGCTGCCAATGACAGCGGGATCCAGAACTACGGGACAGGATGAGTGATGTTCTGCTTCAGTGTGTGACTTTACGCATGGGACTTCCTCCTGGCTAAAGTGGCTCACCCGCAGATCAGTGCAGATTTACTGTGTGCCCAAGGACTGTTGATCTTAAGATCTGCTGGATTTGGGTTATTACACTGCTCTACCAGTAAGTTCCCCATAATGACTCTGTCAAGAACGTGCACCTCCGCATGTGAGTTTACACGAATGCTGGGTGAATTCCCAAATCTCACCAAGCCCACATTCTCCACTACAGTCACAAAACATAGCAACAAGCATCATATTTCTACAATTTGCTTACGACTTATTGACTCCGAGGATCTCCCATCCACCACCACCAACCTCGTAGTCCCTGCACCCTACATCTCCCGTTTCTACCTCCTACCTAAAATCCACAAACATGCTTGCCCAGGTAGACACATTGTTTCAGCTTGTTCCTGCCCCACTGAACTAATATCTGCATACCTCGACTCTGTTTTATCTCCCCTGATTCAGCCCTTCCCACCTGCACCCATGACACATCACATGCTCTCGATCTTTTCAAGGATTTCAACTTCCCTGGGCCCCATCATTTTACTTTTGCTATCGACTTCCAGTCCCTATACATCTCCATCCCCCACCAGGAAGGCCTCAAAGCTCTCCATCTTTTTCTGGACACCAGAATTAACCAGTTCCCCTCCACCACCACTCTCCTCTGCCTCAGTCTTAATAATTTCTCCTTTAGCCCCTCCCACTTCCTTCAAACAAAATGGGCACTCGCATGGGTCCCAGCTATGCCTGCCTGTTTGTCAACTATGTGGAACAGTCAATATTCCAAGCCTACACTGGTGACCGTCCCTCACTTTTCCTACGCTACATCGACGACTGCATTGGTGCTGCTTCCTACACCCATGCTGAACTTATGGATTTCATCCACCTTGCCCTCAACTTCATGTGGTCCATTTCTAACACCTCCCTTCCTTTTCTTGATCTCTCTGTCTCTATCTCTGGAGACAATTTATCGACCAACGTCTATTACAAACCCAAGGACTCTCACAGCTACGTGGACTATACCTCATCCAACCCTGTTACTTGTAAAAACACCACCCCCTTATCTTAATTCCTTTGTCTCTGCCGCATCTGTTCTCAGGATGAGGCTTTTCGTTCTAGAATAAAGGAGATGTCCTCCTTTTTAAAAGAAAGAGGCTTCCTTTTTTCCACCATTAATGCTGCCCTCAACCGCATCTCTTCCATTTCACACATGTCTGCTCTTACCCCATCCTCCTGCCACCCTACCAAGGGTAGGGTCCTTCTTGTCGTCACCTACCACCTCACCAGTCTCCACGTCCATCACATAATTCTCCGAAACTTCCGCAAGCTCCAATGGGAACCCACCACCAAGCTTTCTGCAAGGATTGCTCCCGACATGAATCCCTTGTCTGTTCATCCCTCCCAACTGATATCCCTCCTGGCACTTATGCTTGCAAGTGGAACAATTGCTACACCTGCCCCTACACCTTCTCCCTCACTACCATTCAGGGTCCTAAACAGTCCTTCCAGTTGAGGCAACACTTCATCTGTGAGTCTGTTTGGGTCATATACTGTGTTTGGTGCTCCCGGTGTGGCCTCCTGTATATTGGTGAGACCCGATGCAGATTGGGAGACTGCTTCACCAAGCATCTCCGTCCAACAGAAAAAACAAGATCTCCCAGTGGTTACCCATTTTCGTTCCACTTTCCAGTCCCATTCCAATATGTCCATCCATGGCCTCCTACGCTGTTGTGATGTGGCCACACTTAAGTTGGAGGAACAACACTTAATATTCCGTTTGGGTAGCCTCCAATCTGATGGCTTGAACATCGATTTCTCATCTTCGATAATGCCTCCCATCCCCCCACTTCATAATTTCCCATTCCCTTTTAACTTCCTCCCTTATCTCCCTGCCTGCCCATCACTTCCCTCTGGTGCTTCTACCCCCTTTTTCTTACTTCCATGGCCTTCTGTCTCTTTCACCAATCAACTTCCCAGCTCTTTACATCATCCCTCCCCCTCCAAGTTTCACCTATCACCTGGCATTTCTCTCTCACTTCCCCCACCTTTAAAATTTACTCCTCAGCTTTTTTTCTCCAGTCCTGCTGAAGGGTTTCGGCCTGAAACATCGACTGTTCTATTTTCTCATAGATGCTGCCAGGCCTGCTGAGTTCCTCCAGCATTTTGTGTTTGTTGATTGGCAACCACAAAGGCTGAGTTTGCCAACATGGAAAGTCTTGGCATTGTATGCCTGTCAAATAGCTACAAGCTTTGCACCTCCAGATGGTCCCTAAGCCCAGTGGCTGTTGCCACCTGTGTGGTGATTTCCGACACCTTAACAAGGCCACCACCCCGATCATTACCCGATCCCACACATCCAAGACTTATCGGCACAACTGGCCAGGACGTAAATTTTTTCCGAAGTCGATCTAGTTAGAAAATACCATCAGGTACCTGTGTGTACTGAGGACATTCCCAAAACGGCTGTGGTAACTGTTTGGCCTCTGAATTTCTGAGCATGCTATTTGGGCTGAAGAATGCAGCACAGAATTTCTGACAGCTGACGCACTCTGTATTAAAAGACTTAGATTTTCTTTTTTTTTAACCTGGATGACACACTTGTCACCAAAGCATCCAAATCCAAATACATATCTCATCTCCACTAACTTTTTGAGTGCTTAAGCCAACACAAGTCGATTGTTAACCCTACTAGATGTCAGTTTGGGTTGTCAACCATTGACTTGGCCATCGCATTTCTGCAAAAGGTTTGAAAGCCCCTCCATCAAAGGTACCACTATTATGGATTTCCCACTGCCTTGCATGACAAAAAACTAAAGGAGTTTGTGAATTTCTATTGCTGTTTCATTCTGCAAGCTACTGAACTTATGCTTTCCCTGTATAGTGCACTTAAAGGCCATACCACTAATCATATGCTTGACTGGTCAGCAGATATAAGCAGGACATTTGATGATACCAAATGAGCTCTTTCTAGCACAAACCTACTGGCACACCTGCTCCCCAATGCACCCGTAGCCATTACTACTCAAGTTTCATTCCATGCTGTGGGTGCAGTGCAAGCACTTGCCTTCTTCAGCTAGCTTCTCCTTCCCCCTAAAAGGAAATGCAGCACATTAGACCATGAGCTCTCGGTCTCTATCTGGCTGTCCACTACTTTTGTTTTCTTATAGAGGGTCACCATTTCACAGCGTTTGTTAACCACAAACCCCTTGTGCAGATGATGACCAAAGTACCAGACCCTTGGTTTGCACGGCATGTATGCCAACTGGCCTACATATTAGAGTTCACAACTGATTGTACAACATATCAAGGGGAAAAATAATGCTGTGGCTGATTGCCTCACACAGCAGGCTGGTGAGGCCTTATACATAGGGGTTGACAGAGGGCATGGCGGCGAACCAAGCTACTGACCCAGAGGTCCAGGCTTACTGAATAGCAGTCACAAACCTGCAGTTGGCTGACATTAAGTTTGGGCAAGTAGGGTTTCTCTCCTGGGCGATGTCTCAACCGGTCAGCCTCTTGCCACAGTGCCTGCAAACTGGAGGCTGAATGTTTTTGACTCCAGACATGGCTTCTTGCATCCGGGACAGAAGCCTCACAGAAACTGGTTGCAGTAAAGTTTGTTTGGCATGACTCAGAAAGGGCTGCGTGATTAGACTGCAACCTGTGTGGAATGCCAATGGGCAAAATTAACCGTCATGCCTAGGTGCTATTGGCACCTTTTGAGGTTCCTGAGCAACAGCTTGACCATGTCAGTGTAGACCTTGTTGATCCTCTTCCTGTGATTTCACGCACCTCCTTACCATGGTGGATTGTACCACCAGATGGTCAGAGGACGAACCTCTAGCGGCGATGACAGCTGCAGATGTGTTTCAGGCATTCATCAGCACCTGAGTTGCTCAGTTTGGCACCCCATCTGATATTCCCTCTGACTGTGCTCCCCCAATTATATCAGACCTCTGGGCTGTGATGGCCCAGAACTGTGGCTTTAGGCTACATCACACCCACAGTCCAATGGCCTAATCGAGTAGTTCCTTAAAGACTGCTCTGAGGGCTTCCCTGACCGAGGAGTTTTGGCACAACTGTGTCCTCTGGGTCCTGCTGGGGCTCAGTAAAGGAGAAGGGGTATACTTCATGGTCAACAATGCTTGGTGAGACCCCCAGAATGTTCACGTTTTCAAATCTTTTTGTTCCCCAGAACTGGAATACCTGGGGCTGCTGTGCAAACCCTACTGGCTGCCTAGGGAGTTCACAGCTGTTATCATCATAACGGTGTACATTCTGCCACAGGCTCATACTGACCTGGCTCTCAAGGAACTGTACGAGACCATCAACACGCTGGAGACTGCACACCCGGAGGCTGCCTTCATCATCACCGGTGACTTTAATCAAACGTCACTGACGAAAATCTTTCTGAAGTTTACTCAGCACATGCAGGTGAGCACTCGTGGAGATAAGATACTTGACCACTGTTACACTCCCTTCCACAATGCTTACAAAGCTATCCTTATGCCAGCTTTTGGAAAATCAGATCACTCTTCGATCCTACTTTTGCCGACGTACAGGCAGAAGCTGAAACAAGAGGCGGCCATAGTTAAAACCGTCCACTGTTGGTCCGACCAATCAGCCTCCGTGCTGAAGGTCTGCTTCAATGACATCGACTGGAATGTCTTCCATGATCAGGATGTCTCCGAGTTCACGGATGGAGTCACGTGCTTCATCCGGAAGTGCATCAACAATGTTGTCCCCCAGAAATTGGTCAGAGTCTTCCTGAACCAGAAACCCTGGATTATTATTTCCGTGCGAGCGACACTTACTGCACGATAGAGAGCTTACATTGCCGGCAGTCATCTGGAGCTCAAGAACACCAGCTACGATCTAGCAAAGCTATCAAGGCTGCGAAACATCAATAAGGGGACAAGGTTGAGTCAAGATTCACTACAAATAGCACACGTGACTTGGGGCGAGGGTTGCATACCATCGCAGACTTCAAAACCAAACGTTGTTGAGCCGCCAACAATGCAACCTCTCTCCCCAATGAGCTCAATCGCTTTTATGCTCGGTTTGATGTTGCCAATTCTGAGCCTCCAAGGAAAGCCACCACTACAACCTGCAGCCTGGTCATCTCTGAGGCTGATGTACGCAGATGTTTGCAATGAGTGGACAGTCGCAATGCGGGACCGGACGGCATACTTAGGATGTGCGTAACACATCTGGCGGGTGTGTTTACAGACATTTTTTAATCTCTCCCTCTCCCAGTGTAGAGTGGTCTCCTGCTTCAAATCATCCACCATTGTCCCTGTACCAAAAAGACCAAGGTAGCATGTCTGAACGACTGGCGTCCTATCGCACTCACCTCAATAATAAGCAAATGCCTTGAAAGCCTGGTCAAGGATTACATCTGCAGCTTGCTATCACCCAAACTGGACCCCCTACAACTTGCCTACTGGCACAACCCACTGCTCTACACACTGTTCTTACACAGACGGAGAAGAAGGATGCTTGTGTGAGAATGCTGTTCTTGGATTACAGTTCAGCAATCGGCACATTAATTCCATCCAGGCGCAACAGGAAGTTTAGAGACCTTGGCCTTGACCCTGTCTTGTGCAGCTGGATCCTGGACTTCCTGTCAGGTCGCCAGCAGGTGGAAAGAGTGGACTCCCTCACCTCCATCCCTCTGACTCTCAACACAGGACACCCTCGGGGCTGAGTACTAAGTCCCCTCCTTTACTCCCTGTATACTCATGACTGTGTCACCACCTACAGCTCTAATCTGCTAATTGAATTTGTTGATGACACTACACTGATTGGCCTAATCTCAAACAATAATGAGGTGGCCTACAGGGAAGAGGTCATATCTCTGACACAGTGGTGTCAAGAAAACAGCCTCTCCATCAATGTCACAAAAACAAAGGAGCTGGTTGTGGATTACAGGAAGAATGGAGACAGGCTAACCTCTATTGATATCAATGGATCTGGGGTTGAGAGGGTAAACAGCATCACCGAGGACCTCATGTACTCTATACACACCAGCTATATGGTGAAAAACGCACAACAGCGCCTCTTTCACCTCAGACGGTTGAGGAAGTTTGGTATGGGCCCCCAAATCCTAAGAACTTTCTATAGGGGCACAATTGAGAGCATCCTGACTGGCTGCATCACTGCCTGGTATGGGAACTGTACCTCTGTATGAGTGGTGCAGACAGCCCAGTGCATCTGAAGTTGTGAACTTCCCATGATTCAGGACATTTACAAAGACGGGTGTGTAAAAAGGGCTTGAAGGATCACTGGGGACCCGAGTCACCCCAACCACAATCTATTCCAGCTGCTACCATCCGGGAAATGGTTCCGCAGCATTAAAGACAGGACCAACAGGCTCCTAGTACAGCTTCTTCCACCAGACCATCAGACTGATTACCTCACACCGATTTGAGTGTATTTCTATGTTACATTGACTGTTCTGTTTATTATAAATTATTATAAATTACTATGATTGCACATTGCACATCTAGATGGAGACATATCGTAATAATTTTTGCTCCTCATGTACTTGAAGGATGTAAGAAATAAAGTCAATTCAATTCAACAGCTCCAAAAGAGGACCGGCAGTCATCCGTGGCTGAATTGGCATTCAGGCAGCCATTATGATTGCCAGATGATTCTATTCCAGAAGCCATGACCGCCTGGTTAGTCTCTCAACAGTGTTCCACCCTCCGCAAGAAATTCAATTCCTTTACACATATTCCTACCTCCCATCATGGCGTACAGCGCACTTGGATTCTTGTTGACATACGTTCAACCTCGTTTGTTTTCATCCACCACGATGCACAGAAAAATCCCCTTAGGCTCCCTTATGAAGGACTGTTCTGAATTTTGGAATGGAGAGAAAAGACTTTTATCATAGATGAGGGGTAAATCTGTATGTGTTTTGGAAGATCAGCTTAAACTGGTCCACCGAGGTTTGGAGGATTCCACTACCATGCCCCTGCCATCAAGACATGACCATAAGTGTGTCAACGCACCTCTGGATGAACCAGAGGCACCTGCTGTCCTGCTGGTCCTCCACCCGTGGAACGTAGTGTCTGAGCTAGGCAGCTCGTCCAAGCTCCAGCCAGGATCACAATGCCATTTTCAGTGAATCCTGGGGGGGGGGGGGACAATGTGGTGGGGTAATGTAATTGGTAGAAACGTACAGAATTCACACCACCAACTTTTGGGGGTGGGGTATGCTAAAGATGAAGGGAATAAATTATGTATTCTTGCTTATTTCATGGCAGTTTGTGGCTTGGGATCAGCAGAGGTTGAATCTTTGCTAACCACTTAATATTGCCTCAAAATTGTATGTTTGCTAATTGCTATTAAAGGTTCGACTAAAGGATGTGACTCTTTTGGACCATAATTTCCTTGGAGTTGAGGATGCGTCATGCAAGTGTAACAACCCTGTGGCGGTTGCGGGCTAGCGGCAATCGTTTTGTTGTGATTTATGGGCTAGTTTTGCTGCGACACATCTACTTAGCACACGTATGTCGGGACTGCCATCACCAAGAATGCAAATGTATTGGGAGCTTGCTCTTCCTGTTCAACAGCACTCAGAACTGGAGCTTTGCACAGCAGAGCAGAAAGGGCAGTCTTCCATTCCTTGAGGAGCACCTTAGAACAAAATAGTTGTTTGTAATATTCATTACTTACAATGAGATTATTTTTTTCAATTTTAGACTGCTAACTGAATTCCAATTCCACAGCTGCTACTGTGGGATTTGAACTAATGTCTCTAGCTTATTAGCTCAGGCTTCTGATAATTTAATAGCTACACCATCACAATACCTAAAAGTGTCAAAGTCTCAGAGTATGATTGCACTCGCAGAGCAATCATATTATGGAATTTGATTAGCTGGTGGGCGGCTGACAACAGGCTAGTTTTGGAAGATATCAAGCTGCATTAAAGATCAGCATTTCAAATGGGCTGGTATCACTAGGGGAACAACTGATATGACGACAGCTTCACTCCCAAAGTGCAACTCACACTAGAAAGAGCCCAAATAAAATTCTGTAGTGACTTGAAACATTAAGAAATGGTGATGATTATGCTTTACTCTGGGAAAAGCAATTTCATTTAAGTAGAGAAATAAACAAACCTTCCTGAAGAGATTTATAAAGCAAATTCTTAATTGTCATCCTTTGATATGGGGTAACTCTGAATGAACTGTTAGCCTTAGCCTGTTTTTGAAATCTGCACTGGTCCAAGTGACTTGGTTTTTTTAAAGCAGGTGTATGGGTTTTGACCCCCTTTGTTCACTCTACACAATTGCATATTAGAAATATCCAAAGCCTGCAATGGTTCTACTTTGGGTGAATGCCAATATCCTTTTAGCTTCAGTGTCACAGGCCAACATGTGGTTTTTTTTGTAAGCTTTGGATTGAACACTTTCTCCCAGATATCAGAAACAGTGCAGATGCTTCCCACTTTGATACTAAACATCTAATCAAGAGGAAAAGAGAAGCATACTTAAGGATTAGGAAGCAAGAATCAGGCAGGGCTCTTGATAGTTGCAAGGAAGCCAGGAAGGTGTTTAAGAATGGATTTAGGAGAGCTAGAAGGGGTCATGAGAAGGTCTTGGTGAATAGGATTAAGCAAACCCTAAGGTGTTCCACATGTTCGTGAAAAACAAGATGATGACCAGAGTCAATGTAGGTCTGATCAGGAATGAAAGAGGAAACATGTGCCTGCAGTCGGAGGAGATAGGGGAGGTCCTTAGTTAATACTTTGCTTCAGTATTCACCTGTGAGAGAGAGCTTGATGAATATGAGGTCAGCGTAGAACAGGCTGATATGCTGGAACATTTCAATGTTAAGAAAGAGGATGTGCTGGAACTTATCAGGATAGATAACTCCCTGGGGCGGATGGGATATACCCCAGCTTACTACGGGAAGCAAGGGAAGAGATTGCTGCACCCTTGGTAATGATCTTTGCATCCTTACAGGTCACAGGAGTCGGAGTAGTACCAGATGATTGAGGAGCGGCAAATGTATTCCTGTGTTCAAGAAAGGGACTAGGGATAACCCTGAGAATTATAGACCAGTGAGTCTTACATCAGTGGTGGGCAAATTATTGACAGGATCTACTATACAAGCATTTGGAGAAGCATAGTCTGGGTAGAATAGTCAACCTGGCTTTCTGAGTGGCAGGTTGTCCCTCATGAGCCTGATTGGATTCTTTGAGGTAGTGACAAAACATTGATGAGGGCAGAGCAGTGCATGTGGTGTATATGGATTTTAGTAAGATATCTGGCAAAATTCCCCATGGCAGACTCATTCAGAAAGTCAGGATTCATGGGATGCAGGGAAACATGGTCGCATGGCTTGCCCACAATATGCAGGGGTGATAGTAGACGGAGCTTTTTCTGCCTGGAGGTCAGTGACTAGTGGTGATCTGCGGCTATCTGGTTTGGGACCCCTGCTCTTTGAGATTTTTATAAATGACTAAGATGAAGAAGTAGAAGGATGGATTAGTATATTTGCAGATGATATGAAAGTTAGTTGTGCTGTGGATAGTCTAGAAAGTTGTCATAGTTTACCAAAGGACATTGATAGAATGCAGAGCTGAGAAGAGACAAGGGAGTGGAATTCAATCCAGAAAAAAGTGAAATGATCTACATTGGAAGGTCAAAATTGATGGAAGAATACAGGGTTAATGGCAGGATTCTTAACAACGTTGAGGAACAGTAGGATCTTGGGGTTCATGTCCATAATCCCTGAAGGTTGCAATGCAATTTGATAGGATGGTTAAAAAGGTATGTGCTGTATTGGACTTCATTAGTCAAAGGATTGAGTTCAAACTCTTGACATAATGCTGCAGCTATAAGAAACTTGTTAGACCACAGGGAGTATTCTAAACTCAAGAGATTCGGTAGATGGTCGAAATCCAGAGCAACACACAAAAAAAATTCTACACAAACTCAGAAGGTCAGGCAGCATCAATAAAAATAAGTAAGTAGATGTTTTGGGCTAATACTCTTCATCAGGACTGGAAAGGAAAGGGGATGATACCAGAATTAGAAGATGCGGAGAGGGAAAGGAGGACAAGCTAGAAGATGGTAGGTGAAGCCAAGTGCATGGGAAAGACAGAGGGCTGGAGAAGACGGAATCTGATAGGAGAGGAGAATGGACAATGGGAGAAAGTGAAGAAGGAGGGGCACTGGGGGAAGTGACAGACAAGTGAGGAGGAGAGTGAAGAGGCTAGACTGGGGAATGGACGAAGAGGGAAGGGGGAGGGGAAACAATTTTAAATTGCAGGAGAAATCGATGTTTATGCCATCAGGTTAGATACTACCTAGACAGAATATAAGCTATTGCTCCTCCACTCTGAGAACTGCCTCTACACGGCAAAAGATGAGGCCATGGACAGACATGTTGGAATGAGGATGGGGTTAAGAATTTAAATGGTTGAGCACCAGGAAATTCCACTTCTGTTGGTGGAGTGGGGATGCTCGACAATGTGGTCCTCCAAATTACATTGTGTCTCACTAGTGTAGAGGAGGCCTCTACCTGAGCACTGAATACCATAGACGACCACAACAGATTCACAGGTGAAGCGTTGCCTCACTTGGAAAGGCTATTTGTGGCCCTGAATGGAGGTGAAGGAAGAGGTGATTGGGCTGGTGTAGCACTTCTGCCACTTCCAGGGATATGTTCCAGATTAGTGGAGAGGGATGAATGAATAAAGGAATCACAGAGGGAATGATTCCTGCAAAAAGTAGAGAGTGGGGGGAAACTAAAGGTGTGTTTGGTTGTAGAATGCCATTGTAGATGCCGGAAGTTGTAAGAAATGATGTGTTGGATGTGAAGGATCATGGTGTGGTAGGTGAGGACAAGAGGAACTCTATCCTTGTTAAGGCAGCAGGAAGAAGGGATGAGCGCAGATGTCCAGAGAATGGAGGAAATGTGGGTGAGGGTGCATTAGTGGTGGAAGAAGGGAAACCCCATTCTTTGAAGAAGAAAGCCTTATCCTGGGAACAGATATGGTGGAGACAAGGGAACTGAGAAAAGGGAACAGCATTTTTACGGGAGACAGGGTGGGAAGAGGTACAGTGAAGATAGCTGTGGGAATTGTCAGGTTTATAAAAGTTCTCAGTAAACATTTTGTCTCCAGAGATGGAGACTGTGAGATTGTGAAAGGAGAGAGAGGTGTCAGAAATAGACCAAGTAAATTTAAGGGCAGGGTGGAAATTGGAAGCATAGTAGATGAAATTGATTAGCTCAGCATGGGTGCATGAAACAGCACCAATGCATTCTACAGTGTAGCACAGTAAGAGTTACCAAGGAAGGCTTGGAACATGGACTGTTCCACACAGTCAATGAAAAGGCAGGAATAGCTGGGGCAAATGCAGTTGTCTATGGCTACCCCTTGAGTTTAGAGAAAATGGGACAAGCCAAAGTACAAATTGTTGAGGGTGAGGTCCAGTTCTGCCAGATGGAGGAGGGGAACTGGTTGGGCCTTTTGTTAAGAAAGAATCAGAGGGCTTTAAGGTCTTTTTGATGGGGGATATAATTTTATAGGAACTGGACATCCATGGTGATAGTTAGGTGGTCAGTGCCAGGGAATTGAAAGTTTTTGAGGAGCTTGAGAGCATGTGAAGTGTTGCGGATGTAGGTCGGGAGGGATTGAACCGTTAGATTCTGGGTAGGTGGATACGGGTTCAGTGGGGTTGGATTAGGCAGAGACAATGGGTCTACATGGGCAGTCAGGTTTGTGGATCTTGAGTGGAGGTAGAAACAAGCAGTGTGGAGTATTGTATTCATTTCTGGTTGCCATATTATAGGAAGGTAGTCAAAGCTTTAGAAAGGGTGCAGAGGAGATTTACTGCATTGGAATACTGCATTTAATGAGGATAGGCTGAACAAGCTAGGACTTCCCTCGGCGGAGCGAAGCAGGATGATCTGTGAATTGTTAGAGGTGTACAAGATGATGAGGGGCATAGATGGAGTGAACAGCTAGAGACCTATTCCTAGTGTGGAAACGGCTAGTACAAGAGGGCATAACTTTATGGTGTCTGAAGGATGTCAGAGTCAGTTTTTTTAACACAGAGAGTGGCAGGTGTGTGGACTGCACTGCCAAGGGTGGTGGTACAAGCAGATACATTAGAACAGTTAAGAAACTCCTTGATAGGCACAGGGATGAAAGAATAATGGAAGGCTATGTGGGAGGGAAGGGAGAGATTGATGTAAGAGAAGGTTAAAGGGTCAGCATAACATCATGGGCTGAAGGGCCCGTACTGTGTTGTTCCAAATATCCATTCCAGCTGAGAAAGCCAAGGAATGCCTCAGGACTGGAACACTTTACAACATTTGTCACTCTGTGTCAGTATCAAGGATTCCTCTTCTGTACAGCAGAGATTAGATAGACCAATAACCTCGGATGACTCTCAAGATCATAATGTAATGTTTTCTTGACTTCCATACCACATAGATTGTTGAAGTAATTTTTTTTACTGTATTGGATGAAGTCCAAAATCCCAGCATCCAATGGTTTTATTGGGAATTCAAACTGGACAATGCCTATCCAGTACTTACTAGTACCAGGTTAGTTTGTTGATGGACTGCAAACACATCAGTCTCTCTCAGAACTGGGCACATCACCCATCTGCATCTCAAACTGAAAGCATCTTTTTGCTGGAAAAATACCAGTTACGTAACACTATTACAACAGCAGTGATCATGAAAGGTTTGATCCCTCCACTGTATGTAAGGAGTTTGTAACCATGTGGGTTTCCCTCAGGTGCTCCAGTTTCTTCCAATTTCCAAAGATGTACCGTTAGGGTTAGTGAGCGGAGGACGTGCTATGTTAGCGTTGTAAGTATGGTGACACTTGTCTGCTGCCCAGCGCAGTCATCATTGATTTGATTTGATGCAAACAATGCGTTTCACTGTTTGTTTTGATGTACATGTGACAAATAAAACTAATCTACAATCTAATGCTAAACCTACTCTGTCAGATAGATTTAAAAGAGAGCACCTTTTGAAGGAGGAGTAGGGAGTTGCCTAGGTGATCAGAAGGTAGATTGTGGGTAAGTACATTTGTATTATCAAAATAGATTATTTGGTTATTTGCCTAATTGCTCTTAGTGGGATCTCTTCTTAGCCAATCAACTACAGAATTTAAGTATGAAACACTAAATAATTTCTGTTGACAGTAAACAAGGAGCTCATGTGGGTTCATCATATGTCCCAGTTCGTTGTTAAATTATGGCAATTTAAACAAATTGCTGTTATTATTTTTCCCTATTAAATGTCAAAAATACATCATGGTTTTAGAGAGGGTACAGAAAAGATTTATTTGAATGGTTTTGAAAATGTAAGAATTTAGTTACATGGAGAAGATAGAGTAGAAGTGTTATCTTTAGAGCAGCAAAATTTAAAGTATTTTGAATGAAAACATTTCAATCATGAATGATTTTGATGGATCATTACAGTGGCCAAGCTGGCAGTTAATGGAAGACACACAAAATGCTGGAGGAAATCAGCAGGTGAGACAGCATCTATGGAAGAGAATAAACAGTCGACATTTTGGGCTGAAGAAGAGTCTCGGCCTGAAACGTCGACTGTTTATTCATTTCCATGGATGCTGTCTGATCTGCTGGGTTCCTCCAGCACTTTGGATTTCCAGCATCTGCAAGAGTTGCTTGTGCTTATAGTTAATGGAAGAAACTGATTTAAGAAGATCAAGCAAAAGTCTGAATGTTACACTTAGATTGTTTTCGTAAACATCAGATTGAATATTTTGCCCCGTTTTATCAAAAAACTGTGTGGAGACTTTCCACCTTGATGCTAAATGACTAATCTAGCTTAGAAAGCCATAGGAGTTTTAGTACCTGAGTGAATGCTTGTGATCTGGATGCACTGGATGAAAGGGTAGAAGCAGATTTAATTGTAATACTTATAGCAGAAATTGAGTGAGGCCAGAAGTAATAAGGGGACTAATTAAAAAGCTTCTACAGGAAGCCAATACAGTCATGAAGGATTAATGGTCCCCTTCTGCGTTGTGTCATTCTACAGATGACTCTGCAGAGCATTACAATATATGAAAATTTCACTCAGTATTAAACTTATTGTTTTATGTAAATGCAAACAACATGCCCTTACACTTCCTCCCTTACCACCATTCAGGGCCCCAAACAGTCCTTCCAGGTGAGGCGACACTTCACCTGTGAGTCGGCTGGGGTGATATACTGCGTCCGGTACTCCCAATGTGGCCTTTTATATATTGGCGAGACCCGACGCAGACTGGGAGACCGCTTTGCTAAACACCTACACTCTGTCCGCTAGAGAAAGCAGGATCTCCCAGTGGCCACACATTTTAATTCCACATCCCATTCCCATTCTGACATGTCTATCCACGGCCTCCTCTACTGTAAAGATGAAGCCACACTCAGGTTGGAGGAACAACACCTTATATTCCGTCTGGGTAGCCTCCAACCTGATGGCATGAACATCGACTTCTCTAACTTCCGCTAATGCCCCACCTCCCCCTCGTACCCCATCTGTTACTTATTTTTATTCACACATTCTTTCTCTCACTCTCCTTTTTCTTCCTCTGTCCCTCTGAATATACCCCTTGCCCATCCTCTGGGTTCCCCCCCCGCTTGTCTTTCTTCCCGGACCTCCTGTCCCATGATCCTCTCGTATCCCTTTTGCCAATCACCTGTCCAGCTCTTGGCTCCATCCCCCCCCCCCCGACTTCTCCTATCATTTTGGACCTCCCCCTCCCTCTCCCACTTTCAAATCTCTTACTCTTCCTTCAGTTAGTCCTAACGAAGGGTCTCGGCCTGAAACGTCGACTGCACCTCTTCCTAGAGATGCTGCCTGGCCTTCTGCGTTCACCAGCAACTTTGGTGTGTGTTGTTTTATATAAATTCTCCTTTTCATATTCATAAAGTGAAAAATCATTACTGTTAATAATTGTTTGTTGTCTCCCTTTAACTTTTCACTGTTCTTCTAACACCGTAAATTGCTTCTTGGATCTAGAGATTTGAGTGACGCAAACACAAAATGCTGGAGAAACTCGGCAGGAAAGGCAGCATCTATGGAGAGGAATAATGAGTCAATGTTCCATGCTGATAGCCTTCATTAGGACTGGAAAGGAAGGCTTCCAGGATCTAGGACAGGTCCTGTGAAATAGTAACACCAAGTAATTGAGAGTTGCTAACCCTCTCTGCGTCTGAGCATCCAATGAGAACTGGCTCATGGACCTCTGGTTTCCCTCTCCTGAAGTCTATAATTAGTCCTTTGGCCTTGCTGACATTGAGTGAGAGGTCATTGTTATGACACCACTCAGTCAGATTTTCAATCTCCCTCCTATATGCTAATTCATCACCACCTTCGATTTGTCTTATGACAGTGGTGTGGTCAGCAAACTTGAATATGGCATTGAAACTGTGTTTAGCCACACAGTCATAAGTATAAAGTGAGCAGAGCAGGGGGCTAAGCACACAGCTTTGTGGTGTACCTGTGCTGAAAATATTGCTGCCAATCCAAACTGACTGAGGTCTACAAATGAAGAAATCCTGGATCCAATTGCACAAAGAGGTATTGAAGCCAAGGTCTTAGAACTTATTGTTCAGTTTTGAGTGGGGATGATGGTATTGAATGTTGAGTTGTAGTCGACTTTATCTTTATCGACTATGCATCTTTGCTGTCCAGATATTCCAGGATTGAGGAAAGAACCAGTGAGGTGGCACCTGCTGCGGACCCTTTTGCTCCAGTAGGCAAATTGGAGTGGATTCAAGTTGCCTCTCATACGGGAGCCAATATATTTCATCACCAACCTCTCAAAACACTTAATCACTGTGAATGTAAGTACAACTGGGTGATCGTCATTGAGACATGTCATCACACTCTTCTTGGGCACCAGCATAATTGACGTCTACTTGAAGCAGATGGGTACACACACTGCTGAAGTGAGAGGGTGAAGACCTCAGTGAAGACACAAGCCAGTTCGTCAGTGCAGGTCTTTAGCATGTGACTAGGTACCCCATCTGGTCCAGATGCTCTCCATGGATTCATTCTCCTGAAGGCAGCCCATATGTCAGTTTCAGACACTCAAATCATGGGATCATGGGGGATGTGTCAGTTTGTGATGGCTCCTCCATGTTCTGATGGTCAAGGCAAGCAGAGCTCATCTGGAAGCAAAGCCCTGTTGTCTCCCACATCGCTTGATTTAACTTTATATGCAGTGATAGCATTCAAGCCCTGCCTCAGCTGTCAAGCTGTCATTGATTCAAGTTTGGTCCGGAATTTCCACTTCACCTGTGAGACGGCTTTCCGGAGATCATACCAGCATCTCTCGTAGCTTTCTTGATCTCTAGACTTGAATGCCTCTAATCTGGTCCTCACCAGATTTCAGACTTCATGGTTCATCCAGGGCTTCTGACTGGGGAAGACTCTGAATGATTTTGTGGGAACACACTTGTGTACAGTTGTTTTAATAAAGTCCGTGACAACCATCATCTATTCATTCAGATCCCCAGTTGAGTTCTTGAACACGGCCCAGTTCACTGACTTAAAGTAGTCCTGTAATAACTCCTATGCCTCCTGCGAACACCTCTTTGTTGCTCTAATCTTTGAAGCTTTGTTTTTTTTTCAGCCTCTCCCTATATGCAGAGTGGAGAAGGGCAGCCAAAGGTTCAAAGATTCATTTATCATAAAAATATATAACTCTGAAATTATTCCTCTCCAGATAGCCACAGAACCAAGAAAGAAAAGAACAGTAGCACAATCATCAACCCCCAAGTCTTCCCTCCTCGCACAAAAAAGAGAGCTAAAACAGAACAGGTACTTTAACCCCCAAATCTCCCTCCCCCACATACAAAAAAAAAGATCGGTCAAAAAACACAGAATATAAAAAACTACAAGCCACATGATTTGATTTACCTAAATGTGGTCTGGGCAAGGAATGATAGGCATTCCTTATCTTGGAGTAACAGTAGTCTAATGTGTTGGGACCTCTATTGCTACAGGTTATGTGCTGGTGGTAATTGGGCTGGGATTACTTCAAACAAGCTTGGTAAAGTCTTTGACTATAATTTGAAATGCATCAGGATGGTCTGTTTCTCATTTGCAGATGTCATCATGCAGTGTCACAAGCGCTTGATTATAGTCAGGATAGCACAGGAGAAATCCTGATGTAAATCAAATGGCTGCATTTGACCGTCAGATGTCCCAAGTCAGGGGAACACGAGTTTGACAGAACCACCACGTCGGACCACCAACAAGATTTAACCATAAAACACACACATCCTGCATTTGCCATTTCTTAAAACTAAGTATATTGCACATGTATGCATAAGCATTATTGTTGCATATGATAATACAAAAATGAAGATTTGTGATTTTTTGGAGCTGCTTTTAAATGCTAATTTATATTCGGCAAGATATATCAAATAAAGAGAAATCTAGTGAGCTTTGTCTTAGATTTTCCTCCAGCACATCTAATTGTTTAACATCGGAACCAAAAATACATATGCCTTCATATGCAGCTAAGATAAGTCTAAAGGGTCCAGTATAACTGAAGTCACTCTGTCCTGGCCTTGTTCGCTGAATAGTTGTTCATTAAATCGAAGTCAAATCTGAGGTCATTGTCATACACATGTCTACATAAGTGTGACAAACACTTGCAGCAGCATCACAGACACATACTGTAGCAACAAGTATACAATATTCACAAGAAAAACATAAACTAAACATCAATTATGTACTTGTTTTTACAAGAAAGGTCACAATTAGAGCAAAACAACAAAGTTCATTGGAGTGTAACTTGGTCATAGTGTTGTTATAATGAGCTAGAGATCAGGGTTGTGTTGGTTAGTCCAAAAAAACATTTGGTTGAAGGGAAGTAGCTGTTCCTGAAGCTGTTGGTGTGGTCTTCAGGCTTCTGCTCCTCCTGCCTGTGGGTGGCAGCAAGAAGACAGCATAGCCTAGATAGTGGGGATATTTGATGACAGATGTTGTCATGTTGGGGCAGTTCCTCACATAAATGCTACCAGTGATGGGGAGGGATCTACATATGATGTATTGGGCTGAGCTTTGTACTCTCTGCAGCTTCTTACGTTCCTGAGCATTCTAACTGTCATACTAGAGCATGATGCATCCGGTCAGGAGTCTTTCAACAGTACATTTGCAGAAGTTTGTTAGAGTTCTTCGTGACATGCTGAATCTTCTTAACTGTCCAAGAAAATAAAGATGCTAGCACACCTTCCTTGTAATTACGTCTATGTGCTGGGCCCAGTTCAGGTCACCCAGGAATTTAAAGCTCCATTGGCAATCCCCCAATATAGATGGACAGATGTTCACCCTCCTTTCCCTTCCTGAAGTCACCAGTCAGCTCTTTCATATTACCAACAATGAGCCAAAGATTGTCATTTCATTACCACTCAACCAGGTGACCTGCCTCACTGTTATTCATTGACTGATCACCACCTGCAATTCATCTAGCTGTGGTGTTGCCAGCAGTTAAAATTTGTATATGACTAACTGTGCTAGTGTATGATAGGTGGAGAAGGAGGCTATACCATGTAACGTGTGGTTTCAGTACAAATTATTTGATCTGTTACTATATGAAGGTGAGATATAGGAGCATCCAGAGAAAACATGTTAGACATAAAATATCCCTTGTTGAATTCCTCTGTATCGCTAAAAACTGAAATTTTTATACAGTTGTGAAGGTGGTAAGTGAATGTAAATTCAAAGACAAAATTTTCGGAAGAAACTGGGTGAGATATAGGGTTACATTGCATGACATTAGCAAGAGATTATCCAGTGACATGATTCTCTGGAAGCTCCAGGCAGTTCAGCTTGATAGCCATCTCATCTACTGACCTTATCTGCAACCCCTGAATGCCTATGCATGCTAATGACTCGATGTAAAGTACATGATTTGTTACCACAGAGCTGTATAGAGTAGGACATCCTAAATAATCGAGGTGCTGAAATCTCTACTTTGTAGTGCCATGGTTTCCCTCAATGTTTATTTCTGTTGGAAGTGTGCATTGCTTCTGTCCGCTATTGAATGCAAAAGTTAACGCCATGCTATAGGACAAAGTTGAAAATATTGACAGAGTAAAGTCTAAATTTGTTAACAAGTTTCCTGGCACAGGAAAATATACTGTACATGAAGGAAGACTTGCAAAATATGAGATTTATTTTCATTTAGGTGGAAATGATGACATAATTTTACATTTTCTTCTAATTATAAAATGACTGAACAGCGTGGTATAAATTGTATCCAATGAATTTGGGAACTGGAGTAGATGGTACAAATAGTTCTGAAGGTGTAAAATATCCCACCACAGTCCATAATTGAAACAGATGTTATGTCAACATTTAAGAATATAGGTGTTACAAGGAAATGAAACTCGACCATGGTGCTCGTTTGAATATCCCAAATGACTGAGAGGCTGAAATCTCAGCCATGATTTTGGGAGTTAACTGCAAATGAAGCTAATTCTGGCTAGTTTTTAAATTACCCAAGGCCTGGAAATCAAAGGAACACGCTCAAAATGCTGATGTCATAAGGAGGTGGCTGGGAACGGACCCAAGAGCAAGACACAGACACTGAAGGACTAGGGACAGGACTAGGATACAGGGTGAGGGCTAGGACATGGACAAGGAAAACAGGGAACCTTGAACAGGACTGGACAAGAGAGCTAGGAGCCAGGGCTTGGACTCCAAGCTAGAGACTGGACAAGGACCCAGAACCTGGGTCTTGCCTCTGGCTCGGACCCCAGAGCTAGGCAAGGACATGACTTGGCAGGCAGGCAAGACAAGGCTGGAGACTTCAGACTTGAGGCCAGGCTTGGCTAGAGACCAGATACTTGAGGCAAGGCTGGAGACAGAGACTTGAGGCGAGGCTGGAGACCAGAGACTTGAGACAAGGTGGGAGACCAGAAACTTGAGGCGAGGCGGGAGACTAGAGACTTGAGACTCGAGGCTCAAGGTCTTGAAGCTTGGCTTGGAGCAAGGCTCGGCTAGAGATTTGAAGCGAGCTGAGGCTAGAGATTTGAGGCAAGGCATGGCTAGAGACTTGAGGCAAGGTGAGGCTAGAGATTTGAGGCGAGGCTTGGCTAGAGGCTTGGGTTCTTGAAGCTCCTCCTGGGCAGGGCGCGGATCTCCACCCGACAGAGGCAAGGAACAGGAAGGGACAGAACCCACCGTAGGGTAACAGCAATCTGGCCTGACTTACCCAACGGAGGCAAGGGACAGGAAGGGAGCTAGGTACAGGGTGGCTCCAAGACAAGACTTCAGGCAAGACGAAGCGAGAGTTACCAGCAAGACAAGGCAAGGCTTCAGGCAATGCAAGGCGAGACAAGAACTTCAGGCGAGGTTAGAGTTACCGGCAAGACAAGGCAAGGCTTCAGGCAATGCAAGGCAAGACAAGACAAGAACTTCAGGCGAGGCGAGAGTTACTGGCAAGACAAGGCTAGGCTCCAGGTGAGGAAACAGAAGGCAGGGGAAGGGATACAAGGAGTAAGGACAAGAACAATCCAGCAGCCACACACTGGTCTCTGGAGGTATTTATGCAGCCAGCCCCAATGAGAATCAGCTGCCTCAATTAGTGCTCAACAGGAACAGCAACAGGGTAGACAAGAAAACCTGGAGCGAGGGTCGATGGACTGGACCATGAACCGGAATGCGGACTTCACGGACCGGACCATGACAGTTGGATGAACTCAGCAAGCAGCATCTATGGAAAAGAGTTAGTCAATGCTTCATGCCAAAACCCTTCATCAGGACTGGAAAGAAAGAGAAGTCAGAGTAAGAATGTGGGGTGGGGGGACTTCACTGCAATGAATGGTGGCAAATCGGGAAAATAGGTTCAACTCTCTGACAGCCACCTGGCAAGTATGACCATTTAAGCAACTCCTAGTTGCTTAAATCCAGCAGTGTACATCATGACCAAACTCGGCATTCAGCTGTGTTCTACATGTTGGTTCTCTCTACTTTAAAAAAACTTCCATTGAAAAATATTGCTGTTCTACATCTTTCTGCTCCTTTCTCCTGACAGCATGAGTAAAATAAAACCAAAAATAGATTCCTGTCCTGAAGCTTCCATGGTGATCTCACATGCTTGTGGTTACCCCACCAACATATTTTTCTCAGCTGCAATGTCAGTAGTTTCTTTATGAGTGGAAGATAAAAGAGCTGGTAGTGAGCATACATGGACCCCTGGCAAACCGCAAGAGTAATTGCAGAACTAGGAGGAGCATTTCTGCTTTAGCTAGTTCCACAAACAGATCTATTGTAAAGGAGAAGCTTAACATTTTATTGGCACCCGGAAGGCATCATTAGTTAAGTAGCAAGAAATACCAGAAAGCCTGAAATCTTTTGTGTCTTCTGTCTGAAGATTTTCTTGCATGCTCTGCTCAGCATTAGCCAATTTCTAGAAAATGTCCTTAGCTGACTGATAGCTGCTAATTGAAGTGGCTGCCACAAACTCTTATAGTCAAAATGTGAAATGGAACAATTTATCCCTTACTCCACACACAGCAGGGAGGAACATTGAGGTCTGATTTTTTTTACTACTATAAAACACAAAAGTATGAATTGTTTTGGGACATATGTAAAAAATGTGCCATGTCTTACTAACTTGACTGAATATTTTGAGGAGTTGGCAACGGAGATTGATGAGGGTAGAGCTGTGGATGTTGTCAATATAGATTTTAATAAGGCATTTGACAAGGCACCTCAAGGGAGGCTCATTCAGAAGATTAAGATGCAGAGGATCTATCGTAAATTGGCTGCCTGAATTCAGAACTGGATTCACATAGATGACAGACATGTGGTTGATGTGACTTATTCTGCATCAAAGACTGGTGTTCTGAAGAGATCCATATTGCTGTTTGTGATATATGTATAAGTTATCTAGATGAAACCATAGATGTGTGGGTTAGCAAGTTTGCATATGATACAAAGATTGGTGGTGTTGTGGATTGGGTAGATGACTGACAACAGATACAGGGGGATACAGGGCAGATATGGGTGGAGGCAGATGGAGTTTAACCCCACCAAAAATGAAAGGTTGCAGTTTGGGAGATCAAATGTAAAGAAACAGAACATGATTAAAGGCAATATCCTTAACAGTGCTGATGTGTAGAGAGATGTTGGGTTCATAGCACCCTGGAACTGGTTACACAGGTTGCTAGGATGGCAAATGTGTATAACATGAATTGAGTTCAAGAATTGGGAAGTCCTGTTGCGGCTTCATAAAACAGTAGTTAAGCTGAATCTTGAGATTTGCTTCATTTCTGGTTGCCTATTAGCCGGCTGCTCGACCATAGTTTTTGGTCGGGCGCCAGACACTCAGTGAAATTCAGCGGGGGCCGGGGGCCGGGCGCCCGGCGCTCGGCCGGAGGCCATGGTTGAGTGGTCAGCGACTTGGGCTGGCTCCCCCACCAGACTTAGTCTGCTGAGGAGGGTGTGAGGACACCCAGCAGGACTAAAAAAAAACAAGACCTGACAAAGGGTGGATGAGCTCCTTGTGAGCCAACGGCCATCTTCAGTGGAAAAGATTAAAGCCTCACCACGTATCTACAAATTGTATGCTATGCACTTAGTTAGAAGAGACATGATGAACATGATTAGCCTCTTCATGGCAGTAGAGGAGGCCGTGTATGGACATATCTGAATGAGAGTGGGAAGCCGAGTTGAAGTGGGTGGCTACTGGGAGATCCTGTCCTCTCTTGCCACGATTCAGGGCCCCAAACAGTCCTTACAAGTGAGGCAACACTTCACTTGTGAGTCTGCTGGGGTCATCTATTGCATCTGGTGCTCCCGGTGCGGCCTCCTCTACATCAGTGAAACCCGACGCAAATTGGGGGAACACTTCGTCGAGCACCTCCGTTCCATCTGCCAAAACAGACAGGATCTAAACTCAGGCTAAACTCAGGTTGGAGGAGCAACACCTCATATACCGTCTAGGTAGTCTCCGGCCCCTTGGTATGAACATAGAATTCTCCAACTTCCGGTAATTCCCTCCCCCTCCCTTCCCCTATCCCTATGTCACTCTGCCCCCTCCCCCAGCTGCCTATCACCTCCCTCATGGTTCTGCCTCTTTCTACTTCCCATTATGTTTTCCCCTATTCTTTCTTCACCTTTCCTGCCTGTCACCTCCCTGCTTCCCCTCCCCCACCCCTTTATCTTTCCCCTTACTGGTTTTTCACCTGGAACCTACCAGCCTTCTCCTTCCCACCCTCCCCCAACCTTCTTTATAGGGCTTCTGCCCCTTCCCTCTTCAGTCCTGACGAAGGTTTCCGGCCCAAAACATCAACTGATCTTTTCCACGGATGCTGCCCAACCTGCTGAGTTCCTCCAGCGTGCTCTGAGTGGTACAGTCTGTCATTTGACTTGAACTTCAGCCCCTGATGTGATAGCACAGGTCTGCATGTGAGCCAAGTGTCTACTTCAAATTCTAATCTATTTCATGATAACTTATCACTTCTTGATAATCAAATATCAGCCTTCCTCAGCCTTGAAAACACTCAACATCTCTGTATCCCCAACACCTTAGAGAAGATTTCCAATGACTCACAGCCAACTGAGAGAAAAAAAGGATCTATGTCTTAAATAGGCAACATCTTATTTTTAAACAGATTCTCCCACTTGAGGAAATATCCTTTCCACATCCACCCTTTCAAGACTCTTCAATTTCTGATATATTGCAATCAACTCCTGCTATCCACCCCACTACCCTATCCTATCTGTTCTTTCCTTATTAAATAATCCAACTATTCCAACTGCTGCTCCCGTGGCATCAACAGATTTTGTTAACCAAGAAGATTTATACAATAATCTGATCTGAAGCCACTGAAGCACACATTGCTTCTTCTTTGAAATCTTCAATAAATTGGATGACAGAACTTCCCGCTCACAAAACCATGTTAATTTTGCATGACAGCCATGCTGTCATGCTAAATATGTACAGCTATAGAAGTCTGTTGAATGTGAGAAAGAGAAGCTAGTGATGCTCCAGGATTGAATTTGCCCTTTGGTGCTAAAGTTCAGATCCCTTTTAAGGGATCTATGGTGACCATGCAGAATAAGTTGATCTGAACTGGTGCTTGTAACCTTACTGATACACTGTGCTGATGAAAATATAGCTAGTATTGGCTGAGTGTGAAAGTTATGATGTTAATTAGGCAGGGCAAAATTTGTTGTGCTGCCTGTTTCCAGTCAGAAGACAATAATTCAATGTTGTATCACAAAACCTATGAACATTTTCAAAGATTATCCAATTAAACCCCATAATCTTTTTTAAATCTGTAGCTCAGCTGAGCATTGCATCCAATCCGTTATTGAGGAAACTTAGTTGCAATCTGAAGTTCATCCAATGCAGGAAGATTAAATTAATGAGTATTAAAAACCATTATATTCACTTATCTGTACAAATGACAGTAGAGGAAATTTCTAGCTCAATAATAATCTGGGTTTGCATAGAATCACTGGGAATACTTCTATTAAAAACAATCTCAAATCAGTCTTGCTTGTTTTGCACAGTGATCACTTCAATTCATATATCCAAACAAGCTACTGCAAAGTGATTGAAGGAATTTCAATCACCGAATGTTGCCTTCTCATGTGCCAAGACGAGGCCACCCTCAGGGTGGAGGAACAACACTTTATATTCCATCTGCGTAGCCTCCAATCTGATGGGACGAATATCAATTTCTCCTTCCAGTTAAAAAAATCCCCCCCCCCATTCCTTACTCCTTTCTTTTACCTCCTCTCACCTGCCTATCACTTCTCCTTGGGTCCCCTCCTCCATCCCTTTCTGCAATGGTTCACTCTCTTCTCCTATCAGATTCCTTCTTCTTCAGCCCTTGACTCTTCCCACCTACCTGGCTTCACCTATAACCTTTCAGCTGGCCTCCTTCCCTCCCCACCAACTTTTTATTCTGGCATCTTTCCCCTTCCTTCTCAGTCCTGAAGAAGGGTCTTGGCCTGAAACATTGAGTGTTTATTCATTTCCATAATGCTGCCTGATCTGCTGAGTTCCTCCAGCATTTTGTGTGTGTTGTGAAGGAACTTTATGTTGTGCAAACCATAGTTCAGCATTTATAAACACTTAAGTTGTTGTATCTCAAATTCACTTTCCCTGAGTATATTACAGTAACTCTGCATAGTAGCTTTCATGTGCACTTGAGCTAACCTTTACTTTTGAAACCTGCATGTGTAGTAGCATATACGAAGTTAGCTTTAGATTTAATACTGAGATCACATCTGTAACAGTGCTGATGGTAGCTTCATTTGGATAATAAATACATTTTTCTTCCCAATGTCAGGGCTGCGACTGAAATGGTGTACATTACTGCAGGATTGGGAACTGAAGGTAGATGATGAATAACAAGTTTTATGCCTCTGGCAGAGACAAATAATTTGTGTACTCTGAATTCAATCTCCTATTGCAAGCTCTGTGCAGACAGCATTCAAAAATCAAGCCAAGCACGAACCATGTGGATTTAAGATATCTAGTAGCCCTCGCAATGTTTTGTGCTGTCACAGTTAGAGGGAGGTAAGGAGTGCCATCTGGGCCATCTGATAAAATGATACAACACTCCTTAGACCTCATTTCTAAAATGACTATTTTGTGCTGCTGACAGACTAGACTCAGACTTGGAAATCAGTTTCATGTAAGCTAACACAAATGCAGCCCTATAGTCAAGACATAAGCATTCCAAAGCCAATGACCAATGCTGTACCCTTGTCTCTGCCTTAATTTATTTTAGCCAAGCAATTACAGTCGATGTTATTGTACAACTTTTTAACATGAGAGAAGTTTGGATAGGTACATATCTGGATGGGAGGGGTAGGGAGGGATATGGTCTGGGAGCAGGTCGATGGGATTAGGCAGTTAAATGGTTCAACATGGACTAGATGGGCAGAAGGGCCTGTTTCTGTGCTGTACTGTGCTGGTTAAACTTCCAATTTAAGATGGCACTACCGAAGGTGTGTGTCAGCTTGCTAGTAGTTTGGACGACAGGAGATCTGACTAAAAACTTCAATTATAACATTGATCCTGAAGCAAATTGTGAAGAACATCTGCCGCAGAGAGCGAGGAGGCAGTCGGAGCTGAGGCTAGTTTGGGGAATGAGCCATGCGAGGTGCAATGTGTTCGAGCTGGAGTCGTAGACGGAGTTGGTATTGCTGCCGGAGAGGAGTTAATTAAGAAGAGTTTCGGTGCCCATTCACCAAACTCGGGTGCAAGGTTGGATTGCCCAGGCACTGAACCAATTTGGTGAGATCAAGAATGGCTTCAGGTTGGGCGGCCCAAGCGTGTCGTAGTGCCGGCGTCCGGGTCCTGGAGTGAGGCACTACCCCGTACTTGGACACTTTAAAGACCAAGCCAGACAGACTGAAATCCCGAGTGCCGGGAACAGGGAAGAGGGTTGGGCTGGTTTTGCTCACCCTCTCACAAATGTTCATTCTTTTCCTACGGCACTGAGGCCGTGTACTGATCCGGCTGCTCTGCGTTTTTACCATGTTGGTGTGATGAACTGAGACCAAGGCTTGGCCCTATTCCGACTGCTCTGTGAGTGGATCTGGGAACTCGGTGTGGTTCGAACTGTTGTTAGCTTGCCTCTATTGTTTGCATGATTTGTGTTTTTTTTCTCTCTTTCTCTGCGCAGTGGTGTTTGGTCTTTCTTTTTTTAATGAAGTTATTCAGGTTTCTTGCTTTGTGGCTGCTTGTAGGCAGACAAATCCCAAGGTGTATAATTTATACATTCCTCGATAATAAATGTGCTTTGAATCTGCTGTTCTATGACTCTCTGACTCTATATTCATATCTTATTCCTTTTCTTCTCTATGATTAATTGAAGGACAAAGACTACTTGGTTCGTGCCTCCAGTTGGAAAATGATCTTACTATGTTTGCATTCTCCAACCCTTCTAGTCAATAAGCACTGCTAGGCAGCTTGGGGATATTGATAGATGGCACAGTAGCATAGTGGTTAGCACACTGCTTTACAGTAACAACGACCCAGGTTCAATTCGCCCTGCTGCCTGTAAGGAGTTTGTACATTCTCTCTGTGACTGCATGAGTTTCTTCCGGGTGCTCCAGTTTCCTGCCACAGTTCCAAGACATACTGGTTTGATATGTGAATTGATCATTGTAAATTGTCCCATGATTAACCTATGGTTTCTGGGTAGCGTGGTTCGAAGGGCCAGAAGGGCCTATACTGTGCTGTACCCCAGGAAATAAATAAATAAATAAAATCTAATGCACACCAAGTTCAACCAGGTCCCAATGCGGGAGATTGACAATTTGGCTGAGTTGTGTAATAACAACAACCTCTCACTCAATGTCAACAAGACCAAGAAACTGATTGTAGACTTCAGGAGAGGGAAACCAGAGGCCCATGAGCCAGTACTCATCAGAGGATCAGAGGTGGAGAAGATCTGTAACTTTAAATATTGGGTGTCACTATCTCAGAGGACCTGTCGTGAACACATCACTTAAGGATTGAAGGGCGCCCATTCAGAACAGAGATGCAAAGACATTTTTTTAGCCAGACGGTGGTGAATCTATGGAATTTGTTGCCACGGGCGACAGTGGAGGCCAAGTCATTGAGTGTATTTAAGGCAGAGATTGATAGGTATCTGAGTAGCCAGGGCATCAAGGGTTATGGTGAGAAGGCGGGGGAGTGGGACTAAATGGGAGAATGGATCAGCTCATGATAAAATGGCGGAGCAGACTCAATGGACCGAATGGCCGACTTCTGCTCCTTTGTCTTATGGTCTTAAATGTAATTGCAAAGAAAGCACACAAGTACTTCTACTTCCTCAGGAGTCTGCGAAGATTTGACACGTCATCAAAAACCTTGGCAAACTTCGATAGATGTGTGGTAGAAAGTGTGCTGACTGGCTGCATTATGGTCCAGTATGGGAACACCATTGCCTTTGAATGGAAAAAGCAGTGGATTCAGCCCAGTACATCCCTGGTAAAGCCCTCCCAACCATTGAGCACATCCACCGAAACATTAATGTAGAAAAGCAGCATCCATTACCAAAGATTCTCACCACCCAAGCCATGCTTTTTGCTCACTGCTGCCATCAGGTTGAAGGTAAAGGAGCCTTAGGACTCATACTGCCAGGTTCAAGAAAAGTTACTACCCCACAACCATCAGGCTCTAGAACAAAAGGGAATAAATGCACTCCTATTTCTGGTGTTGCCACAATCAGTGGTCTTACTTTAAGGACTCTTGTTACTTCATGCTCTTTCATTTCATGTTATTTCATTGCTGTTTATAGATATTTGCATTTGCACAGTTTGTTATTCATTGATCCTGTTTACAGTTACTCTTCTATAGATTTGCTAAGTATGCCTGCAGGAAAATGAATCTCAGGGTTGTATGTACTCTGATAATAAATTTTACTTTGAACTTTCATTTGAACACTCATTCACTCCAATTGTTGTATTAATGGCAAATTTAATGTAATTCTTCAGTCTGGGAAACATGGTATTGGAAAATTGCAATTGTTTTTGACTGCAACATCCCGGATACATTTCTGGTAAAGCCTTGGAAGGTGGAAATAGGTGCCTCTTTGACAGTCACTTGTAAAGCCACCAATATACCAGCTTATGGTAGATTATAATATGCTGAAAAATACCTTTCTTTCATACTGACTTGGTTTGATATTGCTTACAGACATGTATAGGATGCACAGCTGCAGGTAGCTGAGAGCAGCTTGCTGCTGCTGAAGATTTCCTGTGATGCTGGACTAATATGGAATCCATCTGACCAGTCACAAGGTGAATACTCTCGTATCGAATTCAATGGAGATGAAAGGTTGCTGGGGATTAAGATGTTAGTATTCTCTGATTTATATTAACAGTTTAAGTCTTTTTCAATGCTTTAAGGTGCTTTAATTTGTTTCAGTTATTCCTACTTCAATATTAAATGTGTTACAATTACTCAATCTTTTAAAATAGTTTAATTAATTTTAAGTTCAGCCATTTTTTAGCAAAATACGACTAATAGTTATTTCCAAATTTGGCTGCCAATTCAATACTCAGTTTTGAGCCCAGAAGGCAGTAATGTGCCCAGTTAATAATGAAGTCTTATTCCCTGACGTATATTGATCTTCACTGAAACATGTAGTGGCCAAGGATAGAAGTGTTGGAATAACATAGAGTGGCAGTAACAAACTACTATGCTAAAGGTCCAAGCTGCTGAATATTGTTTCTGTTGAAATTATGCTTCCTTGATTTATCAGACCGAACTTGACAGACTTTGCAGATTTGTACTCTCAATGATTTGTGTACTAATAACTTGTGCTTTTGCTGTGAGAGTCAGATCACTTCACAGGAATTTTAATTTTGACTTTTGTCTACCCACCAGTGAATGTTGAATCTTGAATGTTGCAGCTGCCAGGACACACCACCAAAACTATTTAAGAAGATAGTTCACAATTACAGGTTAATTGCTGATTGATACATCAGGCAATTGCTGCAACTCTTTGTGGTACTTTGTTCTTCCTTTTATTGATTCAAGTTTTAAAATTTACGTTTTAAAAATGGCGTTTGTAGACATTGAAGTTCTTTAAGTCCTCTGCAGTAATCTATCCTTTACAGAGTGAGTCCAATACTGTTTTCCCTTACAACATGAAGACAAAGGAATCTAGAGGAGGAGAGAAGAGGAGAAAAAAGGAGGTATGGGAGGCTATCTTTGCTCCAGGTGATGAGGAAGAAATTCTTCAACAAGGAACTGTATGGAATTGTGTGAAGTCAACAGTTTCTGCAGCCATAACTGTAACCTCATAGCAGGAAAAGGACCATTGCAACTAGCAAGCATCAAAGCAATATGCCAGTGCATTTTTTGGTACTTGACTTGTTTGCGTGGTACTAGAGATGTTCACAGCATTTAATTGTTTGTATCATAACAAACAGTTAACGATAACCGGGTTAGGTGCTTGTCCACCTAACCCAAGTGCAAGGTTAGATTGCTCTAAGCACTGAGCCAATTTGGAGAGGTGGAGAACAGCTTTGGGCTGGGTGGTGAGGTCTAGGACCAGAGTTTATTGCTGTGCCAAGGCCCAGGTCCATGAGCGCGGCACAATCCATCATTTTGATACTCTAAATGGTGGCCCAGATAGACTGGAAATGCAGGGTGTCGGGACTGGAAGCAAGGGTCATGTTGATCTCACTCACTCTCCCGCGAGGTTCATTCCTCTCTCTGTGGCGCTGAGGTAGTGAACTGCCATGCTTCGTGTCTGCAAGCTTTACGGTGATTTGTCCCACCATATGATGAATTTGGGCCTACTCCAGCTGCTCCAGGGAATCGGACCCATGGACTTAATTTAGTTTGGAATGCCATTGCTTGCTCCTACTGTCTGCGTGATTTGTGTTTTTTTCTCTTCCTCTGCACATTGGGTGTTGGTCTTCCTTGTTTTAATTGGGTTCTTTCGGATTCCTTGCTTTGTGCCTGTCTATAAGCAGGCAAATCTCAATGTTGTCTAATTTATACATACTTTGATAATAAATGTACTTTGAATCCTTTGAATCGTAATAAAATTCACCAATGATTTCTGTGCTGGAAGAGCTGACTAAATTTTGTTTTTCTGTCTTGCCCGAAACCAATAAGTGAAGAAAGCACATGACTTTATAGGCTTCCCCTCAGTACAGGGTGCCATTAACTGTGTGTACGCCATTCTGTGGGCACCATCTCTCATGTACTCAACACAAGCCTATCCCAATCTGTCAATGTCCACCTAGTGCATAGTTATAGGAAACAAACACTCCAGATCAAAGCACTGTATTCTGGATACAGTGCAATATACTAGTTGCATTTACTGTTAGCTTACAAGAGCAGTCAAGAAATCACATGACTAATAACACCAGTGGCTAACTCAACCTACATGGATACAATAAGCCATTCTACGGAACAAAATCTGAGAATGCAAACACGGGCATGGTGACACAATGCATCTGTACCTGAGTCTCATTAGAGGTGATAGTAATACTTGGCAGAATAGCAGGCAAGATTCATGGTGACCTGCTGCCTTCTGAACAGCCTTATTGTAATGTGAACATAATTGTTACCAGCATCTATATGAGAAGGATCAGGAGAATGAGAAGAGGAGGAGGTGGGTTCTCAAGAAGAATGCAAATAGGCATGCTAGATAGCCTTGTTATGCTTCATATGCCTTAAAGATCTCATCCAAGCGGCATATCAATAATTGTAAACCTAGTTTCCCAGCAGTCTCTCACCATTGTCCTTGACCACAACTTGGCAACAATGTAAAAAAAAAGGCAACTCACAATAAATAATTCAAACTATAATTAGAAGCATCTTGCCGCATATACCAGCCAGGTAATTTCATTCTTGCATCTGCTTCCCAGCCTATCTCCTGCGTGCTTATGCCAGTCCTAATTCTCCCACACATTGGTTGCAACTTGTCTACTAGAACACTGCTGAATTTCAGTGGAGGGCACTTCAGGTAGCCCTGAAGAGTGACCCAGAGCAGACCTGCATCTACAGGATCTTGTAGACCATCTTCAGGCTGTGACAACTCATGGGGGAGACTATAATCTCTGTTGGCTGGCTGAGATGCAACAGCTAAGTCATCTCTAAAATGAGGAAAGGTCTTCTGTGGACTGTTTCTTTTTCAATGCCTGCTGTCTGACATGTTGAGTCTTTTCAGCATTTTCTGTTTTTGTAGTCGTAAACTCTGCACTGAGAATAATGAAAGGTGATCTTATAAGAGCATAATTGATCGAAAAATGTAGGATAGGTGCTAAAAGAACCTAGACAGCACAATTACAAGATAAGGAGTTTCCCATTTAAGCTGGAGGTGGAAGTGATGGGCAGATGGATGTGAGGCCATAATCAGATCCATATCATCTTATTGAGCAGGCTTGAGAGGCCATTTGGCCTACTTCTGTTTCTCCTGTTATTTTCTTATGTTCTTATTGATCAAGAGATAATGGCAGGAAGAGCAATATTGTGTTTCCATTAAATGGTGTGCTCCAAGTGGCTGCTGGCCCTTCTCCCTGGATGGTGTCTCAGGGGTGCTTGTATGTCGCATGATGACAGATGGTGGACTGTTGTGATAACGTATATCATTTTGCAGACTTCAGCCAGTTCATCTGGTTAGAATATCTGGGCCTGCACTCGCTGGGATTTAGAAAAATGAGGGCTAGCTCATTGAAACCTACCAAATATTGAAAGTCCTATGTAGAATGGACATGAAGAGGATGTTTCCAATAATGGGAGAGTCTAGACCAGAAGGTATTTACTCTGAGTAGAGTCTTCTCTTTAGAGTTGATATGAAGAGAAAGATCTTTATCCAGAAGCAAGTGAATCTGTGGAATAAATTGCCACAGATGGCCATGGAGATTGACAGATTTTTGATTAGTCACTGCATCAAAGGTTAGGGTAGAAGGCAGGAAATTGAGGTTGGGAGGGAAAGCAAATAAACCATGAATGAATGACGGAGCCAGCTCAAAGGGACAAATAGCCTAATTCCGTTCCGTTATCATATGGTCTTACTATGCACCGATCACTCACTGGACCTTCATCAGTATGTGGAATAAAGATTCTTAATGCTTAAAATTCTCAATGTTCATCAGTGCCTTGGGTTATAAAGGGAGTGTTAGTAGTATCTTCCAGATAAACATGCAAACTGATGAATGATTTGTTTTATCAGAATCTGTTAACAAATACACACCACTCTGAATGCTGTCAGATTAGTCAGCCTTGTACCATAGAATCATCAAACTTTTCACATACAAAAGGTTATTTATAATCTACATACAGAAGGTCACTTGATCCAAATGATCCAAATTCACTCCTCCGCTCCATTGAAGATACCTCTCACCTTTATCTAACCTGTCAAGATAACCTTATATTTATTTCTCCCTCATGTGTTTATCTTGCCTCCTCTTAAATGTACTCTATATAATCTTTCTCTGACTTACTATGATTCCCTGAACTCTATTATTCCCTTTAGCTTATGTTCAACTCCCTCACAGCACTAGCGATGGTATTGAACCCATGAGCCTCATCTGTTTTGCAAACACAAAGTCAATGAGATAGATGTAGACAAGTAATTGCATTGGCAACACCAAAACATGCAACAGAAACAAATTATTTTTAATAATGTAGCTTATTATTTTAAATGACACTTATGTTTTCAGTATTTAAAATTAGAATGAGCAGCAGAAATACAGAAATCAGTAAATAAAGCTATTTGACAAATCGATTGTGTTCTCCAGTCCTGCGGAAAGGTTTCGGCCCGAAATGTCAACTGTACTTCTTTCCATAGATGCTGTCTGGCCTGCTGAGTTCCTCCAGCATTTTGTGTGTGTTGCTTTGATTATGTTGGTGTATTTAACCGAATGAGAAAGTTCCTTCCCTCTGCTTCCACTATAAAAAAGCAAGATGGGGCATGACATATGTGTATTGTCCTTCTTTCCCTTTCTCCTACAACTGTTTTTCAGAGTTGTCACCTATAAGTTAACAGCTATGCCATGCAGCTGTTGCCAAATCTTTGTCTGTCCTGGGACCTGCCTTCTGAAGACATTGTTGTCTGCTTTGCATGAATGAACTTTTGACGTTCTTCATTGGTTCTTCTGTTCTTCCAGAAACAGATCTGCCACTCTGGGTCCTCTGGGACTCTTCTTTCTCCAGTTGTGGACACTCTTTTTATTACAGGCACCCCAAAATGTTTACTTGTATTGCATTCCACAGAAAATAACAAAAGAGAGTGTTTTGTGTTTGACCGTGTTGATCACAAATGAACCCTAATTAAGAACAATGAATTAGGCTTACGATGGACACAGATGTGTAAACCAGTAGAAGATATAAAGGACTGCAGATGTTGGGATCTAGATCAAAAAAATGAATACTGAGAGATCTCAGCAGATCAAGTAGCAGCTGTGGTGGTAAATGACGCAAGTCAGCATTTTGGGTGAAGACCCTGTATCAGAACATCCGGGTGAATCAGTATACTTTTCTGCAGGAAGTCCACACTGAAGAGGAGAACCATGTCTTTATAGTACCTAGGTCCACACGCGGAGTAATCTGAAACTAATCTCACACTTCTGCTCTTAGTCTTTTTCCTTTACTTTACATCTCACCTGCATCTGCTTCTCACAGTTGTTATGTGAAATTGGCAGCTTTGTCGCAAAACAATGCATTTTCCAACAATGCCCTCTGCAAATATATTTCTCCAAATCCCTTTCATCTCCACATCCACTTAAAGTCAGTCTTTTCCTTTTTGTTGGAAATAGTTTCTGGAAAACCTGAAGCAACAAACAATCTTCTGGCGAAGCTCAGCAGGTCGAAGGTTCAGAGGAAGTAAGGTTAGAATGGGCTAGGAGAATGGAGAAATTGATTCACTGATGACACAGTAGCAACCAAAGTTGAAAATATCAAGAGAAGGTAAAAGGCCTGGAGGGTGTGTCAAAGAGTAAGGGGTATTTGGAGAAAATCAGCACCCAGGCCATGCTCTTTTCTCACTGCTGCCATTGGGTAGAAGGTAAAGGTCCCTCAGGACTCACATCACCAGGTTCAAGAATAGTTGCTACCTCTCAACCATCAGGCTCTTGAACAAAAGAGGATAACTACATTCACCTATTGAGATGTTCCCATAGCCAATGATCTCACTTTAAGAACTCTTTATCTTATTATTTAATGCTCTCGTTATTTATTGCTATTTATTTATATTTGCATTTGCACAGTTTGTTATCTTCTATGTTCCACATGCTCTTCCAATGATCCTGTTTAAATTTACTATTCCATAGATTTACTGAGTACACCGACCAGAATAAGAATCTCAGGGTATTATGTATGTGCTGACATGCATGTACTCTGATAATAAATTTTAATTTGAACTTTGAAGATGAAATTGGAGCCAGCCAGGGAGTGGAGAAGCAGTTGATGTCATACCTGCAATTGGATATGAGAGCATCAAAAGAGGATACAAAACCTAGAAGGGGTGTCCAAGAGGAATTCTGATTCTTTCCTACTTCATAGACTCTGCTTATTCATAATTTTTGGATACTCACCAACTTAAACATTTTATTCCCATATCCAACATTTGCAAGCTCTACTCACTCTGTCAAAATTTGCTGATGGAAATCAATACTTTCCTCTGGCAGACCCAAGAGATTGCCGGTGTTGAAAATCTAGAGCATCACACAGGTGAGCTGAAAGAACTCAGCAGGCCAGGCAGCATCTAGGGAGGGAAATAGACAGCTGTTGTTCCAAGTTAAGACCCTTCATTAGGACTGGAAACAAAGAAGAGGGATAGCCAATAGAAAAAGGTAAAAGGAAGGAAGGCAGTTGATAAGTGGATCCAGGAGATGTGAGGGAGCTGATAACAGGCAAGTAAAGGGAAGAGTGGGAATTATGTAAGAAGCTGAGAGGTGATAGTCTGAAGTGACAAAGGACTGAAGAAAATGGAATCTGATAAGAGGAGACAGTCAAATATGGAATAAAGGGAAGGAGATAGAAGAGGAAAGAGTGGCAGGGATGTGTAGGTGATAGCCAGATTGAGAGAGCAGGGAAGTGTAAAGAGATGGGATGTGGGGGCAGGTGGAATAAAGAAAGAGAAAGGGGCAGAGGAGACTGGTTACTGGAAGTTAGAGAAGTTGATGCTCAAGGCATCATGTTGGAGGGTACCAAGGCAGAACATGAAGTGTTGTTCTTCAAATTTGCATCTGGCCTCAACTTTGTAGACTCTGGCATTTCTCCAAATATTCCAATATCCCAAAAATGCCCTGTTTGCTTATTTACTTTATTCAGAATCACATAATATTTTTAACTGAATGCCTCGCATGGTCTTCATGATGTTACTGTATGCTAATCTAAATTTCAGACCATCCAGGATGTGAACTCCAATTTCCTAAACCTGGATAAAGATTTACCAAACCAGCCTTTCCCCAAGTGGAGTTGAGCAATGTTACCCAAAATCACTGAATTTATTCAATGCCTTTGGTGTGTTGCATAATTTCTCTTGGAGCTCTAAGTATCAGCAAACTGATATTAAGCAGCTCAAAAATTTAACAGAGTCAGAAATCAATGGGTACTTTTGCTCCATGGTAGTTTGACCACTTGGCACATGACAGGATGGGTGGACAGTACAACACACTACTCTGCTTTGATTCTGCAATCTTTTACTGGATTGGGAAGGATGAGAGGAGATCTATGGCAATGATGTCCAAAAACCTGGAAACAGCCATTCTTAAGTAAAGCTATGTGGAAATATTGACAAGAAGATACAACTCTCTGTGGCATTGTTACTATCAGTCAGCAGCAAAGGAATTAAAACAAATATTGTTATTTCTGGAATCCTTATTTTTTTTGCTTCTGTTGTGAAACCAATAGCCTGGCCTTCATTACTCAGGGAATTGAGTATAGGAATTGGGACATTATGCTGCAGTTGTGTATGACATTGGTGAGACTGCTCTTGGCATATTGTGCACAGTGCTGATCTTCCACTTATAGGAAAGTCACCAATAAACTGGAAAGCAACACCCACAAAATGCTAGAGGAACTCAGTAGGCCACGCAACATGTATGGAATAAAGTACAGTCGCGTTTAAGGCCGAGACCCTTCAGCAGGATTGGAGAAAAAATGGTGAGAGGTAGATTTAAAAGGTGTGGGGAGGGTAGAGAGAAACACAAGGTGATAGGTGAAACCAGGAGGGGGAGGGATGAAGTAAAGAGCTGAGAAGTTGATAGGTGAAAGAGATACAGATTTGTAGAAGGGGGAGTCTCCTAGAAGAGGACAGAAGGCCAATGAAGAAAGAAAAGGGGTGAGAAGCACCAAAGGGAAATGATGCGCAGGCAAGGAGGTAAGGTGAGAGAGGGAAAAGAGTATGGGGAATGGTGAAGTGTGGGGCATTACCAGAAGTTCAAGAGATCGATGATTATGCCATCAGATTGGAGGTTACCCAGACAGAATATAGAGTGTTGTTTCTCCAACGTGAGTGTGGTCTCATCGCAACAATGGAGGAGACCATAGACTGACATATCAGAATGGAAATGGGAAGTGAAAATAAAATGGGTGGACACTGGGAGATCCCACTTGTTCTGGTGGACGGAGGGTAACTACTTGACGAAGCGGTCTCCCAATCTACCTGATATACATGGTCTTACTGATATAGAGGAGACCACACTGGGAGCACCCAATACAGTAGATGACCCCAATAGACTCACAGGTGAAGTGTCACCTCACCTGAAAACACGGTTTGGGGCCCTGAATGTAGGACCGTGTTGTCTCCATCCTCAGTTTTTAATGCCAGATAGGGGCGGCCGTTGATAATTGGTGAGCACTATACTGCGTGGAGGGGAGGACAGTAGGCTGACAATTGGCAAGCACTGTATTTCACAAAGGAGAAGACGGTAGGGTGATAATTGGGGAGCACTGTACTGCGTGGAGCAGAGGACAGTAGGCTGATAATTGGTGAGTGATGTTTTGCACAGGGAGAGGATGGTTGGCTGATAATTGGAGAGTGCTATATTGCATGGAGCAGAGGAAGGGAGGCTGATAACTGTTGAGCACTATATTGCATAGGGGAAGGACGGTAGGCGTGAAGTGTTTTCCAAGCATTGAATGGATTTGCGCCACTTGGGCTATGACATCAACCTCTCCCTCCCAAATTACCTCCCCCCACTTCCCCTTACATACCACCGACTGACTTATGGGAACGAAAAAACATTCGGTTTATTAGAAAATTGGAGGGAAATTTTCAGTTTAAAGACAGTCCAGTGTGGCGATTTTTGAAGAGGAGGATTCAATGCTTAGGCTTTTGGACAATTCTGATAAGGTTAACAATGAAGAATTGCAAAATTCTGAGTCATTTCACTGCACTAGTGCAACAACGGACACAAAAATTCCGTCTTTTTTTTACAAAACGATAGAAGTTTATTTACCAACAAATACACAAAATACAAACATTAAGTTTTTACAAGAGTGAATAAATTCAAATTAAAATATGATTCTTCTTCTTCATGTGCCATGAGCGTTGCACGCTTGGGCGATCATGGCTCTCCACATTGAACCATCCCGCGCAACGTCAATGATATCTCGCAAACTTAGATCTGTCAGTTCTTTCACAGTGTCTATATATTTTCTTCTTTGCCTTCCTCTTCCTTGTTTCCCAGGCATATGGCCTTGTAAAGTAAGGCATTCTATTTCTCCCTTTCTGATGACATGGCCCAGGAATTTAAGTTTCCTCTTATTTAATGCTCTCATTAAAGATTTTTTTGTATGGGCACATTGGAATACTGTCTCATTCGTCCCCTGTCTCTATATGATATTTTCAGCATTCTTCTAAGAAACCACATTTCTGTTGCTTCAAAATATGATTATTATTGTTTATAAAGCAGTCAATTCCCCGGGGGCCCACCGCTCTCGGAAATCCCCCACCGTACCTTTGTGACTGCAGGCTCCCTCTCCAAGGGTAGCCAGGCATGGACGTATCGTTGGAAGAGGGGAAGGCAGTCGGCCTGCTGGAACCCTTGACTATCTGCTGCCTAGCCCGTGAATGGCCATATTGGCCGAGCCCACCAGGCGCTCCAACTTGCGACCCGCCCCCTTCCGTACTGTGCCCCCAATTATAAGGAGCACAGGGCCGAAATGAAACCAGAACCTGAGTATTAGCTCCTACAGATACACAAACAAGGGATCTGCAGGGGATGCATCCCCAGGTCCCCAGTGTACAGGGGATGTATGCCCCTCCATAAAGAGATTTCTACTGGGGACCTCCTTCACTGCCAGATGGTAAAACAGACCGCCAAGGCGAGTCTGCTTGGCAGACGGAGGTAAGGAAATGAAAGGTCTGCAGGAGCAGCCCGTACAAGAACCGCTTTGGAGCATCATGGATAGGCATTGTCGCCATCCCTGTGAGACAACTCACGTTATGTGGGACCTTCTCCTGAGTGGTATCCTGAGGCCTGGGTCAAACGAGCACCTCCCCCGCAACTGGAACCCCTCTACTTCTCCAAGCCTCCTCGATACGCACCGTGATAGGATGGGGACCAGTCCCCTCACAGCTAGAGTACCGTCCCCCACCAGCGCAGGAGCACCCAGTTGGGATGAGACTAGACCCATACCCTCAAAATCTCTCGGTAAAAGCGAGACAGTTCTCTCAAAGCAGAGTGGCTGCCCTTTTCTCACTGTTACCATCAGGTAGGAGGTACAGAAGCCTGAAGGCACACACTCAGTGATTCAGGCACAGCTTCTTTCCCTCTGCCATCGATTCTTAAATGACATTGAACTCGTGAACACTACTTCACTTTTTTAACATATATTATTTCTGTTTTTGCATGATTTTTAATCTATTCAATATACGTATACTGTTGCTTATTTATTTAATTATTATTAATATTATTTAACTTTTTTCCTCTTCTTCTATATTATGTATTGCATTGTACTGCTGCTGCTAAGTTAACAAATTTCACGACACATGCCGATGTTAATAAACCTGATTCTGATTCTCATTGATACCATCAGGAAGGAGGTAAAGAAACCTGAAGGCACACCCTCAACGATTCAGGCACAGCTTCTTTCCGTCTGCCTTCCAGTTTCTGAATGAACATTGAACCCATGAACACCACCTCACTATATTTTTTTATTTCCATTTTGCACTACTAATTTAAATGTAGCCTGGGGAAAAGTACACACTCAGGACAACAAAGACTTTTTCAAGTTTTAATTCCTTTGTCGGTTTTCGATGCTTAAGTGCCAGAAGAGGGTCGCAAAACAAAGCGAATGAATTTACAACCAGTTCTTGCCGTTACAATCTTGGCTTAACTTTCGATCCACACCCTTGTGTATGGACAGAATTGCATATGATATAAAAATACCAGAACTAATACGGTACTAATACGAGAATGGCAAATCTACTTGGCCAGTGAGGAACTTTGCCCAAGCCACGCAATCCAGCGTTGAGTCACTTACTCGAGAAAATCTTTCCTCACCATGCCCAGCACACTCTGGGTAAAACCCAGTTCCAACGCCTTATCACGTCTTCAGCAGAAAGCAAAATGTTCTCCCCACTATCCCGCGCGTGCGTAATGTCATCACCGTCTCCCTTAAAGGCAATGGCATCTATTTTAGCATTACCCGGATGGATGCCTAAGTACACTTTTAACGATATTGAATATGATCCGACGGTCACCCGGTTAAATGAATATATAATATTTAATATATACTTACTATAAATCAGTTTTTTTCTATTTTACCATGTATTGCTTTGTACTGCTGCAGCAAAGTAAGCATATTTCACGACATATGCCGGTGATATTAAACCTGATTCTGACTCTGACCTTGATACTGTCTGCTGGAAGCCCCATACCCTCCTGCAGGCAGTGTTCCCCAAGGAGAAAGTGTGTTGCCAGTGCTTGCGATCTCAGAAGGTGGTCGCCTTACAGATACAGTGCTTGCAATCTCAGAAGGTGGTCGCCTTACAGATACAGTGCTTGCAATCTCAGAAGGTGGTCGCCTTATAGATACCTCTGCAGGGTCCTGGGACAGAGAGCCACCAGATGGGTGTGCCTGCGCGCGCGCACGCGCGCACACACACACACACACACACACACCAATGACTGACTGCTCTCTGCAATCAGAACACTCAGGACCACAGTAGTGACCCAGTGCCTCCTGTTGCCCCAGAAGAAGCCAACATCCTCTTCTGATTCGTGGAGACAAAAGCAATGGGTGGGAGTAAAGTAATCAGCTGGTATCATATCATTACAATGAAAGCTACTTATCAATGGGTTTTACATGGACTGGTGATCCAAGTTGTCCTATTCCATTGTGCCAAGACTGTGGCAAACAACTTACAAATGTAGCAATGGCTCCCGGAAAATTAAAAAGACACTTAACTACATATCACAGATTATGACATGTAAAAGTGCTGATTATTTTAAGACTGTTGGAATCTGAAAACAAACAGATTAAGGCTTTTGAAAATAAAGTCACAGTCAGTAAAAATATTCAGGAAACAAATTTAAGACCAGTTTACTCGAGAGTGTTTAAAAACTGTGCGAAAACCTGGACAAAGAGCACACCAGTCTCCTGTAGAGAAATTCGGTGGCTTAGCAGAGGAAGAGTTCTCAACAGGGTGTTTGAGCTGAAAGGTGGTAGCGATATTCTCATCAGGCTGGCAGCTGAGACTTTGAACATGGACCAGTCTACCAATTTAAAACAGTCATATGGAATCTCATGTTTCCTCAGACCAGCACTGTACAACTCTCTGTTCTGAATTCTCTCATTTCAGCTCTGTATGCAGAGTGTAGGAGCACAGCCTGGTGGTCTGATTTCCAAAGTGGGGATGAAGGAGGGCTCAGGAGGCATCTTTGATGGTTGCATAGCAATGGTCAAGGGTGTTTGGACCCCTGGTGAGACAGAAGTGTTCTGGACCTATTGTGGTAATACACTCTTGAGATTGGTCTGGCTGAATTCACCAGCAAAGTTTAAAAGGGCCTTTTGGTATTCCTTTTCTAAGCTGTTGATCACAGAGTAGAGTTTGTTGAGTGTAGGCTTCATTTCAGTCTGAGGTGGGATGTAGACTGCCATCAGGATAGCTGAAGAGAACTCCCGTGGCAGGTGGGTATGGATGACACTGCAGCGTTTGATATTCCAAGTTAGGTGAGCAGGAGCTTGGCAGAACTATCACCTCCAAGCACAACAAGGAGAAGACCACTCTGCCACTAACTTTGCCTGAGAATGCTGCACAGTTTATCTGGTGAATTGAGAAGCTCTCAGGTTGAATGGCACAGTCAGCTGAAGCAGGTGTAAGCCATATTTCAGTGAGACATAACGCGTGACAGTCCTAGTTCTCTGAGCTGCCCAAACAAAGAGAAAGTAAATATTTCTTAAAGTAAGAAAAATATAACTAAGCTGATTTGTTATACATTGAAATATTTTGAAATAAATAGTTGTGCTACAATAAGGAGTCATAAAGACTCAGGAAGAGTTGTTGGAAGTGACGGAATGAGTAGAGATGAGAAGGAAATTAAAGTCTTAAAGGGAACATCTGAAGATAATCTGGGTGTCAAAGTTATCAGTGGTGATGGATTAGATAAGTTATACAAACATGAACTGCACAGACCTCATCCTATTAAACAAGCTCACATCCCAGAATAGGCTTACTTCAGGATCCATTTAATTTGGCCAGGAGAAAGCCTCCTGCTGGGTGTAACCTATATTTGCCATATTTACTTAAAATGCTTTGAAGCACACATGGCCTTACATGGACAGAAATATTTTAGATGATTAATATCCAAATGTACATGGGACATTCTTTGACACCATTCTGCAAGTCCAGGTGCTAATACACAGAAAAAAGTCCCATAAATACAACACCCAAAACCATTGCAAGCAATATAGTTAGAATCTATTGTATTTACCAGTCAGAGTTTTCATAAAATTCGATAACATATTGCATGGAAATATTGAACTATATGAAAGAATCTCCCAGCGAATGTCTTTGTTATACAAAAACATCTTAAGATAATTTGTAGGTGCTTTATGAGGAGGCAATAAGATAATGAGGACAAGGGAGGTGGAGAAGTGGAAAATGTGCTGGGGGAGGGGGGATTCCAAAATAGAGCCATGACAGATTTATGCCCAGCTACAAGTGTTGAGGTAAAAGTATTCAAGAATGTTGCACTGGAAGATTTTTACCACATTAATTATGTCCACTTTCAACTGATCCCACAACCTATGGATGAACTTTCAAGGAAACTACAACTCGTGTTCTCATTATTATTATTATTATTTATTTACCTTTTTCACAATTTGCCTTCTTCTGCTGCTTGTCAGTCTTTCTTTGTGTGTAGTTATTCATTGATTCAATTGTATTTCTTTGCTCTACTGTGACTGCCTGCAAAGAAATAAAACTCAAGGCAGTATACAGTACATATCCTAGGGGGACCAATATCCTGGCAGGGAGATCAGCGAGGGCTACTGAGGTGACTTTAAACTAGAATGGTTGGGGGGTGGGAATCAAATTAAAGAGGCCAGGCGTGAGGAGGTTAGTTCACAACAGGGGGATGGGAACCAGTGCAGAGAGACAGAGGGGTGTAAAGTGAGGGTAGAAGCAAAAAGTACTAAGGAGAAAAGTAAAAGTGGCAGGCCGACAAATCCAGGGCAAGCATTAAGAAGGGCCACTTTTCAACATAATTGTATAAGGGCTAAGAGAGTTGTAAAAGAGCGCCTGAAGGCTTTGTGTGTCAATGCAAGGAGCATTCATAATAAGGTGGATGAATTGAAAGTGCAGATTATTATTAATGATTATGATATAGTTGGGATCACAGAGACATGGCTCCAGGGTGGCCAGGGATGGGAGCTCAACGTTCAGGGATATTCAATATTCAGGAGGGATAGACATGAAGGAAGGGGAGGTGGGGTGGTGTTGCTGGTTGAAGGGGAGATTAACGCAATGGAAAGGAAGGACATAAGCCGGGAAGATGTGGAATCGATATGGGTAGAGCTGCGTAACACTAAGGGGCAGAAGACGCTGGTGGGAGTTGTGTACAGGCCACCTAACAGTAGTAGTGAGGTCGGAGATGGTATTAAACAGGAAATTAGAAATGTGTGCAATAAAGGAACAGCAGTTATAATGGGTGACTTCAATCTACATGTAGATTGGGTGAACCAAATTGGTAAAGGTGCTGAGGAAGAGGATTTCTTGGAATGTATGCGGGATGGTTTTTTGAACCAACATGTCGAGGAACCAACTAGAGAGCAGGCTATTCTGGACTGGGTTTTGAGCAATGAGGAAGGGTTAATTAGCGATCTTGTCGTGAGAGGCCCCTTGGGTAAGAGTGACCATAATATGGTGGAATTCTTCATTAAGATGGAGAGTGACATAGTTAATTCAGAAACAAAGGTTCTGAACTTAAAGAGGGATAACTTTGAAGGTATGAGACGTGAATTAGCTAAGATAGACAGGCAAATGACACTTAAAGGATTGACGGTGGATATGCAATGGCAAGCATTTAAAGGTTGCATGGATGAACTACAACAATTGTTCATCCCAGTTTGGCAAAAGAATAAATCAAGGAAGGTAGTGCACCCGTGGCTGACAAGAGAAATTAGGGATAGTATCAATTCCAAAGAAGAAGCATACAAATTAGCCAGAGAAAGTGGCTCACCTGAGGACTGGGAGAAATTCAGAGTTCAGCAGAGGAGGACAAAGGGCTTAATTAGGAAGGGGAAAAAAGATTATGAGAGAAAACTGGCAGGGAACATAAAAATGGACTGTAAAAGCTTTTATACATATGTAAAAAGGAAAAGACTGGTAAAGACAAATGTAGGTCCTCTGCAGACAGAAACAGGTGAATTGATTATGGGGAGCAAGGACATGGCAGACCAATTGAACAATTACTTTGGTTCTGTCTTCACTAAGGAGGACATAAATAATCTTCCAGAAATAGTAGGGGACAGAGGGTCCAGTGAGATGGAGGAACTGAGCGAAATACATGTTAGTAGGGAAGTGGTGTTAGGTAAATTGAAGGGATTGAAGGCAGATAAATCCCCCGGGCCAGATGGTCTGCATCCAAGAGTGCTTAAGGAAGTAGCCCAAGAAATAGTGGATGCATTAGTGATAATTTTTCAAAACTCGTTAGATTCTGGACTAGTTCCTGAGGATTGGAGGGTGGCTAATGTAACTCCACTTTTTAAAAAAGGAGGGAGAGAGAAACCGGGGAATTATAGACCGGTTAGCCTAACGTCGGTGGTGGGGAAACTGCTGGAGTCAGTTATCAAGGATGTGATAACAGCACATTTGGAAAGCGGTGAAATCATCGGACAAAGTCAGCATGGATTTGTGAAAGGAAAATCATGTCTGACGAATCTCATAGAATTTTTTGAGGATGTAACTAGTAGAGTGGATAGGGGAGAACCAGTGGATGTGGTATATTTGGATTTTCAAAAGGCTTTTGACAAGGTCCCACACAGGAGATTAGTGTGCAAACTTAAAGCACACGGTATTGGGGGTAAGGTATTGGTGTGGGTGGAGAATTGGTTAGCAGACAGGAAGCAAAGAGTGGGAATAAACGGGACCTTTTCAGAATGGCAGGCGGTGACTAGTGGGGTACTGCAAGGCTCAGTGCTGGGACCCCAGTTGTTTACAATATATATTAATGACTTGGATGAGGGAATTAAATGCAGCATCTCCAAGTTTGCGGATGACACGAAGCTGGGTGGCGTGTTAGCTGTGAGGAGGATGCTAAGAGGATGCAGGGTGACTTGGAGAGGTTGGGTGAGTGGGCAAATTCATGGCAGATGCAATTTAATGTGGATAAATGTGAAGTTATCCACTTTGGTGGCAAAAATAGGAAAACAGATTATTATCTGAATGGTGGCCGATTAGGAAAAGGGGAGGTACAACGAGACCTGGGTGTCATTATACACCAGTCATTGAAAGTGGGCATGCAGGTACAGCAGGCAGTGAAAAAGGCGAATGGTATGCTGGCATTTATAGCGAGAGGATTCGAGTACAGGAGCAGGGAGGTACTACTGCAGTTGTACAAGGCCTTGGTGAGACCACACCTGGAGTATTGTGTGCAGTTTTGGTCCCCTAATCTGAGGAAAGACATCCTTGCCTTAGAGGGAGTACAAAGAAGGTTCACCAGATTGATTCCTGGGATGGCAGGACTTTCATATGAAGAAAGACTGGATGAACTGGGCTTGTACTCGTTGGAATTTAGAAGATTGAGGGGGCGATCTGATTGAAACATATAAGATCCTAAAGGGATTGGACAGGCTAGATGCAGGAAGATTGTTCCCGATGTTGGGGAAATCTGGAACGAGGGGCCACAGTTTGAGGATAGAGCGGAAGCCTTTTAGGACCGAGATTAGGAAAAACTTCTTCACACAGAGAGTGGTGAATCTGTGGAATTCTCTGCCACAGGAAACAGTTGAGGCCAGTTCATTGGCTATATTTAAGAGGGAGTTAGATATGGCCCTTGTGGCTACAGGGGTCAGGGGGTGTGGAGGGAAGGCTGGGGCGGGGTTCTGAGTTGGATGATCAGCCATGATCATAATAAATGGCGGTGCAGGCTCGAAGGGCTGAATGGCTTACTCCTGCACCTATTTTCTATGTTTCTATGTTTCTATATCTTAATAATAAATTTATGTAGAACTTTGAACTTTGAACCATTAAACTGGTGATCAGATAGCTCATTAGTCAATCGTTTAGGAAAGCTATGCTCCTTTAGCTTGAAAAGTCATTTGAATTCATTAATTAATTGATGGCTTTGTGGCCAGATTTGTGGACAATACGAAGATATGGTGGAGGGGCAGGTAGTGTTTAGGAAGCAGGGAGGCTGAAGAAGGACTTAGACAGGTTAGGAGAATGTGTAAAGAAGTGGCAGATGGAATGCAGTGTTGGGAGTGTATGGTCATGCATTTTGGCAGAAGGGATAAAAACGTACAATATTTTCTAAATGGGGTGAAAATTCAAAAATAAGAGGTGCAAAGTGACTTGGAGTTCTTCGTGCTGGATTCCGTAAGGGTTAATCTGTATGTTCAGTCAGTGGTGAGGATGGCAAATGCAATGAAAACATTTATTTCTCGAGGACTAGCATATAAAACAAGGATTTAATGCTGCGGCTTTAAAAGACACTTGCGAGGCCTCACTTGGAGTATTGTGAGCAGTTTTGGGCCCCTTATCTAAGAAAGGTTGTTCTGACATTGGAGTGGGTTCAAAGGAGGTTCACAAAAATGATTCTGGGAATGAAAGGCTCGTCATATGAGGAGCGTTTGCTGGCCCTGGGCCTATAATCACTGAAATTTAGAAATATGAAGGGGGATCTCATTGAAATCTACCAAATATTGAAAAGCCAAGGTAGAATGGACTTGCAGAGGATTCTTCCAATAGTGGGAGTCTGGGACCACAGCGCACAACTTCAGAATGAAGGGACGTCCATTTAGAACAGAGATGAGAAGGAATTTCTTTAGCCAGAGAGTGGCGAATTGATGGAATTTGTTGTCACAGAGAGCTGTGGCAGCCAGGTCATAGGGTGGAGGTTGATAGGTTCTTGATTAGTCAGGGTGTGAAACATTACCGGGAGAAGGCAGGAGAGGGAAATGAACCAGCCATAGTGAAATGATGAAGCAGACTCAATAGGTCTAATGGCCTAATTCTGCTCCTATATTTTATGGTCTTGATTCATTTGAAGCCCAGTCAAATTAACATAGATTCAGAAATCAGGTATTTATAAAGTATACATTCATAACATAAAACCCAAAAAGGTCAGAAATCCTGATTTGGGTTTAATTCAGAGAAAGAAGTCTGAGAATCAGAGCAGAAGTGCGGTGCGAGCCATTTTGATTTTTTCTTCTTATCATTGGAGTTCAGAGAGGCGGGACTGCGCAGGCATGTGACGTCGGGCAGTGAAGCGCGGAAGATTTAAAAGGAACACAGCCTTATACAGCGAGCAGCATCGTTTTGTGGGCAGCAGAGTGAGCCGGGAGCAGAGTGAAGGCTTAAGGGCTTTGGCTCAATGAGCTTAGGCGGAAACGGGCAAGGCAAAGTAGGTTTGGTTTTCAATTTTTACTGTTATTTGAGGAAAGCGGGAAGTATGAGTGTGAGGGCAGCTTGCTGTTCTCGGTGTCAGGTGTGGGATGTCCTGGCATCTCCTAGCCTCCCGGATGTCCACATCTGCGCCAGGTACACTGAGCTGCAGCTCCTAAGGGACCGTGTTAAGGAACAGGAGCTGCAGCTCAATGACCTTTGTCTGGTCAGGGAGACTGAGGAGTTGATAGAGAGGAGTTACAGGCAGGTGGTCACACCAGGGCCATGGGAGGCAGACAAGAGGATCACGGTTAGGAGGGGGAAGGGGAAGTGTCAGGTACTAGAGTACTGAGTACTGTTTGAGTACTGTTGGGGGCACAGCTTACCTGGGGGAATCAACAGTGGCCGTGCCTCCGGCACAGAGTCTGGTCCTGTACCTCAGAAGGGTAGGGAAAGGAGGAGGAGGGCAGTAGTAATAGGGGACTCGATAGTAAGGGGGTCAGATAGACAATTCTGTGGACGTAGTCCAGAGACCCGTATGGTAGTTTGCCTCCCTGGTGCCAGGGTCCGGAATGTTTCTGATCGCGTCCAAGATATCCTGAAGTGGGAGGGTGAGGAGCCAGAAGTCATGGTACATATAGGTACCAAAGACATAGGTAGGAAAAGGGGAGAGGTCCTGAAAGGAGAATATAGGGAGTTAGGAAGGGAGTTGAGAAGGACCGCAAAGGTAGTAATCTCGTGATTACTGCCTGTGCTACGCAACAGTGAGAGTAGGAATGGAATGAGGTGGAGGAGAAATGTGTGGCTGAGGGATTGGAGCAGGGGGCAGGGATTCAAGTATTTGGATTATCAGGACCTCTTTTGGTGCAGGTGTGACCTGTACAAAAAGGATGGGTTGCACTTGAATCCTAGGGGGACCAATATCCTGGCGGGGAGATTTGCGAAGGCTACTGGGGAGACTTTAAACTAGAATGGTTGGGGGGTGGGAATCAAATTGAAGAGACTAGGAGAGAGGAGGTTAGTTCACAAATAGAGAAAGCTAGTAGACAGTGTGTGAGGGAGGATAGGCAAGGGACAGAGAACGGGAGCATATAAACCGAAGATGTAGGGGAGAAGGAAGAAAAAGATAACAAAGTTATTTGCACCATAAGGGATAAACAGAAGGTAAGAGGTGGAGAGTTTCTTTAATGCATCTATTTTAATGCTAGGAGCATTGTAAGAAAGCTGGATGAGCTTAGAGCATGGATTGATACCTGGAAATATGATGTTGCAGCTATTAGTGAAACATGGTTGCAGGAGGGGTGTGATTGGCAACTAAATATTCCTGGATTTCGTTGCTTCAGGTGTGATAGAATCGAAGGGGCAGGAGGGGGAGGTGTTGCATTGCTCATTAGAGAAAATATTACAGAAGTACTTTGGCACCATAGATGAGAGGACTCGTCTAGGAGGCTATTTGGGTGGAATTGAGGAATGGGAAAGGTGTAGTAACGCTTATAGGGGTGTATTATAGACCACCTAATGTGGAGCGAGAATTGGAGGAGCAAATTTGTAAGGAGATAGCAGATATTTGTAGTAAGCAGAAGGTTGTGACTGTGGGAGATTTTAATTATCCACACATTGACTGGGAATCTCATTCTGTAAAAGGGCTGGATGGTTTGGAGTTTGTAAAATGTGTCCAAGGTAGTTTTTTGCAGCAATATATAAAGGTACCAACTAGAGAAGGGGCAGTGTTGGATTTCCTGTTAGGGAATGAGATAGTCAGGTGATGGAGCTTTGTGTTGGAGAGCACTTCGGGTCCAGTGATCACAATACCATTAGTTTCAATATAATTATGGAGAAGGACAGGACTGGACCCAGGGTTGAGATTTTTGATTGGAGAAAGGCTAACTTTGAGGAGGTGTGAAAGGATTTAGAAGGAGTGGATTGGGACAATTTGTTTTATGGGGAAGATGTAATAGAGAAATGGAGATCATTTAAAGGTGAAATTTTGAGGGTACAGAATCTTTATGTTCTTATTAGGTTGAAAGGAAAGCTTAAAAGTTTGAGAGAGCCATGGTTTTCAAGGGATATTGGAAACTTGGTTCAGAAAAGGAGAAGGATCTACAATAAATATAGGCAGCTTGGAGTAAATGAGGTTCTCGAGGAATATAAAGAATTTAAAAAGAATCTTAAGAAAGAAATTAGAAAAGCTAAAAGAAGATATGAGGTTGCTTTGGCAAGTAAGGTCAAAATAAATCCAAAGGGTTTCTACAGTTATATTAATAGCAAAAGGATAGTGAGGGATAAAATTGGTCCCTTAGAGAATCAGAGTGGATGGCTATGTGCAGAGCCAAAAGAGATGGGGGAGATTTTGAACAATTTCTTTTCTTCTGTATTCACTAAGGAGAAGGATATTTAATTGTGTAAGGTAAGGGAAACAAGTAGAGTAGTTATGGAAACTATGATGATTAAAGAAGAGGAAGTACTGGTGCTTTTAAGGAATATAAAAGTGGATAAGTATCCATGTCCTGACAGGATATTCCCTAGGACCTTGAGAGAAGTTAGTGTAGAAATAGCAGGGGCTCTGACAGAAATATTTCAAATGTCATTGGAAACGGGGATGGTGCCGCAGGATTGGCGTATTGCTCATGTGGTTCCATTGTTTAAAAAGGGTTCTAAGAGTAAACCTAGCGATTATCGGCCTGTGAGTTTAACATCAGTGGTGGGTAAATTGATGGAAAATAATCTTAGAGATGGTATATATAATTATCTGGATAGATACGGTCTGATTAGGAACAGTCAACATGGATTTGTGCGTGGAAATTCATGACTGACAAATCTTATTGAATTTTTTGAAGAGGTTACTAGGAAAGTTGATGAGGGTAAAGCGGTGGATGTTGTCTATTTGGACTTCACTAAGGCCTTTAACAAGGTTCCACACAGAAGGTTAGTTGGGAATGTTCAATCGTTAGGTATTAATATTGAAGTCGTAAAATGGATTCAGCAGTGGCTAGATGGGAGACGCCAGAGAGTGGTGGTGGATAACTGTTTGTCAGATTGGAGGTCGGTGACTAGAGATGTGCCTCAGGGATCTGTACTGGGTCCAATGTTGTTTGTCATCTATATTAATGATCTGGATGATGGGGTGGTAAATTGGATCAGTAAGTATGCAGATGATACTAAGATAGGTGGCATTGTGGATAATGAAGTAGGTCTTCAAAGCTTGCAGAGAGATTTAGGCCAGTTAGAAGACTGGGCTGAAAGATGGCAGATGGAGTTTAACGCTGATAAATGTGAGGTGCTACATTTTGGTAGGACGAATCAAAATAGGACATTCATGGTAAATGGTAGGGCATTGAAGAATGTAGTAGAACAGAGGGATCTAGGAATAATGGTGCATAGTTCCCTGAAGTTGGAATCTCATGTGGATACGGTGGTGAAGAAAGCTTTCGGTATGCTGGTCTTTATAAATCAGAGCATTGAGTACAGGAGTTGGGATGTAACGTTGAAATTGTACAAGGCATTGGTAAGGCCAAATTTGGAGTATTGTGTGCAGTTCTGGTCACCGAATTATAGGAAAGATGTCAAAAAAATAGAGAGAGTACAGAGAAGATTTACTAGAATGTTACCTGGGTTTCATCTCCTAAGTTACAGAGAAAGGTTGAACAAGTTGGGTCTTTATTCTTTGGAGTGTAGAAGGTTGAGGGGGGGACTTGATAGAGGTATTTAAAATTATGAGGGGGATAGATAGAGTTGACGTGGGTAGGCTTTTTTCATTGAGAGTGGGGGAGATTCAAACAAGAGGACATGAGTTGAGAGTTAAAGGGCAAAAGTTTAGGGGTAACATGAGGTGGATCTTCTTTACTCAGAGAGTGGTAGCTGTGTGGAACGAGCTTCCAGCAGAAGTGGTTGAGGCAGGTTCAATGTTGTCATTTAAAGTTAAATTGGATGATATATGGACAGGAAAGGAATGGAGGGTTATGGGCTGAGTGCAGGTCGGTGGGATGAGGTGAGAGTAAGAGTTCGGCACGGACTATAAAGGCCGAGATGGCCTATTTCCGTACCATGATTGGTATATGGTTAACATATAATTGATTATAACTGAAACCTCAATGTACAGCAAACTGAATGATGATAAACTAATTTTAAAATTGAGCACACGGCATTCACAGTTAGACCTGAAATTTTCTTCAGCCAATTTATCACCGTGATCAAAAAACAAAATGGTTGCTTTCAGAATAATGGTTATCAGTGCAAATATATTTATTATTGCTCGTCTTTTACATGAAAGAGAAGAGGAGCTATATAAATGTCTGCAGCTTTAAATGAAAGAACAGAGTGATGCTACGATGCTTATTTGCTCTGGGAAGATCTGCAGACTTGAAACTATTGAAAATTTTCATCTCTATAAGAGCCCTTTTACCAGTAAGATAAAATGAAAGGATTTACTATAATATCCTGTAATGCTGCATCTTTGGTATTATGGTCAACCTGCCCCCTTGACTCCCAAGGGGAAAGTTTTCTGTTCAACAAAACCAAACAGAAAATGTTAAAACGAACCTCTTCTCACATTTAGTTACCACATAGAAACTGGAATCTCAAGAAGTAAATTTGGACATAGCTTTTAATGATTACATAGATTTTACAACAGATTTTAGTAAACTGGAATGGGAATGTAGATCCACAGTTAACGAGGCAGATCATCCTTTCTGTAATCCGTGACCTCATATGAACAGCTGCTTTTCATCTATTCCATGGAAGTAAATGCCAGACTTTTGCAGCAATGAGACCATAAGATATAGGAGCAGAAATGGGCCATTTGGCCCATCGAGTCTGCTCCACCATTTCATCATGGCTGATCCATTTTCTCTCTCAGCCACAATCTCCTGCCTTCTCCTGATATCCCTTCAAGTCCTGACTAATCAAGAATCTATCAACCTCTGCCTTAAATATACTCAATAATTTGGCCTCCACACATGCCTGTCACAATGAATTGCACAAATTCACTACTCTCTGGTGAAAGAAATTCTTCCTCCCCTCTGTTCTAAAGGGACATCCCATTATTCAGGAGGCTGTGCCTCCTGGTCCTAGACTCCCACAGTCATAGGAAACATCCTCTTCACATCCACTCTATCTAGGCCTTTCAATATTCGATAGATTTTGAAAGGATTTACTATAATATCCTGTAATGCTGCATCTTTGTCATTATGGTCAACCTGCCCCCTTGACTCCCAAGGGGAAAGTTTTGTGTTCAACAAAACTAAACAGTAAAAGTTAAAACAAACTTCTTCTCACATTTAGTCACCACATAGAAATTGGAATCTCAAGAAGTAAATTTTGGACATAGTTTTTAATGTTTGCATAGATTTTACATTGATTATAGGCCCAGTGCTTTCAATCACTGCTCATATGATAACCCTTCCAAGTAGTCCAGTGTCAGAATGAATTCTCCAACATTATGATGAGATGTTACCTTTCTCATCTGAACCCAGTCGTTGGATTGGAGATCCCATTCATTTCAAAGAGATTTCTCAACTTGCAGATTAAGAAACAAATAACTTTCTTATGTTACTTATTTTAACGTTATCATTTATTTCAATATATTTCAATGTATTCCAAATCAGCTTAATTATATTTTTTTACTTAACTTTGTTTAAAAATATATTTACATTTACTCTGCAGCCCCAGAATCCAGGGTGGTATATGCTACTTGCAAAGTGGTGGAACATATACCATTCTGGAAGTAATAGAAGGCATCACATGAAAGAATGTAAGCTGATTAAGAGAGACAAAAATAAAATAGGAAACAATTAGTGTTCATTGGAATAAAAAATTGAGAACGTGTTGTTGTAAAACAAGGGAGATAGAAGGGGAAGTATGATTATGTAGTCTTTGCTGTTTGGAGAAGGAAAATGCACTCATCAACCATTTTATTACGTACCTGCCGTACCTAATAAAGTGGCCACTGAGTGTATGTTTGTGGTCTTCTGCTGCTGTAGCCCATCCACTTCAAGGTTCGGTGTGTTGTGTATTCAGAGATGCTGTTCTGCACACCACTGTTCTAACTCATGGTTATTTGAATTACTGCTGTCTTCCTGTCAGTTTGAACCAGTTTGGCCATTCTTCTCTGACCCCTCTCATTAACAGGTATTTTCCCCCACAGAACTACAACTCACTGGATATTTTTTTTGTTAATTGCACCATTCTTTGTAACCTCTAGAAACATTGTGCATGAAAATCCCAGGAGATCAGCCATTTCTAAGATACTCAAACCACCCCATCTTGCATCCATCAATGAACATTACATGGTCAAAGTCACTTAGAGCACATCTCTTCCCCCTCTGATGTTTGGTCTGAACAACAGCTGAACTTCTTGACCATGTCTGTATGCTTTTATGCATTGAGTTGCTGCCATATGATTGAATGATCAGAAATTATATTAAAGAGGAGGTAACACACATCAAAGTTGCTGGTGAACGCAGCAGGCCAGGCAGCATCTATAGGAAGAGGTGCAGTCGACGTTTCAGGCCGAGACCCTTCGTCGAGGTATACTGGTGTACCTAATAAAGTGTTCACTGAGTATATAACCCCTCTATTTTAAAACAAGGAAGATAAAGTAACGAAGATTGGTCAGTAGTCTGGGAAATGCTGGAATCCATTGTAAAAGATGCAAGAAGAGGCCACATGGGAAATATTGATATCCTCATGCAAGTCAGTAGGTACTTATGAAAGGAAAATCATGTTTGGCAGACTAACTGGGATTCTTTAAGGGGATAACTGGTAGAGAAGATTTGGATTTTCAAAAAGCCTTTGACAATTTTCTAAATAAGATTAAATTAAAGCAAACAGGGTTGGGGCAATGTAATGGCATGGATTGAAAATAAGTTGACAGACAGGAAACAGAGAGTAAAGGTAAAAGTTTTTTTTTGGTAGGGGTGGGGGGACGGCAGGTAGTTATTCATGGGATATCGCAGGGGTCATCACTTGAGTGCCAGCATTCCAGTAACACATCAATGATTTGGATGCATGTACCGAACATAAAATTTCAAAGCTGGCCGATAATATGAAAGTGGATGGGATTATGACTAGAGAGGATGCCAAAAGAATTCAAGGTGATTTAGACAAGTTAGATGAATAGGGAAGTACACAGTGGATGTAGTGTAATCTGGATAAATATGAAGTTATTCTTTTTAGCAGGACAAGGAAAACTGTGGAATATTACCTAAGTAATGATAGATTGATGAAAAATGGGTTTTGTGTGCTCTCAAACAAAGGTTTCTGAATACAAATATGCAGATATTGCAAATGTTTAAGATTAGTGATATGTGAAGTTTTCACTGCAATAAGATTTAAGTACAGGAGCAAAGTTTTCCTATAATAATCACTCGTGATGCATTGTGTGCAGTTTCGATCTCCATACCTAAGAAAAGTGATGTTTGGCATAGAAAGGCTGGATGGAGATTCACCAGACTGATCCCTGTTCTGGGAGGACTGTCATAAGAGGAAGACTTGTTAGTGATTATACACACTTCAGTTTAGAAGAATGGGAGGAGATCTAACTGAAACATAAATTTGTGGAAGGGTGCAGCAGGCCAAATAAAGACAGAATACTTACTCTAGTTGGATAGCTCTACAATCAGGAATCACAGTCTCAGGACAAAGGGTAAAACATGGGAAGAGGGGAAAATTTCTTATTGCAAAGGATGGTGGACCTGTGGAATACTTTGCTAAACTGGAAAAAGACCGAAATATATGGCTTTCTATCCACACAGGACATCAAGGGATATGTGGAGAGGTGGCGAATATGATATTGAGATACGGAGGTGAAATATTTTGCCTGCTGTCAAAACTTTCAGTGGAATTCCAAGGAGCTGAGGGGTTGTTTTGCATTAGATTATGAAGACACGTAGTCCCCTTTTATTGTCATTTAGTAATGCATGCATTAAGAAATGATACAATATTTCCTCCGGTGTGATATCACAAAACACAGGACAGACCAAGACTGAAAAAACTGACAAAACCACATAATTATTACATATAGTTACAACAGTGCAACAATACCATCACTTGATGAAGAAATCCATGAGCATAGTAAAGTTCAAAGTCACTCAAATGTCCCACATCTCACGCAGACGGGAGAAGGAAGAAAAACTCTCCCTGCCATGCCGACCACAATCAGACTCTGAGTCATCCGAAAACTTCAAGCTCTGATCAGCTCTCCAACACCTAGTACTGAGCGCCATTTCTGTCCGAACGATTTGACCTCCTCCTCGGTCGCCAAAAGCAGGCAAGCCCAGGGATTTTGAGGCCTTCCCTCCGAAAGATTCCCGACCATGCAGTAACGACAGCAGCGAACGGGCGTTTCAGAAATTTCTCCAGATGTTCCTCTGTGCTTTCACATCCATTGTTTTACATTTAAAAACATTACATTGTTTTAACAAAAGATCATAGGAACTAGGAACAGGGAAAGGCCATTTGGCCTGGTGAATGTGTTAATAAGATTACATCTGATCTTCTGCTTGAATGCCATTTTCATGCACAATCCTCATTTTCCTTGATTCCCATAATATCTGGAAATTATTTGATATGCATTCAGAATGAACTCAGTCACTGAAGTATCACAGCGCCCCAAGGTAGAGAATCCTAAAGATTCACCATGTACAGCGTGACAAAGTTTCTCAGCATCTCAAGTTTTAAACGGCCTATCCCTTATTCTGAGAATGTGCTGCACACTCCTCTGCCAAAGGAAACATATTCCCGGCACTGGTACCATTCAAGTCTTGATATTGGATTTTAGAGTCTCCGCCTTGCAAGGCACAGTTGAAGTCAGAAGTTTACATACACCTTAGCCAAATACATTTAAACTCAGTTTTTCACAATTCCTGATATTTAATCCTAGAAAACATTCCCTGTCCTTGGTCAGTTAGGATCACTACTTTATTTTAAGAATGTGAAATGTCAGAATAATATTAGAGAGAATGATTTATTTCAGCTTTTATTTCTTTCATCACTTTCCCAGTGGGTCAGAAGTTTACATACACTTTGTTAGTATTTGGTAGCATTGCCTTTAAATTGTTTAACTTGGGTCAACATTTTGGGTGACTTCCACAAGCTTCTCACAGTAAGTTGCTGGAATTGTGTTCCATTCCTCCAGACAGAACTGGTGTAATTGAGTCAGGTTTGTAGGCCTCCTTGCTTGCACACACTTAGTCAGTTCTGCCCACAGATTTTCTATCGGATTGAGGTCAGAAAATGATGTCAAGTCTGGTCTGCTTGGAAGCAATTTCCAAACGCCTGAAGGTACCACGTTCATCCGTACAAACAATATGGTACGCAAGTATAAACACCATGGGACCACACAGCCGTCATACCGCTCAGGAAGGAGGAAAGAGACGCATTCTCTCTCCTAGAGATGAACGTACTTTGGCGCAAAAAGAGTGAATCAATCCCAGAACAACAGCAAAGGATCTTGTGAAGATGCTGGAGGAAACAAGTAGACAAGTATCTATATCCAGAGTAAAACGAGTCCTATATTGACATAACCTGAAAGGCTGCTCAGCAAGGAAGAAGCCATTGCTCCAGAATCACCATAAAAAGGCCAGACTACCGTTTGCAACTGAACATGGGCACAAAGATCTTACTGTTCGGAGAAATGTCCTCTGGTCTGATGAAACAAAAATTGAACTGTTTGGCCATAAATGTTTGGAGGAAAAAAAGTGAGGCTTGCAAGCCGAAGAAGACCATCCCAACCACAAAGCATGGGGGTGGCAGCATCATGTTGTGGGGGTGCTTTGCTGCAGGAGGGGCTGGTGCACTTCACAAGATAGATGGCATCATGAGGAAGGAAAATTATGTGGATATGTTGAAGCAATATCTCAAGACATCAGCCAAGAAGTTAAAGCTCGGTCGCAAATGGGTCTTCCAAATGGACAATGACCCCCAAGCATACCTCCAAAGTTGTGGCAAAATTGCTTAAGGTCAACAAAGTCAAGGTATTGGAGTGGGCATCGCAAAGCCCTGACCTCAATCCAATAGAAAATTTGTGGGCAGAACTGAAAAAGCATGTGCGAGCAAGGAGGCCTACAAACCTGATTCAGTTACACCAGTTCTGTCTGGAGGAATGGAACAGAATTCCAGCAATTTATTGTGAGTAGCTTGTGGAAAGCTACCCAAAAAGTTTGACCCAAGTTAAACAACTTAAAGGCAATGCTACCAAATACTAAGAAAGTGTATGTAAACTTCTGACCCACTGGGAAAGTGATGAAAGAAGTAAAAGCTGAAATAAATCATTCTCTCTATTATTATTCTGACATTTCATATTTTTAAAATAAAATAGTGATCCTAACTGATCTTATACAGGGAATGTTTTCAAGGATTAAATGCCAGGAATTGTGAAAAACTGAGTTTAAATGTATTTGGCTAAGGTGTATGTAAACTTCTGACTTTAACTGTAGATCCTGCAAGTATGGATTTGGTGAACTTGGATAAGTATTGAAGATAGACCACCAGGGCATGTGGTGGGCACTTACAAATGAAATCCAAGTGATTGTAATGAAACATATCAGCCACCAATAAACTTTGTGTTACATCATTATTAACACCCGATTAAAATTGGCTAAGGTAACAAGGCAAAATTTTGTGGGAAATCGGTATTAAAATGGGTTGAGTCTCATGCTTTAAAGGAAAGCAAGATTCTTGAAGTTAATATCAACAAACTATTTTAATTTGGTCCATGACCCCAACATAATGAAGATACAAGGAAACTAGACAGAACAGAAAAAGAAAATCAAAATAAGAATACAGAAATATAAAATGACAGTCCTGATTTTGGCAAACTGTGACTCTGTCTGCACAAGGGAGTTGAAATATACTTCAGCATTGCCATGAAGTAGCTAACAACAGGCTACAAGTTATTTCACAACTATTAGGAGTGGCAGAACACCTGGGTTTGAGTTCTGTCAAAGTAACTTAGAATGTACAAGATAGCAGATGAAGTACAAATCCTCCAGCACAGATGAAATTGCAGCAGCATTTCTGAGCTCTTAACTGTATAGTATGAATGTGAAACCAAGGAGGACAAAATTGATGTGATTAGTCGGGTGGAATTTAAACCATAACACTTTTTTAACACTTTGAAAGCACAACATCATTTCAATTGGTTACTTGCTGAAAATTTTAGGAAAGGAATTTAATGGTCAGAGGCAGATATTCAATGTGCTTTTCCATTAACTTCATGTGGGAGTTTCTGCATTAAATTTATTGTAAAGTAACCAGACATAAATAATTCACCCTTAAAAATGAACCTGGGAGCTACGTAAGCAACTCTATATCTCTTTAACTAATCTGACTGAAAAACTGCTATTAAATAGCATTGAGTGAACCAGTATATGTCAGAATACAGAAAAAATACTTTTACCTTTTACTTACACCTCAAACAATAATAAATTTCAGTAGGAATAAGGCACTATGCTGAAATCTATTAGTTTTCAATGCCAAAGGGTTTGTCAGTAAGTACTCTTCCAAATCATTGAATAGATACCTAGGCGAGAATAGATTTGCCCCAAATTAGTGTACTAAATTTAATCTCTATTTCAGAAGTAATTCTGGAAACGTAATGTTGTTGAATATATTAACATGGAATAATGTGATGTTCAGAATCTTTTCCAGGAATGTTGCAGCTGAGGCAGTAATTTCAGATTTCCTCCTTTAATTGAATAGTTCCTTTTGCCAGAAGCTGCTGTTAGATTTCCACTTGGTGTTAGTCTACATGTCACTTCTATGAGCCAATATTTTGTTGGGAGATGCTTGTTAAAATATAAGAATAAATTTCTATTCTCCTATTTCCTCAAAGCTGCCAGTTTTGATTCTTATCTACAGAGAACCGTGGAAACCCTCAGCAGATCTGTCTTCCTGTTAACACATTCTTTTCCCACAGATGCCGCTAGGCTGAGGAGTGTTTTAGAACTTTCTGTTTTATTTCAGACATCAGCAGTTTGTTTTAATTTTAGTTCTGGCCTCTCCAGTTGTACTAGAGAATCACAACAAATGATTCTTCATTTCACTTCCACCCCTCCCTCCCCACCACCCGCCCTGTCCCTAGTGCCTGTTAATTCATTGACAAACTATCTCTTGGCACTTCTCCATGGATTGTCAACTTGTCGCGGTGGAGAAGCATGTGTGGTCCTGAGATCCCGAGAGCGATGCCGTCCGGAGCTATGCTCCTGGTAGGGTCACCCGTGGTGGTAAGGTTGAGGGTGAGGTCCCTGCCGAAGAACAATCCAACCAAGACTTCAACGGTGGAAGTCTTCGAACTCAAAGACTGTGAAGGCGGACGAAGGCTGCAACAAATCCATCGGCTCCAATCGTCATGGTCTCCATGCCATTGGAATCAGTTGGTTGATTTGTGAAGTATCGTGTGCTTCTTAGAGTGCAACATCAAGTACACTTCAAATAAATACATGCACAGGCATCTTCGCTCTGTGATCAATGGAACGAAGACCATCATCCTCAACCTCAAGGGATAGCCACAACGATCACGATCTCTTGGCAACATTATTTAAAGCACCACTGCAGTTTCTACATGACTGGTGAACTTTCTCACCACCAGTTCTCTGGATCATTCCATAGATTCTATATTGCCTAACTTTGATATCTAGTAGTCAGCAATTTAAAGTTTTGTTTTTAAACAGTTGAAAGATTGAACCCATCATTCAGAGTCTCCATCATTAACAATCAACTTGTTAAAGATCTGCCCCTTAATAATAATCATCAGAGAGGCATGGAGAGAATCTGCATTTACTGACAAGTAACATCTATTGTCTCAGCTAAAACACACGTGGGTTCATGAACTAACTGCCTGCGCATAACCACTAGGATTCCCTGACCTTCTACGAACAGTCAATGAAGAGAAAACGTATTACCCAGGAAAGGAGTATGGCTGGCCAGGTGTTCCTCATGGTCCTGCTCCAATCTCCACATGTCTGTGAAATACTCCACGATGGTCGGTCTTTGGAGAGATGTCGATCCCTTGCATTCAAAGCTCAACAATCTCCATTCCTATTTTTGGCAACTGCCTGAAACCATTGACAACCTCATTGACCTGAACATAGAATGCATTGATTTTGAATGTATTTTCCTCTCTCTTGCAGGACACTCTGGCATACAATGAGCATTGGCAACAACAAGCTGCTGAATGAAATGTGTGTCCTGCACAAAATGTATCTCACACAGAGATGGAGTGGTGGAAAGGAATTCTATACAGAAAGAGAAAGGACTTGAGAAAGACTGAGGTATGGGTAAAGAAAGCTGGAAATGGGCTAATAAAGATAGAATGGGGAAAGAGAATTGATAGCAATCTACTTGAGCCTTAATAGACCCGAGGAGGCAAATGTCTGCCAAGACTATCTCCAGTCTCCTCCACTGGCTTGATGCAGACGGTGTGGAAACACTGCAGAGATCAGGGTCAGGCAAAGCTATGTTGGCCAGTCACTAAGGAATAGGAAGGGATCATATTTGTTATTTGTATGCTTCCTGTCATGATTTGGTGCACAGATGTGGTTTAAAATGTTGATCTGCTGTTGGCTTTTAGTTTTGAGTTGTTGTCAAGTCATTACAGGAAAGAGTAAATAATGTAATCTCACATGCAATTGTGGTTGTTGTGTACATCCCTCCCTCTGCCAACCCGATGTCGGCATGTAACATCATTTACACCGTCATAGCCAGATTATAAACCCAGCACCCGAGTGCCCTCACTACCATCTCAGGTGACTTCAGCCAGGTTACCATGGCTAGAACACTGCCCAACTTCACGCACTATGCGAGCTGTACAACCAGAGGGGAGAGGACTCTGGATTTGATGTACGCTAACGTTAAGGATGCATACAGCTCCTCTCCCCTCCCCCCACTGGGAGGTCAGATCACAACCTGGTACATCTAAAACCCAGCTACGTGCCTCTGGTGAAGAGTAAACCTGCAACCTCGAGGACAGTGAGGAAATGGTCAGAGGAGGCTTATGAGGCGCTCCAGGATTGTTTTAAGATGACAGACGGGCAGGCATTCTGTGAGTCACATGGAGAGGATATTGATGGGCTCACAGAGTGCATTATTGACTACATCAATTTCTGTGTGGACTGCAATGTTCCGACAAGAACTGCCCTTCGTTATTCAAATAACAGCTATGGGTAACAAAGGACATTAAGGACATCCTGAACGCTAAAAAGAGGGCGTTTAGAGGTGGAAATAGGGAGGAGCTGAGGGCAAAACAGAGGGACCTGAAAGCCAGGATCAGGGAGGCTAAAGACAGGTATAGGAGGAAGCTTGAGTGGAAACTCCAGCAGAACAACATGAGAGCAGTCTGGGGGAGGATGAGGACCATCACTGGTTTCCGGAAAACTAGGAACAGAGGAGCTGAAGGCAGTGTGGACAGGGCCAACGAACTTAACCTGTTCTTTAACAGATTTGACATTGTGGCCCCTGCCCATCCCCCACATGAGTCATCTGTTGTTGGCCCCCAACCAACACATATTCCACTCTCCCCTCCTACCCCTCCTCACAGTCCACCACCCTGCTCTCATGACTATGACCAAACAAGGCTGCAGGACAAGATGGTGTCAGTACCAGGGTGCTCAAAGCCTGTGCCCCTCAGCTATGTGGAGTACTTCGCCATGTATTCAACCTGAGCCTGAGGCTCCAGAGGGTTCCTGTGCTGTGGAAGATGTCCTGCCTCGTCCCTGTGCCGAAGATGCCGCACCCCAGCGGCCTCAATGACTACAGACCAGTGGCATTGACCTCCCACATCATGAAGACCCTGGAGAGACTTGTTCTGGAGCTGCTCCGGCCTATGGTTAGGCCACACTTAGATCCCCTCCAGTTCGACTACCAGCCCCGACTAGGAGTTGAAGATGCCATCATCTACCTGCTGAATCATGTCTACGCCCACCTGGACAAGCCAGCGAGCACTGTGAGGGTCATGCTTTTTGACTTCTCCAGTGCGTTCAACACCATCCACCCTGCTCTGCTGGGGGAGAAGCTGACAGCGATGCAGGTGGATGCTTTCCTGGTGTCATGGATTCTTGATTACCTGATTGGCAGACCACAGTATGTGTGCTTGCAACACTGTGTGTCCGACAGAGTGATCAGCAGCACTGGGGCTCCACAGGGGACTGTCTTGTCTCCCTTTCTCTTCACCATTTACACCTCAGACTTCAACTGCTGCACAGAGTCTTGTCATCTTCAGAAGTTTTCTGATGACTCTGCCATAGTTGGATGCATCAGCAAGGGAGGTGAGGCTGACTACAGGGCTACAGTAGGAAAATTTGTCACATGCTGTGAGCAGAATTATCTGCAGCTTAATGTGAAAAAGACTAAGGAACTTGTGGTAGACCTGAGGAGAGCTAAGGCACCAGTGACCCCTGTTTCCATCCAGGGTGTCAGTGTGGACATGGTGGAGGATTACAAATATCTGGGGGTACAAATTGACAAGAAACTGGACTGGTCAAAGAACACTGAAGCTATCTACAAGAAGGGTCAGAGCCGTCTCTATTTCCTGAGGAGACTGAGGTCCTTTAACATCTGCCGGCCGATGCTGAGGATGTTTTACGAGTCTGTGGTGGGCAGTGCTATCATGTTTGCTGTTGTGTGCTGGGGCAGCAGGCTGAGGGTAGCAGAATCAACAGAGTCAATAAACTCATTCGTAAGGCCAGTGATGTTGTGGGGATGGAACTGGACTCTCTGATGGTGGTGTCTGAAATGAGGATGCTGTCCAAGTTGAATGCCATCTTGGACAATGTCTCCCTTCCACTACATAATGTACTGATTGGGCACAGGAGTACATTCAGCCAGAGACTCATTCCACCAAGATACAACACAGAGCATCATAGGAAGTCATTCTTGCCTGTGGCCATCAAACTTTACAACTCCTCCCTTGGAGGGTCAGACACCTGAGCCAATAGGCTGGTCTTGGACTTATTTCCTGGCATAATTTACATACTGTATTACTATTTAATTATATATGGTTTTATTACTATTTAATTATTTATGGTGCAACTGTAACAAAAACCACTTTCCCCCGGGATCAATAAAGTATGACTATGACAATGACTATGACTGTGAAGAACTGCTGTGGAATTGGGACTGTGCTTAATGAAAGTGTAGTCTGATAAATTGTTTGTCGATCCTACCGTCATCTGCTAATGGGGAGAGAATACCAGCCATAATATGAAGGATTATGAAAAGTTCATGCCCAGTGTTGGAATAAAACCATTGAAGATGACAGTATGCTTTGACCTAATCTTCTGACCAGCATCATCCCAAATCCAATTATCCCACACTCAATGTTGATTTACAAGTTACAGATGATTTAAGCATGTGCTTCCCATTAACAAATCTCCCCACCACCCTTCTCACTCAACATAACACCACCCTTGAGTATTCACCTTCAGACACCCAAGAAACCTAACATGGCCTTGACTAAAGAACAGACAGTAAAAGTTGAGGGTCACTGTGAGTTGAAGTGATGCTTAGAGCTACCAGCACCAGCAGGGAAAGGGTGTTCTAGTTTACTGTGGTGATTAGCTTAGAGGTGGTGACTAATCGAGAACCTTATGGCCTACTGCATCCGAGCAGAGAGGAAAAAAATAATTTTGCCGTGCTGATCCCTGAAGGGCAAGATATGTGACATTATCTGCCAAAGTGCCTAACTAGGAACATTAATCAGTCACCCTATTGAAGGTAGATGCCGGATGTCTGAAACCTATGGAAGTAAAAACATGTAATGCCAAGCAGTGATCGGAAACATGAGAAGACGTGGCTCACTCAGCTTTGCAGATTGAGTACATAGGGTATTAATTTGCAGCAGTTTGGTGTTTTGAGCAGCAGCCAATCAGCAATCAGGATTGATTGATGAGAACAAGCCTAAGGGGTGAGTGGAGCGGCCATTACTGAAGTGGACAAAGTTACAGTGGTATTTGAAGCTTTAGCTCTTCGAAGTTTCAGGGAGGAGGGGTTTGAGTAAGAGAGGCAATAAAGCTGTAGGTGGATTTCTTTCCCCCAGTTTATTTATTATTTCCCTTCTTTATATTTGCACAGAAGGGATGCCGGGCAGGATAGTTGAATGCTTCTTTGCAGGATGTAGGAGTGCAGGAAGACAACGGACAACTCACCTGCAAGAAGTGCATCCAGCTGCAGCTTCTAACACTGCAGTAAGGAGCTGGAGCTGAAACTGGGCGGACTCTGGATCATTTGGAAGGCTGAGAGGGTGACAGTCAGGAAGGGAAAAAGAGGATAAGGAGCCAGTGCAGAGTACCCCTGTAGCTATACCCCTCAACAACAGGTAAACAACTTTGGATACTGTTAGGGGAATGACCTAGCAGAGGAAAATTACATCAGTAGGGTTCTTGGCAATGAGTCTGGCTCTAACCAATTTCCCCCGGGATTAATAAAGTATGACTATGACTATGACCGTGACTATGTGACTCAGGAGGAAAGTGGGGAGAAGAGATGTGGCGATAGGGAATTCGTTAGTTAGTCGAACAGAAAGGAGGTCCTGTGGATGAGAATGACATTCCTGGAAGGTGTGCTGCTTCCCAGGGTATGGGCCATTTTGGATTGAGTCTGCAGCATCCTTAAGTGGGAAGTTGAGCAGCCAGAGGTCGTGGTCCATGTAGGTACTAATGACAGAGGTAGGCAGAGTGACGAGGTTCTGCAAAGTGATTTCAGCTAGATAGATAACGCACACAAAATGCTGGAGGAACTCAGCAGACCAGGCAGCATCTATGGAAAAGACTAAACAGTCGACGTTTCAGGCTGAGACCCTTCATCAGGGAGTTAGATGTTAAGTTAAAGGACAGGACCTCCAGGGTTGTGATCTCAGGATCGCTACCCGTGCCACCTGCTAGTGAGGCCAGAGGTAGGAAGATCGTAAGTTTAACATGTGGCTAAGGAGTTGGTGTAGGAAGGAGGCCATCAGATTTTTGGATCTTTGGGCTCTCTTCTATGGAAGGTGGGACCTGTACAGAAGGGGCTGTTTGCACCTGAACTGGATGGAGACTGATATCCTAGCAGAAAGATTTGCTAGTGCTACTGCATAGAGAGGTGGTTGTGGGTTAAACTAGAGTTTCAGGGGGATGGGAACCAGAGTGTCAGAACAGATAGTGGAGAGGTTGTGGAGACAGATGTTGTTAAAACCGCAGACAAGTCATGAATCAAAAGGTTGAGCATGGTGTGACCATGTCCTGTGCTTCATAAATTTCAATGCAAGAAGTATTGTAAGAAAGACAGATGAGCTCAGGGAATGGATCAACGCATGGAATTATGATATTGTAGCCATTAGTGATGTTCAGTTGCAGGAGGGGCAGGATTGGCAGCTCAGTATTCCAGGATCTGTTTGTTTTAGACATGACAGGGTGGAAAGGATTAAAGGACGAGTGGTGATGTTACAAGTCAGGAAAAATGTCACACCAGTGCTCAGTCAGGACAGACAGGAGAACATGTCTACTGAGGCTTTATGGGTGGAACTGAAATATAAGAAAGGTTTGACCACGTTAATAAGGCTGTATTATAGACCACCCAATAGTCCACAGGATTTAGGGGAACAAATTTTTTGAGATCGCAAGACTGTTGCAATAAACATAAGGCTTCTTATAGTAGGTGATTTTAACTTTCCACATTTTGACTGGGACTTCCATACCATAAAAGGACTAGACGCGATAGTGTTTGTCAAATGTGTTCAGAAAAGTTTCCTTAATCAATAAGTGGAAGTCCCAACAAAAGAATGAGCGATACCTGATGCTCTATGAAGGAATGAAACAACCAAGTGACAGAAGATTGTGTAGGGGAACACATTGCAGCAAGTGATCATAATGCTACTATCTTTAACGTAAATATGGGAAAAGATTGGTCTGGTCCATGGGTTGAGATTCTAAATTTGAGAAAGGCCAATTTGGAAGGTATCAGAAAGGATCTGGCAAGTAAGGATTGGGAGAGGCTGTTTCTGGCAAAGGAGTACTTGGTAAGTGGAAGGCCTTCAAAACTGAAATTTTGAGAGTAGAATGTTTGTGTCTGTCTGTCAGAATAAAAGATAAAGATAACAGGTTTAGGGAACCTCGGTTTTCAAGATATATTGAGGCCCTGGTTAGGAATAAAGGGAGATGTCTAGCAGGTAGGAACAAATAAGGCTACAATGCAGTATAAGAAATACAAGAGAACACTTAAAAAAAATCAAGAGAGCTAAAAGAAGGCATGAGCTTGCCCTAGCAGACAAGATGAAGGAAAATCCTAAGGGATTATACAGATATGTAAAGAGTGAAAGGATTGCAAGGGGCAAAATTGGTCCTCTGGAAGATCAAAATGGTAATCTATGTGTGGAGCCAAAAGAGATGGGTGAGATCTTAAATGCTTTTTTTGCATCTGTATTTACTCAGGGGATGGACACAGTGTCTATAGAAGTGAGGCAAAGCAGCAACGAGGCCATGGACCCTACACAGATTGAAGAGGAGGAGGTGTTTGCTGTTTTGATGCAAATTAGGGTGGATAAATCCCCAGGGCCTGATAAGGTGCAAAAATTGCAGGAGCCCTAGCAGAGATATTTAAATCTTCAGTAACAGGTGAGGTACCGGAGGATTGGAGGATAGCCAATGTTGTTCAGCTGTTTAACAGAGGCTCTAACAATAAGCCAGGAAATTATAGGCTGGTGAGCCCAACATCAAGTTTCCATCGAACTCAATATATAAGTTTGCTGATGACACCACAATTGTAGGCCATATCTCGGGTAATGATGAGTTTGAGTACAGAGAGCAAATTAAGAAACCGAAGACAATAACCTATCCCTCAACGTCAGCAAGACGAAGGAATTGGTTGTTGACTTCAGAAGGAGTAGCAGACCACACAATCCCATTTACATCGGTGGTGCACAAGTGGAACAGGTCAAAAGCTTTAAGTTCCTCAGAGTCAATATCACAAATGACCTGACTTGGTCCAACCAAGCAGAGTCCACTGCCAAGAAGGCCCACCAGTGCCTTTACTTCCTGAGAAAGCTAAAGAAATTTGGCCTGTCCCCTAAAACCCTCACTAATTTTTATAAATGCACCGTAGAAAGCATTCTTCTAGGATGCATCATAACCTGGTATGGAGGTTGTCCTGTCCAAGATTGGAAGAAGCTGCAGAAGATCGTGAACACAGTGCAGCACATCACACAAACCAATCTTCCGTCCTTGGATTCACTTTATACCACACGCTGTCGGAGCAGTGCTGCCAGGATAATCAAGGATACAACCCACCCAGCCAACACACTTTTCATCCCTCTTCCCTCCGGGAGAAGGCTCAGGAGCTTGAAGACTCATATGGCAAAATTTGGGAACAGCTTCTTTCCAACTGTGATAAGACTGCTGAACAGATCCTGACCCGGATCTGGGCCGTACCCTCCAAATATCCGGACCTGCTTCTCGTTTTTTTTGCACTACCTTACTTTACCTTTTCTATTTTCTATTTATGATTTATAATTTTTTTTTTAATATTTACTATGGATTTGTACTCCAGGGAATGTGAAGTGCAGAATCAAATATCACTGTGATGATTGTACGCTCTAGTATCAATTGTTTGGTGACAATAAAGTATAAAGTATAAGGTAGTGGGAAAGACTTGGAAGGTATTCTAAGGGACCAGATTTATGAGTATTTGGATAGATAAGGACTGATTAGGGATAGTCAGCATGGCTTTGTACATGGTAGGTCATGCCTACCAAATCTTATAGAGTTTTACAAGGAAGTTACCAGAAAGCTGATGAAAGCAAGGCAGTGGATGTTGTCTACATGAACTTTAGAAAGGTATTTGACAAAGTCCTGCTGGAAGGTTGATCAGGAAGGTTCATTCACTTGGCAGCCAAGAATTGGATTAGACCTGGGATTTCATCTTTTTTTATGCAATGGACCAATACCATTAAGCAAGAGGTCAGAGGACCTAGGCTTGAGAACCCCTGGTTTAGATATTGGCTTTTGGGAGGAGCCAGAGTGTGGTAGTAGATGGTTGCTTCTCTGACTGGAGGGCTGTCATTAGTGGAGTGCCTCAGGGATCAATGCTGTTCCATTGTTTTTAGTCATCTATATTAATGATCTGGATAACAATATGGTTAACTCATAGAAACACAGAAAACCTACAGCACAATACAGGCCCTTCGGCCCACAAAGCTGTACCAAACATGTCCTTACCTCAGAACTACCTAGGCTTTACCCATAGCCCGCTACTTTTCTGCGCTCCATGTACCTATCCAGGAGTCTGTTAAAAGACACTAACATTTCCGCCTCCACCATCGCTGCCGGCAGCCCATTCCACCACGCATTCACCATTCTCTGCCTAAAAAACTTACTCCTGACATCTGCTCTGTACCTACTTCCAAGCACCTTAAAAATATGACCTCTCGTGCTAGCCATTTCAGCCCTGGGGAAAACCTTCTGACTATCCACACGATCAATGCCTCTCATCCTTCGTTGCTCCAAGGAGAAAAGACCGACTTCTCTCAACCTATGCTCATAAGGCGGGAGGAGAGAGAGAAGCGCCCCACGCATGCACAGCCCTCCAATGAAAAATGATATCGTATCTGTTAAATTGGGGCCGTGGACAATTCTGATTTGATGGAGACGGACATGAAAGCACAGAGGAACATCTGGAAAAATTTCTGAAACACTCGTTCGCTGATGTCGTTACTGCGCGGTTCGGGAATCTTTCGGAGGGAAGCCCTCAAAATCCCCGGCCTTGCCTGCTTTTGATGACCAAGAAGGAGGTCGAATCGTTGAGACAGAGATGGCGCTTAGTACTCGGTGTCGGACAGCTGATCAGAGCTCGAAGTTTTCAGATGACTCAGAGTCAGACCGTGGTCGGGTATGGCAGGGAGAGTTTTTCTTCCTTCTCTCCGTCTGCGTGAGATGTGGGACATTTGAGAGACTTTGAACTTTACTGTGCTCATGGACTTCTTCAGCAAGTTATGGTATTTTTGCACTGTTGTAACTATATGTTATAATTATGTGGTTTTGTTAGTTTTCTTCAGTCTTGGTCTGTCCTGTGTTTTGTGATATCACACCAGAGGAAATATTGTATCATTTCTTAATGCATGCATTACTAAATGACAATAAAAGAAGACTGCGTGTCTTCATAATCTAACCTAAGGCATGCTGCCCCATCCAGGCGATATCCTTGCAAATCTCTTCTGCACCCTATCTATGGTTTCCACGTCCTTCCTGTAGTGAGGCGACCAGAACTGAGTACAGAACTCCAAATGGGGTCAGACCAGGGTCCTACATAGCTGCAACATTAGCTCTCTGGTCCTAAACTCAATCCCACGATTGATGAAGGCCAATACACTGTATGCCTTCTTAACCACAGAGTCAGCCTGCACAGCAGCTTTGAGTGTCCTATAGATTCGGACCCCAAGACCCCTCGGATCCACCACACTGCCAAGAGTCTTACCATTAATACTATATTCTGTCATTATATTTGATCTACCAAAATGAACCACCTCATGCTTATCTGGGTTGAACTTCATCTGCCACTTCTCAGCCCAATTTTGCATCCTATCAATGTTCCACTGTGAACTCTAAAAGCCCTCCACACTATCCACAACACCCCAACCTTTGTGTTATCAGCAAATTTACTAACCTATCTCTCCACTTCCTCATCCAGGTCATTTATAAAAATCATGAAGAGTAGGGGCCCCAGAACAGATCTCTGAGGCACACCACTGGTCACCGGCCTCCATGCAGAATATGACCCATCTACAACTACTCTTTGCCTTCTGTGGGCAAGCCAGTTCTGGAACTACAAAGTAATGTCCCCTTGGATCCCATGCCTCCTTACTTTCTCACTAAGCCTTGCATGGGGTACCTCATCAAATGCCTTGCTAAAATCCATATACACCACATCTACGGCTCTACCTTCATCAATGTGTCTAGTCATGTCCTCAAAAAATTCAATCAGACTCATTAGGCACGACCTGCCTTTGAGAAAGCCATGCTGACTATTCCTAATCATATTACATCTCCCCAAATGTCCATAAATCCTGCCTCTCAGGATCTCCTCCATCAACTTACCAACCACTGAAGTAAGACTCACTGGTCTATAATTTCCTGGGCTATCCTTATTCCCTTTCATGAATAAGGGAACAATATCCGCAACCCTCCAATCGTCAGGACCTCTCCCATCCTCATTGATGATGCAAAGATCATTGCCAGAGGCTCAGCAATTTCCTCCCTCCCACAGTAGACTGGGGTACATCCCGGCTCGTCCCGGTGACTTAGCCAAACTTGATGCTTTCCAAAAGCTCCAGAACCTTAATATCCACATGCTCAAGCTTTTTAGTCTGCTGCAAGACATCTCTATGAACGCCAAGGTCCTTTCCCGTAGTGAATACTGAAGCAAAGTATTCATTAAGTACCTCTGCTATTTCCTCCGGTTCCATACACACTTTTCCACTGTCACACTTCATTGGTCCTATTCCCTCACGTCTTAACCTCTTGCTCTTCACATACTTGTAGAATTCCTTGGGGTTATCCTTAATCCTATCCGCCAAGTCCTTCTCATGGCCCCTTCTGGCTCTCCTAATTTCATTCTTAAACTCCTTCCTGCCTTCCTTATAATCTTCTAGATCTCTATCATTACCTAGTTTTTTGAACCTTTCATAAGGTCTTCTTTTCCTCTTGACTAGATTTACAACAGCCTTTGTACACCACAGTTTCTGTACCCTACCATCCTTTCCCTGTCTCATTGGAACGTACCTACGCAGAACCCCACACAAATATCCCCTGAACATTTGCCACATTTCTTCCGTACATTTCCCTGAGAACATCTGTTTCCAAGTTCCTGCCTGATAGCCTCGTATTTCCCCTTATTCGAATTAAATGTTTCCCTAACTTCTCTGTTCCTATCCCTCTCCAATGCTGTGGTAAAGGAGACAGAATTGTGTCACTGTCTCCAAAATGCTCTTCCACTGAGAGATCTGATACCTGACCAGGTTCATTTCCCAATACCAGATCAAATACTGCCTCTTCCTCCATCTCTTCCCCAATAGCCTTAGTAAACCTCCCCACCAGGATATTGGTACCCCTGGGATTCAAGTGCAACCCATACTTTTTGTACAGGTCACACCAGCCCCAAAGGAGGTCCTAATCATCCAGAAATCTGAATCCCTGCCCCCTGCTCCAATCCCTTAGCTAGGCATTTATCCTCCACCTCATTCTATTCCTATACTCACTGTCACGTGGTACAGGCATTAATCCCGAGATGACTACCTTTGAGGTCCTGCTTCTCAACTTCCTTCCTAACTCCCTGTAGTCTGTTTTCAGGACCTTCTCCCTTTTCCTGCCTATGTCTTTGGTACCAATATGTACCATGACCTCTGGCTGTTCTCCTTCCCGCTTCAAGATATCGTGGACGTGATCAGAAACATCCCGGACCCTGGCACCTGGGAGATAAACTACCATCCATATTTCTTTCTTGCATCCACAGAATCACCTGTCCGATACCCTAATTATAGAGTCACCTATCACTGCTGCCATCCTCTTCCTTTCCCTACCCTTCTGAGCCACAGGGCCAGACAGCGCCAGAGGTGCAACCAGGTAGGTTGCCTCCCCCAACAGTACTCAAACAAGAGTAAAGGGGACAGCCACTGTGGTACTCTCTAGTATCTGACCCTTGCCCTTCCATCTCATGACTGTCACCCATTTATCTGTCTCCCGAGTCCCCGTTGTGACTACTTGCCTATAGCTCCTCTCTATCATCTCCTCACTTTCCCTGACCAGGCGAAGGTCATCAAGCTTCACCTCCAGTTCCCGGAGCTGCAGCTCAACACACTGTGAATGACACCAAGTTTGGATAGGTACAAGGACGGCAAGTGTTCGGAGGGCCATAGTCTGGGTGCAGGTCGATGGGAGTAGGCAGTTTAAATCATTTGGCACAGAGCAGATGGTCAAATGTCATGCCCTCTCCTGCTCTCCCCCCACCTCCCTCCCTCTCCCCTAATTTGTTTCATTGCCGTTGCCGACAAAGTCCCATTTGGTTGAAAGGCCATTCAACATACAGCACTTAAGTTTGCAAATAATTTTCATTTCTGCTCTACAAGGCAATATTTCCACTGGAATGTTTGTTTAGTCTGAGGTATAACATTATGGGAGATGGAACAAAATTTGCTGTATACATATTGTCCTCACACACATAAATGACACAGTAGTATTAAGTGTATATATTATTTGCAAACCTTAGGTTCAAGTTTGGAAGATAGGATAGTGGTTTTTGATGCAATAGGTAATGGCTGTTTCCTGGATACCAGACAACATGAGATGTGGTCGTATATCATGTCCTGTGAAGAGAGACACCTTTGAGTTCACATATTCTACAAAAGGTGATGGCCATATTAACTTTAGCAACTATTGGCAATACAGTTCTGGTTTTGCTGGGTTTTGCTTCTGCCTTATCATTCCCTGAACCAGAGTCTAGAAACTGCAAATTGCACCTCATTGCAAACTTCATAAATCAATCACAAGTAATCTGCAACGAGTTAATGCTAATGTTAAGTAGCTTAGTTATGTGTATCCATTTCCTGCCTATGAGTGGAACTCAGTGTTAATATTCAATTTGGTAACTCTGGAAATAATACTGTGACAGTGCCAGCGATCCAGGTTCAATTCTGCAGCCGTATGTAAGGAGTTTGTTCTCCCCACGACAGCATAGATTTCCTCTGGGTGCTCCAGTTTCCTCCCACACTCCAAAAATATATGGGTTGGTAGGTTCATTGATCACATGGGTGTAATTGGGCAGCACAAGCTCATTGGTCTGGAAGGATCTGTAATGGTGCTGGATCTCTAAAAATAAAAATATAATTAAATCAAAATTGTACATGGCTTTGAATGTGCATTCTTGCATCTCAAACTAATTTGGAACCAATTCCCCGCAGGGTGCTCAAACAACAGACAGCACATGGCAGAATTTTTTGTCCATTATTGCATCCGGCATGAGACAGATAGTTACACTTGTCTCATCATACAAATATTGACCCAGCAAATATCAGGAGGAGAGATACAATTCTGGCATGTCAGTGTGGATTATGCCTTTGGATGATTGTTCATTGAAACAGGATGAAAAATCATACTTGACAAAGTACTGTTGTCACTGATTGAATATCTGACTAAGTTCTAATATATTGAACGTGTAATTGTACTGCACTGGAAGCCCAACAAAAGAGAAACACAATCCACACCATACTAGGGATCTTAGGTCTGAATTAACTTAATCTTCTTCGACAGCAAGTGTATGTTGTGCATCTGTCCAATCAAATGTCACATTCCGCTGTGTGAGGTCTTTGTTTTTTTTTCCATATAAGGTACATTTTAGTAATGTATCATAGCTGGAACACAGTATAAAAGTTTCCTTGGGGGAGGTTTCCTAATACGACATTGATGGAATATTTGATTTGCAGTACTACAACAGTTAATGCATTAATAATCATAACCACCTTTTCCTGCAATCCAGCAACAATAATTCTGAAAGAATGAAGAACCTTTCATCCATCATTTTCCAATATCTTTTACCCATGTCGTGAGTCTGAAAGCAAAATATTGCAAATGTTAAATATCTGAAATCAAAATAGAATAGTAAGACAAAACCAGGCAAGGCAGAGGAAGGATTATGAATAAGGTATCAGTAAAGGAAGAATGAATAAGCAGACAGAGTCTCAGCTGATGAGCACCAGTGAAAAGGGATAAAGTGTTCCCATTCACCTTGCTGCTCTCGTTGGGATAGTAAGATGTCCTCCAGCACAATTCCAGGAGATCTGAGATATGGCAAATGTTTAGGGAAACCCTCTTCAGTTTACAAAAGACAACAATCCCATACTTAATATTTACCTCATGACATAGAATGAGGCCTTTTGGACCATCGTGTTTGTGCCAGCTTACAAAGCAATCACAATACCTGCATTTTCATTGGTTTTCTTCCAGATTCTCCCTCTTATCTACACTCTAGGGACAATTTACGATGGCCAGTGGCCACCAACTTGCACACCTATGGGATGTGGGATGAGTACCTGGGGGAGTTCCCCATTGTCACAGAGAGAAAAGGGTAAGGTCCCAGAAGTGTGCTTGCTAGAGTTGTTTGTTTTAAATCTCCAATCAACCTCAGTTTATGCTGGACCTTGACTATTCTATGCCCGTGTTGCAGACTTAGCAGGACATATAATTATGAGCAACATACATCAAAGTTGCTGGTGAACGCAGCAGGCCAAGCAGCATCTATAGGAAGAGGCGCAGTCGACGTTTCAGGCCGAGACTCTTCCTTCAGTTAGTCCTGACGAAGGGTCTCGGCCTGAAACGTCGACTGCGCCTCTTCCTATAGATGCTGCTTGGCCTGCTGCGTTCACCAGCAACTTTGATGTATGTTGCTTGAATTTCCAGCATCTGCAGAATTCCTGTTGTTTGCATATAATTATGAGAATGGGTTACATAAGCCTGGTTTGCAATGAATTTAGAAAGCTGAGTATGAACAAACTGAAGCCATTGAAGTGATTTAACTTCAGAGTCAGAGGGAAAACATTCAGCCACTCACGCCAGGATAAGAGTTTTCAATCTTAAAATCAAAGTAGGCTATCATGAAGTTAGGGAAATCTGGAAGAATTCCTGATATTTATTCTTAGATTTTAAGCACGTTTTCTTTCACATCATTAATCCACTGATTAGGCCACTAGCTTGAGGATAATATGGGATATAGACAGCCCATCGTACTTTATTAGAGACAGGCCACTCTTGTACCCTAGAACCTGAAAAGTGTTAAGCATTTTTGGACAGAATTTCAACAGGATTGCCATATGCAGAAACAAGATGTTCTAATCCTTGAAGTGTACCATCCTGATTAACTTTAACAGAAGGGATTGCCATCGATATGTCTACCATAGTGAAGAGGTACTGGAATCACTTCTACTTCTTCGGCGGTTCAACAGGGCACGATTGTGCAAGCACGTGAAAATCAGACCGTGAGGCAGCGGGAGAGTTAAAAAGTGAGCAGATTAATGGAGCGGGCGATGTTGTAGCAGGTGACAGAGTAGTGGGAGACAGAGTAGGAAGGCTTTGGCTCGAGATGTTTCGGCGAGCAGAGGCTGAGGACGAGCTTCACTCCAAGTGAGGTAAGGCCAGGTAAGTTCCTTTAATTAATTTAATTACCTTAAGAGTAGGTAATGGAGGCAGCAGTTAGGGCAGTTGAGTGCTCTGTTTGCAGGATGTGGGAAATCAGGGTGAGCATGATTGTCCCTGATGACTACACCTGCGAAAGGTGCATCCAGCTGCAGCTCCGGACAAACCGAGTTAGGGAACTGGAGCTGGAGCTGGATGAACTTCAAATATTTTGGGAGGCAGAGGCAGAAATAGAGAGGAGTTACAGAGAGATAGTCACCCCTAAGAGTCAGGAGACAGGTAGCTGGGTGATTGTCAGGAGAGGGAAGGGGTATAGACAGAATAAGTAGAGCACCCCTGTGGCTGTTCCCACCAATAACAAGAATATCATTTTGGATACTGTTGATAGCGATGACCTACCAGGGACAAGTTGCAATGGTTACATCTCTGGTACTGAGACTGGACCCTCAGCTCAGAAAGGAAGGAGGGAAAAGAGCAGACCAGTAGTGATAGGGGATTCGATAGTTAGGGGGACAGATAAGAGGTTCTGTGGAAGAGATTGAGAATTCCAGATGGTCTGTTGACTCCCTGGTGCCAAGGTCCGCGATATCTCGGATCGAGTTCTCAGTATTCTCAAGAGGGAGGGTGAGCAGCCGGATGTCATGGTCCAAGTAGGGACCAATGACGTGGGTAGGAAGAGTTTGGAGGTCCTGAAGGGTGAGTTTAGGGAGTTAGGTGGCAAGTTAAAGAACAGGACCTTCAGGATAGCAATCTTAGAATTGCTACCAGTGCCACATGCAGGTGGGTTTAGAAATAGTAAGACCACGCAGATCAACAGGTGGCTGAAGACATGGTGCAGGAGGGAGAGCTTCAGATTAATAGATAATTGGGCAGTTTTCCAGGGAAGGTGGGATCTGTTCCGGCGGGACGGTTTACATCTGAACCAGAGGGGGACAAATATTCTTGCAGGTAGGTTTGCTGGAGAGGCTCCAGTGGATTTAAACTAGATATAAGGGAGGAGGGGAACCAGAGTGTAGGAACAGATGTAGGGGAGAAGGAAGAAAAAGGAGATGGTAAAGTTGTTTGCACCGTCAGTGATAAACAAAGAGGAAGAGGTGGAAAATTTCTTAAATGCATTTATTTTAATGCTAGGAGCATTGTAAGAAAGGTGGATGAGCTTAGAGCATGGATTGATACCTGGAAGTATGAAGTTGTAGCTATTAGTGAAACGTGGTTGCAGGAGGGGTGTGATTGGCAACTAAATATTCCTGGATTTCATTGCTTCAGATGTGATAGAATTAAAGGGACAGGAGGGGGAGGTGTTGCATTGCTTGTCAGAGAAAATATTACAGTGGTGCTCTGGCAGGATAGATTAGAGGGCTCGACTAGGGAGGCTATTTGGGTGGAATTGAGGAATGGGAAAGGTATAGTAACACTTATAGGGGTGTATTATAGACCACCTAATGGGGAGCAAGAATTGGAGGAGCAAATTTGTAAGGAGATAGCAGATATTTGTAGTAAGCAGAAGGTTGTGACTGTGGGAGATTTTAATTTTCCACACGTAGACTGGGAAGCCCATACTGTAAAAGGGCTGGATGGTTTGGAGTTTGTAAAATGTGTGCAGGATAGTTTTTGCAGCAATACATAGAGGTACCAACTAGAGAAAGGGAAGTGTTGGATCTCCTGTTAGGGAATGAGATAGGTCAGGTGAAGGAGGTTTGTGTTGGGGAGCACTTCGGGTCCAGTGATCACAATGCCATTAGTTTCAATATAATTATGGAGAAGGATAGTCTAGACCCAGGGTTGAGATTTTTGATTGCAGAAAGGCTAACTTTAAGGAGATGCGAAAGGATTTAGGAGTGGATTGGGACAAACTGTGTTATGGGAAAGATGTAATAGAGAAATGGAGGTCATTTAAAGGTGAAATTTTAAGGGTACAGAATCTTTATGTTCCTGTTAGGTTGAAAGGAAAGGTTAAAAGTTTGAGAGAGCCATGGTTTTCAAGGAATATTGGAAACTTGGTTCCGAAAAAGAGGGATATCTACAATAAATATAGGCAGCATGGAGTAAATGAGCTGCTCGAGGAATATAAAGAATGTAAAAAGAATCTTAAGAAAGAAATTAGAAAAGCTAAAAGAAGTTATGAGGTTGCTTTGGCAAGTAAGGTCAAAATAAATCCAAAGGGCTTCTACAGTTATATTAATAGCAAAAGGATAGTGAGGGATAGAATTGGTCCCTTAGAGAATCACAGTGGACAGCTATGTGTGGAACCAAAAGAGATGGGGGAGATTTTGAACAATTTCTTTTCTTCGGTATTCACTAAGAAGGATATTGAATTGTGTAAGGTAAGGGAAACAGATAGGGAAGTTATGGAAACTATGATGATTAAAAAAGAGGAAGTATTGGTGCTTTTAAGGACTATAAAAGAGGATAAGTCTCCAGGTCCTGAAGGGATATTCCCTAGGACCTTGAGGAAAGTTAGTGTAGAAATAGCAGGGGTTCTGACAGAAATATTTCAAATGTCATTAGAAATGGGGATAGTGCCGGAGGATTGGCATATTGCTTATGTTGTTAGAGTGTTTAAAAAGGGTTCTAAGAGTAAACCTAGCAATTTTCGGCCTGGGAGTTTGACGTCAGTGGTGGGTAAATTAATGGAAAGTATTCTTAGAGATGATATATATAATTATCTGGATAGACAAGATCTGATTAGCAACAATCAACATGGATTTATTCGTGGAAGGTGTTGTTTGACAAATCTTACTGATTTTTTTGAAGAGGTTACTAGGAAAGTTGACAAGGGTAAAGCGGTGGATGTTGTCTATATGGACTTCAGTAAGGCCTTTGACAAAGTTCCACATGGAAGGTTAGTTAGGAAGGTTCAATCATTAGGTATTAATCTTGTCATCGTAAAATGGATTCAATAGTGGCTGGATGGGAGACACCAGAGAGTAGTGGTGGATAACTGTTTGTCAGGTTGGAGGCCGGTGACTAGTGGTTTGCCTCAGGGATCTGTACTGGGTCCAAAGTTGTTTCTCATGTACATTAATGATCTGGATGATGGGGTGGTAAATTGGATTAGTAAGTAAGCAGATGATACTAAGATAGGTGGCGTTGAGGATAATGAAGTAGGCTTTCAAAGCTTGCAGAGAGATTTAGGCCAGTTAGAAGTGTGGGCTAAAAGATGGCAGATGGAGTTTAATGCTGATAAGTGTGAGGTGCTAAATTTTGGTAGGACTAATCAAAATAGGACATACATGGTAAATGGTAGGGCATTAAAGAATGCAGTAGGATAGAGGGACCTAGGAATAAAGGTGCATAGTTCCCTGAAGGTGGAATCTCATGTGGATAGGGTGGTGAAGAAAGCTTTTGGTATGCTGGCCTTTATAAATCAGAGCATTGAGTATAGGAGTTGGGATGTAATGTTAAAATTGTACAAGGCATTCTTAAGGCCAAATTTGGAGTTTCGTGTACAGTTCTGGTCACCGAATTATAGAAAAGATGTCAATAAAATAGAGAGAGTACAGAGAAAATTTACTGGAATGTTACCTGGGTTTCAGCACCTAAGCTACAGAGAAAGGTTGAACAATTTAGATCTTTATTCTTTGGAGCATAGAAGGTTGAGGGGGAACTTGATAGAGGTATTTAAAATTATGAGGGGGATAGATAAAGTTGACGTGGATAGGCTTTTTCCATTGAGAGTAGGGGAGATTCAAACAAGAGGACATGAGTTGAGAGTTAGGGGGCAAAAGTTTAGGGGTAACATGAGGGGGAACTTCTTTGCTCAGACAGTGATAGCTGTGTGGAACAAGCTTCCAGTAGAAGTGGTAGAGGCAGGCTTGATATTGTCATTTAAAGTAAGATTGGATAGATATATGGACAGGAAAGGAATGGAGGGTTATGGGCTGAGTGCAGTTTGGTGGGACTAGGTGAGAGTAGGCATTCGGCACGGACTAGAAGGGCCAAGATGGCCTGTTTCCGCGCTGTAATTGTTATATGTTTATATTAAGAAAGGGACCAACATAATCTGTTTGCCAAACCTGAGTAGTGGCACTCTCTCGGCAAGTGGCAGCCAAGGGTCATTTTAAAAGCTGTCGGTCCTTAATTTCTAAACAAAGCCTACAATTCCCTACCGCTGTATGAGCTGTATCAGAGGGAAGGAATAATCCCCAGTGCCTAGACCACCCATGATATTCTGTACCCCCAAATGCTCAGGAGACTTCCTTCTTTAGAACTTCTTGGGTAAGAGGGTTAAAGGCAGCAGCCTTCCAACAACAATGACCATTAGAACCAGAGAACCATAGAACATTACAGCACAGAAACAGGCCTTTCGGCCCTTCTTGGCTGTGCCAAACCATTTTTCTGCCTAGTCCCACCGACCTGCACCTGGACCATATTTCTCCATATACTTCTCGTCCATGTACCTATCCAAGTTTTATTAAATGTTAAAAGTGAGCCCGCATTTACCACTTCATCTGGCAGCTCATTCCATACTCTCACCATTCTCTGTGTGAGGAAGCCCCCTCAATGCTCCCTTTGAACATTTCCCCCTTCACCCTTAACCCATGTCCTCTGGGTTTTTTTCTCCCTTAGCCTCAGTACCCATCATAATTTTATATACCTCTATCAAATCTCCCCTCATTCTTCTACGCTCCAGGGAATAAACTCCTAACCTATTCAACCTTTCTCTGTAACTCAGTTTCTCAAGTCCTGGCAACATGCTTGTAAACCTTCTCTGCACTCTTTCAACCTTATTAATATCCTTCCTGTAATTTGGTGACCAAACTCCAAATTCGGCCTCACCAATGCCTTATACAACCTCACCATAGCCTTCCAACTCTTATACTCAATACTTTGATTTATAAAGGCCAATGTACCAAAAGCTCTCTTTACGACCCTATCTACCTGTGACGCCACTTTTAGGGAATTTTATATCTGTATTCCCAGATCCCTCTGTTCTACTACACTCCTCAGTGTTCTACCATTTATCTTGTATGTTCTATCTTGGTTTGTCCTTCCAAAGTGCAATACCTCACACTTGTCTGTATTAAATTCCATCTGCCATTTTTCAGCCCATTTTTCCAGCTGATCCAAATCCCTCTGCAAGCTTTGAAAACCTTCCTCACTACACCTCCAATCTTTGTATCATCAACAAACTTGCTGATCCAATTTACCATATTATCATCCAGATCATTGATATAGATGACAAATAACAATGGACCCAGCACTGATCCCTGTGGCACACCACTAGTCACAGGAACAACTCAGAGAAGCAATCCTCCACTGCCACTCTCTGGCTTCTTCCATTGAACTAATGTCTAATCCAATTTACCACCTCTCCATATATACCTAACGACGAAATCTTCCTAACTAACCTCCCATGCGGGACCTTGTCAAAGGCCTTACTGAAGTCCATGTAGACAACATCCACCGCCTTCTCTTCATCCACTTTACCAGCAACCTCCTCGAAAAAATCTGATAGATTGGTTAAACATGATCTACCATGCACGAAGCCATGTTGACTCTCCCTGATAAGCCCCTGTCTATCCAAATACTTGTAGATCCTATCTCTCAGTACTCCTTCCAATAATTTACCTACTACTGACGTCAAACTTACCGGCCTATAATTTCCCGGATTACTTTTAGAGCCTTTTTAAAATAACAGAACAAAATGAGCCACTCTCCACTCCTCTGGCACCTCACCCATAGATACAGACATTTTTAATACATCTGCCAGGGCCCCTGCAATTTCAACACTAGTCTCCTTCAAGGTCCGAGGGAATACCCTGTCACGTCCTGGGGATTTATCTACTCTGATTTGCATCAAGATAGCAAGCACCTCCTCCTTCTCAATCTGTATAGATTCCATGACCTCACTACTTGTTTGCCTTATTTCCATTGACTCCATGCCAGTTTCCTTAGTTAATACAGATGCAAAAAATCTATTTAAGATCTCCCCCATTTCTTTTGGCTCCATACATAGCCTACCACTCTGATCTTCAAGAGGACCAATTTTATCCCTTACTATTCTTTTGCTCTTTATCTACCTGTAGAAACTCTTTGGATTATCCTTCACCTTGACTGCCAAAGCAACCACATGTCTTCTTTTAGCCCTCACAGTTTGAGGATAAAGGGGAAGCCTTTTAGGACCGAGATTAGGAAAAACTTCTTCACACAGAGAGTGGTGAATCTGTGGAATTCTCTGCCACAGGAAACAGTTGAGGCCAGTTCATTGGCTATATTTAAGAGGGAGTTAGATATGACCCTTGTGGCTCAAGGGATCAGGGGGTATGGGAGGAAGCCTGGTACAGGGTTCTGAGCTGGATGATCAGCCATGATCATACTGAATGGCGGTGCAGGCTCGAAGGGCCAAATGGCCTATTCCTGCACCTATTTTATATGTAGCCCTCCTGATTTCTTTCTTAAGTATTTTTTGCACTTTTATACTCCTCAAGCACCTTATTTGCTCCTGTTTCCTATACATGTCATTCATCTCTCTCTTCTTCTTGATCAGAGTTCCAATATCCCTTGAGAACCAAGGTTCCTTATTCTTATTCACTTTGGCTTTAATCCTGACAGGAACATACAAACTCTGCACTTTCAAAATTTCGCCTTTGAAGGCCTTCCATTTACCAATCATATCCTTGCCAGAGAACAACCTGTCCCAATCCACGCTTTTTAGATCCTTAAACAAGAGGAATTCTGCAGATGCTGTAAATTCAAGCAACACACATCAAAGTTGCTGGTGAATGCAGCAGGCTAGGCAGCGTCTCTAGGAAGAAGTACAGTCAATGTATCAGGCCGGGACCCATCCTGACGAAGGGTCCCGGCCTGAAACGTCAACTGTACCTCTTCCTAGAGATGCTGCCTGGCCTGCTGCGTTCACCAGCAACTTTGATGTATGTTGCTTTTTAGATCCTTCTCATTTCATCAAGTTTGGCCTTTTTCCAGTTTAGAACCTCAACTCGAAGACCAGATCTATCTTTATCCATGATCAAGTTGAAACTAATGGTGTTATGATCACTAGAACCAAAGTGTTCCCCTATACACACTTCTGTCACCTGTCCTAACTCGTTTCCTAATAGGAGATCTAATATTGCATCCTCCTTAGTTGGTACCTCTACATATTGATCTAGAAAACTTTTCTGAACACATTTTATAAACTCTAATCTGTCTAGACCTTTAACAGTATGGGAATCCCAATCAATATGTGTAAAATTAAAATCCCCTCCTATTGCAACTTCATGTTTCCTGCAGTTGTCTGCTATCTTTCTGTAGATTTGCTCCTCCAATTCTCGCTGACTATTGGGTGGTCTATAATACAACCTCATTAATGTGGTCATACCTTTCCTGTTTCTCAGCTCCACACATATGGCCTCGGTAGACAAGGCCTCATCAGTCCTGCCTGAGCACTGCTGTAACATTTTCCATGACTAGCAATGCAACCACCCCCCCCCCACCCTTCATTCCTCTGCATCTATCACGTCTGAAACATCAGAACCCTGGAACATTAAGTTGCCAGTCCTGCCCCTCCTACAGCCAAGTTTCACTAATGGCTATAATCTCGTAATTCCGTGTGTCAATCCACACCCTCAGCTCATCAGCCTTCCCCACAATTCTCCTTTCATTGAAATAGACACACCTCAGAAGATTATTACCACCACACACAGCCCTTCTATTTGTGACTTTGCATGAACTTTTAACATCATTTATTTTCACCTCCGCTCAACTATCTGTTCTGGCACTCTGGTTCCCATCCCCTTCCAAATCTAGTTTAAACTCTCCCCAAAAGCACTAACAAACCTCCCTGCAAGGATATTTGTCCCCTTGTAGTTCAGGTGTAACCCATCTCTCTTGTACAGGTCCCACCTGCCCCAGAAGAGGTCCCAATGATCCTAAAGTCTGAAACCCTGCCCCTACACCAGTTCCCCAGCCATTCTTCCATATCACAGAACCATTGTTGAACCATGGGCGCTGCTGCTGAGCAGGAGTCAGAAGATCAAAGGGAACGTCCCACACGCCGGGCGAGACTTCGACCGGTGTAGCTTCAGGTGTGGGTGACGGAGCCTGAGGGGACTCAGCAACCGGTTCATGTATTTTACTAATTCTGTCCGGTACCTTTATGTTTGTTCAGAAATATACCACTTCCACTTGACAATTGAAACACAGTGTATCTGGTGCCAGCATCAGGAAACTTTCGGGATCAGAAATCCAGAGGCATATCCTTTCCTCCATGCTTCTGCCAAAGGTTCCAGACAATCACATAATCCTTAACATAAACTTGCAGTTCAAAGGGGAAGCCCTCTCAATGAGGAGATGGATAAGGTCACAGCAACTGCCCCCTTTGCAGCCTCAAAAGCTGATTGTTCTTGTGGCCCCATACAACACTAAATTTCATTCTGGTCACAGCATACAGGGACTCGTAGAAGCATAGACAAATGGGTATGTAGTGCCACCAGCATCCCAAAAGGCCTACAAAGCTTTGAGCTTCCTGTTTTGTCATAGGGGTGCTATGTCCAGGATCTTATTTCTGACCTTATCTGGAATTACCCTGTCATCCTTAGCCCATTGTATTTCCAGAAAATCAACAGTTGTAGCTGGGCACTGTACTTCATTGTGGCTAACTTCCCACCCCCTCAATTGAACGCAATCAACCAAAGTATTAAGGGCTTCGGAAAATTCCTCTTTAGAGGATCCCTGCAATAGCTCATCATCTGTATAGTGAGCTACTTTAATATTGATGATAAGACACCTTCACCCAGATCCCTTGCCTCCACACTATGGTAGAACTGTGGACATATTCCTGTGGAAGCCAAGTAAAGATGTACTGAAAGCCGTTTCATGTAAAAGCAAACTGATCTTGAAACTGCTCAGCAACAGGATGGAGAAGAAAGCATTTGCCAAATCAATAACACTGTAATAACTGTCGGTCCTACTTGAAAGTTCCTCAATCAGGGTCACAACATCAGGAACAGCTGCAGCCAGCAGAGGGTCAAATCGATTTAACTGGTGATAATCAATGGTCATATGCCATGAACCATTAGGTTTCTGAACTATCAGATAGGGCTATTGGAGGGGATGAGGCAGAATGAAGAACCCCCAGGTTTATGAGAGACTCAACTGTCTCATCGATTTCCTTATGCCCTTCCAGGATACAATATTGCTTAGCAACTACTATTTGTGGTTGCAAAGGTATAAAGACAGGTTCCCATTTTGCCTTTCCAACCAGAATAGAACCCTTCCTAATCCCAAAAGTGAATTTGCCAAACTGTGTTGTGATAGAAGTTCCTGTTAACGAACCAATTAACAAAAATTTCTCAAGTGCCTGAGAGATGATCATGGGGACAGAGCCAATAGCGAGACAGATATTTCTTTGTACAGCATCCGTAACCACTCCCTCATATCCCTGAATATGCACTTGTTCCATTGTAATTAGATCTGGATTCCCATGTAATAAGGTAACCTCGGCCTCTCTGTCTAGCCACTGCTTATTACAGTGTGACAATCGAAGTGTAATAGGTACATACGGCCTCATGTCTCCCACAGGCATGCCAGAAATATGAGTTGCCATAGGAACTACAACAGTCCCAGAGCCCTGGCCACATCACTAGGCAATGAGTTGAGTATTCTGCCATCCAGTGTCCAATTAACCCAAGTCCATATATAATTGGAGAATGCCCTGTCTTTCGGGATTAACATTACATTCCAGTGTAGGGGCCAGAAGACAAACCAATCCCTTTGTCTGGGCTATAGAATGCAAACCACCTATGACACAATGCTCATGGTACAACACATGAAGAGGTCCAGTAGGTACACTGTAAATTTTTCCTTATCTAGCCCTGCCTTCAGCATGGACCAAAACATTTCCTTTCTACTAAGATAGGAAGAGAGATGTTGTATATTTAATACCTCTGTAATATTTGAGTTATATTGCAAATATATTGTATGATTAAGCATTCTTTGTTTAAATAATCCATTACAGTTATATGTAGAAGTATGTGAATGGTATACATCATTGTGCCACCATGTCATGAGGGTGCACCTCACTAAAGTAAAATGAAACTAAGGCATTTTATTCATGGCTCCATGCTTTTCTATCAATTAGTTTTAAGTTTTGGAGTTACAAAACATAACATTGCCAATCAGGCAGTTCAAAATGAACCTGAGACAATGAGAGTACCTACCTATTGAAGCGCAGCAAGATGTTTTAAAAAAATCACAGAGAGATATACTAATTTTTTAAAAAGTACAGTAGGTGTTTTGTCTGGAAGGGACAGAGATGTTCAAGTTTAAAAAAAGGCACTAAACAGCCAAAATCCATGGGGTCATAAACAATAATAATAAAAATAAATGTAAAAAAAACAGAAATGTCTGGCTACATGAGAAAGATTGACGTGTTCGATTGCACAAGAAATAACTGGTTGATTTGACCAGTACATTGAAGCAAATTAAATAGCCAATGAAAAGCGAGTTATACTTAGTACATTGAATGAGAGAGCATACAGCTTGCTTAAGTGTATGACTGTTACAACCAAACCAGCCAAATTTATCTTTGCTGATATGATGAAATGAATACATGAACACTTTGAACTGAAACCATGTCTGATTGCAGAATGCTTTTGTGGAATCAAAAAGGAGGACAGTTCATTTCAGCTTACGTGGCTGAATTGAGAAGATTGAGCATTGTCAGTTCAGTAATGGGCTTAATGATACACGAAGAGATCATTTAGTTTGTGGAATCTTGCAAGAAAGCATTCAAAATGAGCTCCTAACTGAAGCAAAACTTACATTTAAAAGAGCAGTTGAAATTGCTGTATCAATGGAAAGAGCATTGAGTTGCAGTCAGGAATGAAAATAAGCGTGAACTAAATTGCAATGTCTAACAGAAATTGGCCTGTCCAAAAGAATTGTTACTGTTGCGGCAGGGGCTCACATACACCAGATCAATCCATATTTAAAGGCTAAACTTACAGAAAATTCAACAAAATACAACATATACGAAGAGCATGTCATGCAGACAAAAATAAATGGATTGTATAGGGAAGAGAAGAAGATTTTAAAAAAAGTCAAGTTGTAGTATCAAAAAGACCATAAGGTATAGGAGCAGAATTAGGCCATTTGGCCCATCGAGTCTGCAATTTTATTGTGGATGATCCAGTTTTCCTCTCAGTCCCAATCTCCTGTCTTCTTCCCATATCCTTTCATGCCCTGACCAATCAAGGATCTATCAACCTCTGCCTTAAATATACATAAATACGCCTCCACAGCTGCCTGTGGCAAAGAATTGCATAGATTCACCACTCCGGCTAAAGAAATTCCTCCTCATCTCCATTCTAAGAGGACGCCCCTCTATTCTGACGCTGTGTCCTTTGGTCCTGGACTCTCCCACCATTGGAAGCATCCTCTCCAGTTTCCACTCTATCAAAGCCTTTCACCATTTGATAGGTATCAATTAGGTCATCCCTCTTTCTTCTGAATTCCAGTGAATTTAACAATTTATTTAACAAGGCATTTGATCCTGGAATTATTTTTGTGAACCTTCTTTGAATGCTCTACAGTTTCAGCACATCCCTTCTCAGGTAAGCAGCCCAAAACTGCTCACAATACTCCAAGTGAGGCATCATCCTAAGTCCTTCTGTAGCTTCTCTACTTGCACAAAATTATGTTCCCTTCCACCTTTCTTCATATTGTCTGCAAACTTTGCAACAAAGCCATCAAATCCATCATTGAAATATAACGTAAAAAGAATTGGTCCCAAAACCAACCCTTGTGGAACACCACTCATCACTGACAACCAACCAGATACGGCTCCATTTATTCCCACTCTTTGCCTCCAGCCAATCAGCTACTGCTTTATCCATTCTAGAATATTTGCTGTAATACCACGGGCTTCTAGCATGTTAAGCAGCCTCGTGTGGCACCTTGTCAAAGGCCTACTGAAAATCCAAGTTCACAACGTCAACCGATTCACCTTTGTCTATCCTGCTTGTTATTACTTCCCAAGAATTCCAACAGATTTGTCAGGCAAGATTTTTCCTTTCTGGCCATGCTGGCTATGGCCGATTTTATCATGTACCTCCAAGTTCCCAGAAATGGCATCCTTAGTAATTGACTCCAACATCTTCCCAGCCACCGAGGTTGAACTAAGTGGCCTATAATTTCTTTTCTTCTGTCTCTTTCCCTTTTTGAAGTGTGGAGAGACATTTGTAATTTTCCAATCTTCTAGAACCATTCCAGAATCTAGTGATTCTTAAAAGATCATTACTAAGTCCTCTATGATCTCTTCGGCTACCTCTTTTAGAACTCTTGGGGTGTACACCATCTGGTCCAGGTGACCTATCTACACCAGTTTGTACATTTAGACCGTTCAGTTTCCAAAAAACCTTCTCTCTAGTTATGGTAACTTCACACACTTCATGTCCCCGACACCTGGAATTTCTACCAGACTGCTAGTGTCTTTCACAGCGAAGACTGTCGCAAAATACTTATTCAGTTCATCTGCCATTTTGTTGTCCCCCATTACAACCTCTCCTGCATCGTCTTCCATTGGTTTGATATACAGTCTCACTTCTCCTTTACACCTTATGTATCTGAAGAAACATTTGGTATCCTTTTCAATATTATAGGCTCGCTTGCATTTATATTCCATCTTTACCTTCTTAATGACTTTTTGTTTGCTTTCTGTTGGTTTTTAAAAGATTCCCAATCCTCTAAATTCCCACTAATTTTTGCTCTATTATATGCCCTCTTTGGCTTTTATGTTGGCTTTGACTTTTCTTATTATCCTCAGTTGTGCAATCTTTCATTCAGAATTATTCTTCCTCTTTGGGATGTATATATCCTGTGTCTTCTGAATTACTTCCAAAAATTCCAGCCATTGCTGTTCTGCCGTCATCCTTGCCAGTGTTATTTTCCATTCAATTCTGGCTAACTCCTCTTCATACCTTTGTAATTCCCGTTATTCCACTATAACGTTGATGGCCCTTGTGGCTACAGGGGTCAGGGGGTATGGAGGGAAGGCTGGGTTCTGAGTTGGATGATCAGCCATGATCATAATAAATGGCGGTGCAGGCTCGAAGGGCCGAATGGCCTACTCCTGCACCTATTTTCTATGTTTCTATGTTTCTATGTTTAGCTTCTCCTTCTCAAAATTTCAGGGTGAATTTGATCATATTATGACCACTTGTCCAGCTTTAATTACCTTGGTAGCTTTATATCACAAGATGCTAGAAGTAAAGTAGAAATACCAAGAAGAATTGCTACTGCCAAAACCAACTTCCAAAAAAATGAAACCCATTTTTACCAACAGACACATTTCGATGACAACAAGGCTTAGGCTACAAAAATTTTATATCTGGTCAATCTTGCTGTATGCTTCCGAAACATGGACTGTAACACTAGAATTCCAAAGAAACTTAAGAAGCAACAGAAATGTGGTTTCTTAGAAAAATGCTGAAAATATCATATAGAGATACGGTAACTAATGAGACAGTACTGCAACGTGCCCATACAAAAAGATCTTTAATGAGAACATTAAATGAGAGGAAACTTAAATTCCTGGGCCATATCATCAGAAAGGGAGAAATAAAATGTCTTACATTACAAGGCCGTATGCCTGGGAAATGCGGTAGAGGAAGGAAAAGAAGAAAATATATGGACACTGTGAAAGAACTAACAGATCTAAGTGTGCGAGATATCATTGACGCTGCATGGGATCATTCGATGTGGAAAGCCATGATCGGCTAAGCGTATAACGCACAAGGCACATGAAGAAGAAGATGATCACTTGTCCCTAGGGGTCTTGAGCACTTGTCAGGAAACATATTATCCCACAAGAGTAAGATATCCTCCACAGTGACTAAATCTTTAGGCCTGATTGGAACAATTTAAACCTGTACTATGTCGTGGATGTTGATGTTGTAGTTGTATGATACAGTTGTCACTACGTTCGGATATGGACTAAGTGCATAGCGAGAGACACTGAAGCAGGTCGATAGTTCACAGACTTTAATGCGAACAGAGTTAGAGGGAAAAGAAAACAATAAACGCTAGGCTAAACAGGACCATTAACTAAGACTCTCAAATGTAAAATAAAGCCAACACTGCTGTTGAAATGAAAAACTAGATATAAGACAAACACCGCTAGTCTTCAGAGCCAGTTGATTGAACAGTCCAATTTCTCAGGCAAGGCCGAATGGAAGCAGGCAGCGAAACATTACTGTGCTTTGCTCGTCTTGACTAGCACTACGACAAAAAGAATGGAGTTAAATACCATCACAATGAAATAATAGTTAGTTGACACATACATATTCACGAGCTGAATTGCTCTATCTGCTGCGCTGCCGAATCTGTGGTTGTGACAATAGCATAGGGTGCATATAGTTGAGATGCATTCTATATTCAGTTGGAGTTCATTGCTAAGCAGGAAGAAGAATTTCAGTAATATTTGAGCCATATTGTAAACATATTGTTTGATTAACCTTCTATGTTCATTTAAATTATTCATTATGGGTTATTTGTAAAAGTATGTGAATGGCTTTCATCATAAGGGCACGCCTCACTAAATAAAATAAGACACACGTTATTCCCATCTCCGCACTTTTCCTTCAATTAGTTTCATGGTGAGGAGTTTCAGACATAATGAAGGGCTCTTTGATACTGATAGTAGAGGCACAGTTGTTGGCTGCTTTGGGGCATTTCTACTTCCATTCTGCATGTACTCAGGCCACTCCTGCTGTTGTGGCCATGATTTAAAAGTAGCTCTAAGCTGCTTCTGACCCTTCAGCTAGCAAGATGTCTCTCCATCAACGGTCCCATTTCATCCATTGAGTGCACATACCAAGGGGAAAGGGGACAGTCTCAGGGCTGGTAAAGGATTTATTCTTAGAAATGGCAGATTCTGCTGCCATATCATGGAGGCGAGAAATAACTTCCAGTGGGGTTTTCCAGGGATGAGGAGACACATCATAATCCAAAGGAGATATATCATAATCTAAATGAGCAGGATAGTGAGCACGGACAGCTCATATGACCACTGCCCCAGGGGGAGCATTCAGCTCCACCACCCTGACCAGCCCGCAATGCAGTCAGGACCAATGGGTCTGTCATTAATGACCCAAACTGACTCAATTCATGCTCATTAAACAACAGTTGGGAGGCTCCTAAATCCCATAAGTGGGTGAGTCAGCTGGCAAGGATTCCTCTGGTTGCTGGGCTAAATCCTGTATCTCGGTGTTCGTGTACTTACAGATAATTGTCCTGGCAGTGGGGACAGCCGCTGCAGCGTGATTGTGTTCATCAGCTTCGTATTCCTGCTTATGACAGGTGGGGCGTGTCTCAATTCCACTGTCTTCATCCCCATTGAATCACCATCATACCAGTCTGCTTTGGCTCAGAGCATTTAGTGTGCTCCTACTCCCTCAGTGGCATGTTACATTAAATATATTCTGAGAGCTCAAAGAGGCCAACTCGAGCTGCAGTCATTTCATTTCCTCAGAGAAGCCAGTTGTTACAATACTCACCTGTCACAATAGAGTCATAAAAACCCACCCTACTTGAGGCAGAGAATCCCACTTAGAGGGAAACACCATGTGCTTAAGTCATTGTGATACTACACATGGAAACATAACATCAGAAAATCCAGCAAATACCTTCTCCCAACATCTGGAAGGATCCCATTTACTCAGAACATTAACCAGTGGTCTAAAGCATCAAAGTTATCTGTCCATCCAGCGACAGTATTGCTCAACTTGTTTGTCCACTTCCACATTTTCCTGAACCCTGCTCTCAATGCTGATAGGCTCGGTAGATCAGACCCAACCAGTCACATGTCCAGGAGAAGTGTACAAGCACAATAAAGTAACTTAAGCCTAATTTATTATCATAAAAAAGAAAGTACAAATAAATGACATTAATACTACATGGCGAGTCATAATGATTCCACAAAGATTTCTGCCAGCCACAAAGATTTCAGGGCTCACATTCTTAGTCACCACTTGATTGTTGCTGTTATTGGGGGCACTCTGAATGTCAATTCACTCAGGAAACCAGCCATCAGTTAAAGTTCAACAAAGCTAGAAAAGGCACACCCATAAATAGGAGTTTCACAAATGCAGAGACACAGAGACAGACAAGCTCTTTGATCTTTTGTCTCAATGCAGCCTGTTTTTTTCTCGAACACATCCCGTATCCATTAACACAATTTTCAGTATACTCTCCTAAATCAATTAGACATTGTAATGGTCACTCCTCATTCATTATCCACCAATGTTTTGGACGCAGTATTCCTTTGGACTTACAAAAGTATATTAATGGTTACATATGAGCGAGAAGACTGAATTCAAAAAGGATCCATCAAACCAACTATCAAATCATCTGACAGACATCTATATTTTACCCAGCAAGCGTCCTGTAGACATTAACAGACCTACAATGTTTAACTTGTACAGACACTTCATAAACATTACTCATTAACAGACTCCACATGCTAACATAACACAATAGTGATAATTATAAAAACAGTCTCCGATATTCAGCGATGTTATAAATTTTTAAAACAGAATTATTCTATAAATTGAAAATGATTAAAACTAATGTTGACAAAGTGAATTAAACATATAAAGCATTTCTTAATAACTAAAATATTAAACTAAAGAAAAATATATTTACAAACAAATTTACCATCCTCCTTGCCACCTAAATTTTTGCTCTAAACTCAATATTTAAATCCAAAGGGAATTGAATCCTGGGCATTCAGGAAACCCAGCAATGTTCATCTCAAAATCAAAGGCCTGTTCCTGTTCTGTATCGTGCTCTATATTCTATGCTTCAAGTTGGGTCATATTTGACTGCTTCTGGAATACAGCGATGAAGCAAACAGATTGATGTAGTTATCAAATATGTTGGCAAATCTTGAACTTCAGTGATTCACAGGTCATATGAATATATAGGACAATTCAAATCCAGTGACTGAATCAGCATGATCTTGCTCTTCGATTACGGCAACGTTGGTGGCAATATTTGGTCTCACCTGAGCTCTATACTGTACCAGTGGCTATTGACACTCCCTACAAAATCAATAAACCCCACTGATTATACCTAAAGTCTTTCTTGACAGGCATTCTTTTGTACAACTCATAACTTGTTTTCTAGTTTAATAACAACGCCATGCTGTTACCAAGTCACATCAGGGAGACTTTCAGAATAATGTGCATAATAGAGAAGTACATTACTCACAAGGGATAATGTAAAACATCATGGAAAAACAGATTGCCAGCTACCAGCAGATGCACACAAATTCAGCGAGCATTTCTTCACTCAATAATATTGCCAGCATGAATATATCAAGTAGTTTTTCATTCTTTTATTTTAAAGAAAATGGAACATCTTTGCACAGTTTGCACCATTATTACATAGCTTTCAGTACTCAGTCTCTAAATAATAGCAGATAATCAGGAAAACTGGGATAACTTATTTTCTTTGTTCAGTGGTTATGTAGAATTTTGTAATGGGCACTTTAGGGATAATGTTACATCATTTAAAATATTCAGTAAATTGAGTACACACATTTCTGATGTGTCTCCTAGGAGACAAAGCACTTCACTGCTCACAGACAGGCAAACAATTATCCAGACAGAATTGTTTAGCTGGTTGTAAAAGAAACAATCTCTATGACTCCTTTCAGAATATCTGTAATACTGCTTGACCAATGCTATACGTTGCTGTGCAAGCAACTACATAATAAGTCCTTGCAAATATAATTGAAATTAACGGCCAGATAATCTTTTCTATCAATAGAAAGACAAATGCTGGAATCACTCAGCAGGTCAGACTGCATCTGAGGGAAAAGAAGACAAGTTAGTTTTACAGGGCAGAGTAGTAAAGTTTGTCAACTATGAACAGCAGTAGATGAAGTGAAGTGGACATTCACTAAACAGATAATGACATTGTTAATCTATGAAGAGTCTGAAAGATTTAAGCCATGTCAAAATGTGCAAAGACCATTTGGATTGACAAGAGGCACATGTTCTGTCCTCCATTCCCAACACTTCCTTTCACCCCACACACCCTGCCTCAGTCTAAGCTCTGCTAAAATCTGGGAGAATTGTTTTTTTCTTTAACAACACCCCAAGTATTATTTTATCCATCTTTTTTTCCTACTACATCACACAACTACATGCCCATATCTTGATTATGTTGTAATAATGTATCTCATGGTCCTTAACGTGCAATATCCATAAAGACCATGTTCAATCAGTATTGAAAACATGCATTTTGATCTTGGTGCATGATAAGCTCTTGTCTTTTTACCATTAACCTTCTTGATTGCTTTATACTGTATATGGTCGTGTCTAGCTTGTGACAAGATGCCCAACATCACGTCACCCTGATTACAACAAATGCTTAAAATTAGTTTGCACCTCCTAAAAGGAGGGGCAGCTGCTCTGCAAATGAAAGTGGCCTGACAAAGAACATTTAAACATGTGAGAGGGCAGGCTCCAGGTAGGTGGGTGTTCCAGTCAAGGCCAAGGAACATAGAAATGGAAGCAAATCAACAGCTTGTTCAATGACCTTGCACTTTGTCATATGAATGCATTTTCGAATACCATTTTTGACTACCTGTACAACTAGCCTCAATCCATTGCACCCCCATGGCTCACCCACCAATAGTGTCCAAGAACCAATATTGATATCCTTCCTTACTTCATTACATGAATGTGTGGCATGGTGCAAGCCTCATACCCACAATTCACCACTTACAAACACCACCAGATATTCACCATTAGCCACTAGGTCAGTCAAACATTATAGGACACACATCACTCTCTCTTGCAGATCCTGCATTAGCAGGAGCAGATCGAAGAATCAGAGTAACACGCACAAAATGTGGAGGAATGCATCAAGTCAGGCAGTATGTGTTGAAAGGAATAAAGAGTCGACATTTTGGGCTGAAACCCTTCATCAGGACTGGAAAATAAGGGGGAAGAAGCCAGAATAGGAAGGCAGGGAGAGGGAAAACAGTACTAGCTAGAAGGTGATAGGTGGAGCCAATAGAGGGGGAAAATAGATGTGTGGAGGAGGAGAGATGAATTGAGAAGTTGGGAAGTGATGGGTGAAAAGGTTAATGGGATGAAGAAGAAGGAATCTGATAGGAGAGGAGAGTGGACCATGGGAGAAAGGGAAGGAGAAAGGGCACCAGATGAAGATGATAGGCAAGTAAGGAGAAGTGGTAAGAGGGGAGCCAGGATGGAGAATGGAACGAAAGAGGAAAGATGAGAAGTTACCTGAAGATAGAGAAATTGATATTCATGCTCTCAGATGGTATATGAGGTGTTGATCCTCCAACCAGAGTTTGATCTCATCTTGACAATAGAGAAGGCCATCAATCAACATATCAGAATGGGAATGGGGATTGGAATAAAATGGTTGGCCACTGGGAAATCCTGCTTGTTGCAGACAGAGTGAAAGGGCTCGACAGAAAGATCCCCCTTACCTCTGTCAGGTCTCACTTTTGTAAGAGGGATGCACTGGGAGCACTGGACACAGTAGATGACCCCAACAGACTCGCAGGTGAAGTGTTGCTTCATGTGGAAGGACTGTTTGGGGCCCTGAATGGAGGTGAAGGAGGAGATGAATGAGCAGGGATGAGTGCCAAGAGGGAGATCAGTGGGGAGGGATGAATGGAGTTTTCAGAGATGTCAGTGACATATCAAATCTCCTCAAACTTGTAATGAACTATAGCTGCTGGCATGATTATATCAATGTGTTGGGCCGAGGATAGGTCCTCTGAGAAGATGACACCCAGGAACTTGGAGATGCTCACCCTTTCCACTGCTGACCACTCAATGAGGATTAGTGTGTGTTCTCCCAACCTTCCCTTCCTGAAGTTGACATTCAATTCCTTCGTCTTGCTAATACTGAGTGCAAGGCTGTGATTGCAAGACCACTCAACCACCCAATATATCTCCCTGTATGCTGCCTCATGGCCACCTGAGATTCTACCAGAACAGTGGAGTAATTGGTGAATTTATAGATGGTGTTTGATCTGTGCCTAGCTACACAGTCATGAGTGTAGATGGGCTAAGCATACATCCTTGAGGTGTGCCTGTGTTAATTGTCAGCAAGGTGGAGATGTTATTTCCTGTCTGCACTGACTGTGGTGTCCTGATGAGAAAATCAAGAATCTAATTGCAGAGGGAGTTAGAGGTTTTGAAGTTTGCTGATTAGTACTGATGGGATGAGGATGTTGAATACTGAGCTAATTTTAATAAACAGCAGCCTGATGTAGATTTTGCTGCTGTCTAGGTGGTCCAAAGCCCAGTGGAGAGTTAAATTGTGGCAGGTACTGGTCCTTGCTCAATCAGAGATAATTCTAGTCATAATCACCCTCTCAAATCACTTCATCACAGCAACAGAACAACAGTTTCATCAAAAATTAAAGGAGAGCAAGAATAAAGTTGAAACATTGAAACTGCTATTCACAAATTTGCAGACAACCATGGCCAAAATGACATTAAAAAGGTTATTGCTGAAGAGGGAATAAGTACAGTGTAAATAAAAACAAGATTCAGGATTACTTACTTTCATTTTCAGTACACAAGCATAAAGGAAATGAAATAATTGTTACTCTGGATCAATAAAGAACACAATAATAGAAACACACAACTATAAGATAACTTATATACATAGAATGATTGTATGTACTGTACATAATGCGACACTAGCTACAGGGGTGTCTGTAAATTAGGCGACTCTGACAGGAAATGATAAAGTCGTTGTGGTGGGGGGAGGTATGGTGGGGTGGGTTAGTTGGTGGAGCCTTATTCCTTGGGGAGAGTAACTGTTTTTGAGTCTGGTGGTCCTGGCCTGAATCTGTAGCCTCCTCTCTGATAGAAGTGGGACAAACTGTTCTTGAACAGGGTGGGTGGGATCCTTCATGATGTTGTTCACATTTTTCCATCACTTTTCTGTATATATATATATTTTTGATAGTGGGTAGGCTGGTGTTCCTATTACAAAACTGAATTGGACTTGTTGAGTGCAAATTAAAAGTCTATTTATCAGACTGTAATTCAAAATACAGAATATATGAATATGAATGTGCCTTTTAAGAAGTGTGAATACCACGTGGTAACGCTTTTGATACAATATTATTTCAGCTATTGCTGTTAGTTAAGAACTGATTGCCTATAGTAAAGAATATTTTTATCGGTAGCTCAATTCTTATTACTATTCTTACTGAAGAGCAATGCCAAAGATCTTGCCGACACTACTTTTTCAACAAGTTTGAGATATTGCTGCTTCAGAGACAGCAGGACATTATATAGTGTGAGGTAATAGAGAACAGGATTCTCAAGACAAAGCATTTGTCATAGCCGACAGTGGATTTGTTGCATATTATGTGAGCTTGTGAAATGCAAGAAGTCATAGGTGAATATCCTGTACATGTTGCAAGGAGGCATTGGAAGCAGACCCAAATGGAAGGCACAGACACTGAAGTACTAAACATGGGGACACAAAGAGATAGTTCCGAACTCAACAATAGATAGCTCCTTATCTTGGCATGACAAGGCTCCGGTCTCACTCCAGCAGTTGAACTTGACAGGGATGCAGGCAAGGCTTCAGAAGGAAGGGGAAGGGAGCAGTCCAGCAGGGAATCCTTGGTTTGTAGAGGTATTTATGTGCCAGCCCAAAACGAGAATCCAGTGCCTCAATTAAGGCACCCAATAGAACAATGGCAAACAGGAAAACCCGGAATAAGGAATCGGTGGACCAGACCATGAACCGGAATGTGGAGTTCACGGACCGGACCATGATAGTACATGAAATGGGCAGAAATATTCCTGGAGAAAATTATATGATCAAACAGAGGCTCAAACAATATTAAGGAAAAAGAGGGAGGCACACCTATGCGTTAGCAATTGATAACTAGTAAACCTCTGCATGACTACCAGAAGCATGAGAGTGCACTTTAGAGACTAATTAAGAGGACAAAAGAAGGTATGGATACGAGGATGATCTGACAGATAAGGTGAAACAAAACCTCAGGTTCTATCTGTATATTAAGGGTAAAAATATGGTTATGGAGAAAATAGGTTCCCTTAAAGAACAGCATAGCCAACTGTGTGTGGAACCAAAGGAAATAATGAATATTTCTGTCTGTTTTTACTGTGGAGAAAATTAAGGAAGCTACAGAAATGGCAGAAATGAGTGGTGCTGTCTTGGATCATGTGCACAATAGCAGGGAGATGGGATTGGAGGCCCTAAAGTGCATTAATCTTGAAACTTGTGGGAAGCTAGAGAAGAAATTGCAGAGGCGCTTGCAAATATTTTTGCTTCATCTCTGGCCATACTTGAGGTTATGGAGGATTGGAGAATGGACATTGTTTAAAATGGGTAGCAAGAAACAAACCAGAAAACTTCAGGTTGTTGAGTCTGACACCAATAGTGGGTAAGTTTCTGGATGATATTCTAAGGGATAGGATCTACTAACTTTGGAGAGACAGGGTTTGTCTGTGAGAAGCTATGCTTCACAAATTTTTGGAGCCTTTCAAGGAGGTAACTAAAAGGGTAGATGCGGATAGGGAAGTGGATGTGGTCCACATGGATTTCTGCAAGCCTTAACAAAGTTTCTCATGGCAGGCTAGTCTGGAAAGTTATATCACATGGGATCCAGGGGGAGAAAATGGATTGGATTCATAGTTGGCTTAGTGCTAGGGGGCAGAGGGTAATGGTTAAGTGTTCTTTCTTAGACTGGAGGTCAGTGTCAAGTAGTGGTGAGACTTTGCTGTTTGTAGTTTAAACAACTTGAATGTGAATGTACAAAGCACGGTTAGTAAATCTGTAGATTGTACTAAAATAGTTGGTGTTGTAGGTAACGTAGAAAGTTATGAAAAATTACTGGGAGATCTCTCTCATCTAGGTATGTGGTCTGAGGATTGGCAAATGACTTTCAGACCAGATAAAAGTGAGGCATTCCATTTTGGGAGATGTAACCAGGGTAGGACTTACACAGGGAATGTATAGTGGGGAGTATTACCAAAAAGAAGAACCTAGGAATTCAAGTGCATGGCTTGCTGATAGCACCTCTATGGAAGACATGATTAAGGGTCTTGGCCCAAAACATCAACTGCTGATTCCCTTCCATAGATGCTGCTTGGCCTGCTAAGCTCCTCTAACATTTTGTGTGTGTTGATCAGTCAAGACACTGAGTATAGGAGCTGGGAAGTTATGTTGCAGTTATATAAAATGTTGGCATGAGACCACGATTGAAGTATCATGTACACTTTTGGTCACTCTGTTTAGTGAAAGATGTCATTAAAATAGAAAGAGTGCAGAAAAGATTTACCAGGACATTGCCAAGATTTGGGGGCTTGAGTTACAAGGAGAGGTTGTATTGACAAGGACTTTATCTCCTGGAATGTAGGAGATTGATAGAAGTATTTAACATAATGAACATCAGAGGCAGGGTGAAAGCACATAGTGTTCTTTCCAGGAAGAGGATGTTAGGAACAAGTGGTATGGGTTTGAAGTCAGAGGTGACGGATTTATATAGGATATCAGGTACAGTTTCTTCAGGCAAAGGGTGGTCCTTATTTGGAGTAAGCTGCCAGAAACAATGATTGAGGTGGACATTGCAACTGTTAAAGTTTCAAAGGTACATTTAATTTCAGGGTAGGTATACGTATATAATTTGAACTTCATCCTCTTTTCAAACATTCATAAAACAAAAAAAAAACAGAATGATAAACATCAAAGCCCCAAGGCCCCCTCCCCCTCGCTTCTCACAAGCAGAAGCAAAAAGATCAACACCCCACTACCCCACCCCCCAACCACCCACACCAGCAGAAACCCCATCCCCTCCCACCATGGAAGAAACAACAAAAACCCCAAAGAGTGCTTGATCCAGAGTCCATCAAACAACAATCTATCCAGGTAAGTACATGGATAGGTGAAGTGCAGAGAGTTATGGGCTAAATGCGGGCAAATGGGGCTGCTTCATTGGGCAACACAGTTGGTATGGATGGGATGGGCTGGAAGGCCTGCTTGCTGGTTGCATGACCCTGTGATACTCTATGTGAACGTAATGGCGTGATAGTCATTGAGGCAGCTCCCCTATTCTTTTGGGCACCAGTATGATTGATGACTTTTGAAGCAGGTGGGAATCTCCGACTGCAGCAGTGAGAGGGCAAAGATGTCCTTGAACACTCCATCCAGTTGATCAGCACAGGTTTACAGCACCCTGCCAGGTACACCATTGGGACCTGACAGCTTGAGAGCGTTCACCCTCTTGAAGGATGTCAGCCTTTGAGACAGAGATCAGAGTCACCAGATGCTGTGCTGATTTGCACAGATGTAGCTTCATCCTCCCTTAAAAAGTGTGTATAAAGGCATTTATGTTTCATCCATGACCTGTGGTTTGGTATGTTCGGTATGTTCTTAAAAGCACATACTCATCCTTGCAAGTCTTGTTGTTTGGTTATGACTGTGGCACGTTCATTCAGGTCTGAAGATGAATCCCTGAATATGAGATGGACAAACAGTACCACATGTCGCCCGCTTCCGCCATTTTGGGAAGGAGGGGAGGAGAAGATGGCGGCGCGATGCAGTGCGCGGGGTCGCTCTGAAATGATATCGTATTTGTAAGTAGGTACCGTTCAAAATCCTGATTTGATGGAGACAGACGTGAGACGCACCGAAGAACAACTGGAGAAACTTCTGAAATGCCCGCTTCGCTGTCGCTGCTATTGTATGATCAAGAATCTCCAGAGCGGAAGGCCCCAGATCCTCGGCTTTTCCTATTGCCTGTTACCAGGGCCAGGATCAAAGCACTCGGGAGGGATTGTGTTTGGTGCTCAGTGTTGGAGGGCTGGTCAGAGGCTCGAAGTTTTCGGACGGACTCAAGAGTCGGCTGTGGTCAGGATGCTTCCAGGGTGCTGCATCGGCAAGTTTGCGGCGCAGGAAGCTCATGGCAGGAAGAGTTTTTCTTCCTTCTACTGTCTGCGTGAGATGATGGGACTTTCGAGAGACTTTTAGACTTTCTTTACTGTGCCCATGGTCTGTTCTTTATCAAATTATGGTATTGCTTTGCACTCTTGTAACTATATGTTATAGTTATGTGGTTTTTGTCAGTTTTTCAGTCTTGATTTGTCTTGTGTTTCTGTGATATCATTCTGGAGGAACATTGTATCACTTCTTAATGCATGCATTACTAAATGACAATAAAAGAGGACCACGTGTCCTCATAATCTAATCTAATCTAATCTAATTTTCAGACCTCTGAGGTTTGCCAAGGCAGTGCGAGGGGGCTGAAAGTATCAGGGATTTCCCTTCTCATGTGCCAAATCTTATACTGCAGTTCTTCTTTAAACCAACCTGTTTACAAGCCGCAGGAGATAACCCATGCACTTCTCCCTTTCATGCTCTCTCAGAAGAATAGTCTTATTTCAGGGATCCAGGAGTTTCTTGTAGCCAGATGGGGCAGAAGCAGCCAGGAGATATGATGATGAAAACTTGCAAACCTTCGGTTTCACATCTGCAAGCATCATCTTAAACAGGGACAAATTATAGACGAGGAGACAGGCTAGACCTTTGTGTGATGTGCCAGGACAGAGGACCAGAGGATAGCACAAGCATCAGTGCATCAGAAGTCCCATATAATCTCAGCATAAAGCATTTGGATGAAGAAATTAATTGCAGGAAGAGGTGATGTGAGAGAAAATGGTTGAATCTTTTCTTACCCATTCAGTTTTCAAGATCAGAGTAATGGCAAGACCAGCAGCTGTTGCAAGTTTTTAGTTGGCTTTTAGAAGGTGCTGGTGAGTTGTGGCATCTACACTAATTTGTCTTCGGCCCACAAAACACATGAACACTACCTCATTATTCCTGCTTTCACAAACAACAAATTTCACAACATATAAATTGGTGATAGTAAATCTAATTCACATTCTGATTCAGCTCCTGTAGCCATATAGTTATGGGACTAATCTAGTTGAGTTTCAGGTCAATGGTGATCCCCGGATGTTGATGATAAAAGATTTAGTCATGGTAATGCGTGGGACGACAAGGACAAGTGTAAAAATTCTCTTCATTTTCAGAGGGGTTTTGCTTTGTATTTTTATGGGGTAAATGTTAATCAATACTTACTTCCCATGCCTCTTCGTTGTCTGCGTCTTGTTGGGTGCAGCTATGTGCTGCATAATTTTCTGAGGAATTACAAGTGGAACAGAATATTCTCAGCAAGTATTGCTGCTACTGACCGTATAATAGAATTAAGGCAATTGACTTTGCAGTTAAACCTAGTTGAGCCTGTGATATTGATCTGGGAAACTCCTGAAGTGATGCCCTGAGGTTGAGATAGGTGAGAGAAAGCAACCATTACTATCTGCAGTAACACACACAATGCTGGAGGAACTCAGCAGGTCAGGCAGCATCTATGGAAATGAACAAACAGTCAACAATTTGGGCTGAGACCCTTCTTCAGGACTGCAAAGGAAGGGGGAAGACGCCAGAATAAAAAGGTTGGAGAAAGGGAAGGGGAATAGCTAGAAAGTGATTGGTGAGCCAGGTGGCTGGGAATGGTCAGGGGCTGGAGAAAAAGGAATCAGATAGGAGAGGAGAGTGGACCATAAGCCAAAGGGTAGGTGGAGGGACACTGGTGGGGTGATAGGCAGGTGAGAAGAGGTAAGAGGCAAGAAGAGGGAATAGGAAAAAAGGAGAGGGCAAGAAAAAACTTTTACTGGAAGGAGAAATCGAAACTCATGCCATCAGGTTGGAGGCTAACCAGATGGAATATAATGCGCTGCTCCGCCACCCTGAGGGTGACCTCATCTTGGTACAAGAAAATGCAATGGACCAACATTTTGGAATGGGAATGGGAATCAGAGTTAAAATGTTTGGCCACTGGGAAGTTCCACTTTTGCTGGATGGAGCAGAGGTGCTCAACAAAGCAGTCTCCCAATTTACAATAGGTCTAACCAATGTAGAAGAAGCTGCATCGGGAGGACTGGACACAATACATGACCGTAGCAGATTTTCGGGTGAAGTGTTGCCTTGTCTGGAAGGACTGTTTGGGGCCCTGAATGGCAGTGACAGAGTAGGTGAGTGAGCAAGTGTAGCACTTAGGCTGCTTGCAGGGTTACGCGCCGGGAGGGATGAATGGACAAGGGAATTGTGGAGAGAGCAATCCCCGTGGAAAGCAAGATGGGGGTGGGAGAGGTTACACTTCAGAGAAGGCAGAAGTTGTGGAGGATAACTTGTTGGATGCGGAAGCCCATCAAGCGGTAGGCAAAGAGAAAAGGAACTATCACTGTTAAGGTGACGGAAAGATAGGGTGAGCGCAGATATTTGGGAAATGGAGAAGATGCAGATGAGGGCAGCATCAATAGTGCAGGAAGGGAAACCCATGTTCTTTGAGGACAGAAGACGTCCCTGATGTCCAGGAAAGGAAAGCTGCTTCCTGAGAACAGGTGCAGTGGAGGCAGAGGAACTGGCTATCCCTCGAGTCTGGAGAAAGTGGGAGGAACTGAAGGAAAAATTGCTGAGTGTGAAGACTAGTTCTTCTAGACGAAGCAGGGTGTTGATGGAGAGGAACTGGTTAGTTCATTTGTTGAGAAAGAAGTGGAGGGATTTGAGACCTTCTTGATGGGGGTGGGGTAGAAATGAAGAGGAGCTGAATATTTATGAGGTGGTCAGGCCAGGGAATTGAAGATTACTGAGGAGATTGAGAGCATGAAAAGTGTTGCAGATTTAGGTGGAAGGGACTGAACCAAAGGGTATAGAATGGACTCAAAGTATGAGGACACGAGTTCAGTGGGGCAAGAGCAGGTAGAGACAATAGGCCTACCTTGACAATTTTGTATGTGAATCTTGGTTAGGAGGTAGAAGCAGCAGCGCAGGGTAAGGGAACTATAAGCTTAGTGGCAATGGGTGGGGGTTCTCCAGAGTTTTGATGAGGACCACTACTATCTCCCTTTGTAGAGAGATGGTCCAGCAGGTAGATCCTTTTCTCCTTGATGTCCATTGACTTCACGTTTACCATAGCACCGTGGTACCATAATCATTCAAATGCTGCCTTGATGAGAGCTGTCACTCTCAATTTACTTCCAAAATTCATCTATTTAGACTACAATGCACAGGCGATTGGCGAGACAGTGCAACAACTTTAGTCTCCCCACCCACCAAACCCAATCACACAGTTTCTGAGAGCTACAGTGGAAGCTTGGACTATTACTATGGTGACATACTGTGTGTCATTGGACAAGGACTGTAATGGTCAGTAACCATTAACATTCCTTTCTTGCTGAATGGAAAATTAAGGTTTGTGTTACAGGAATTAGTCCCAGGTGATTTCCATAATAGGAAGCTCATATATAATGTAGTAATTACTGTAGTAATTTTATATATTGCACTGTACTGCTACCACCAATTAAAAAAAACAAATTTCATGTCATATGTAATGATGATAAATGTGATTTTGATACGGGTATCTATTGTGGACTGAGAGTGGGAAGGGGGCAAGGAGTCATGTGGAATCATGGCTGGGAAAAGTAGAAGAGAGAGGGGTGGAAGCAGGAAACAACAGAGAGACATTCTGTAATGATCAATAAACCAATTGTTTGGAATCAAATGACTTTGCCTGGTGTCTCAGGTCTGTGTGCATATGTCTGCACCCACGCCGTCCCAACACCCCGGGCACTCTTTCAGCTGCCCCATGCCATTAGGCACCCATCCTAGCTATAGGCACGTACCTAAGATGTTTGCACAGTACTGTGCCTATTTTAACATTTTGAGTGCAGACAGATAATTTTTGCAGAATAACATATTTACAATGGCAAGGAATCCCAACTGGATTAGTACATATAATTTCACCCCCCCAGAATAACCCCTAACATGTTCTATCATTTCATTAAAAGCCAATATTTTCAAAGCAAGGTATGTGACTTACACATCAGATGAATGCAAGAAATTAGGACCACAGGTAGGCGTAACACATTATCTTGTTGATCTAAACCAGGTTTCAATTCCTGCCCTCTACCAGATTCTCTTGGCCCTCAGGAACCCAAACTTCCAAAACTGTATCTACCTCCAATTTTAAAGAGATGGCCACTTTTTTAATGAGTTATGCCAAATACTCTTCACTAAGCTCAGAAATCCTATCAGCTATTCATTTTTGTGGCTGAGGAGGAGAATTATTCGCTTAATAGTCTAGACACATCTCAGGCTCCAGATGAGAGTTCATCTCTCCCTCCTCTTAATCCCCCTTTTAGCAGGCTGCCCTGCTCTTCTCTTCACACTATTATGCAACCATAACTTACAGCTGAAGCTTTGTGCAGAAGCTTCCAATTCAGTGGAGAAATACCAGCACTCACTACACAACCTCCCGGAGACCAGGGGTTCTTAACCATTTTTATGCCATGGACCACTTTGGTAGTCCAGGGAAGCCTATGGACCCCTTCAGTAGTCCAGTGAAGCCTATGGACCCCTTCTCAGGGTAATGCACTTAATTATAGAAAATAAAATGCGTAGGATTATAAAAGAATCAATTCCATCGAAATACAGGTATCAAAATATTAAAAAAACAGATTTGTAATATGGCAATATATGTACTTCTTTATCAATTTTTTTAAAAGAACAAGACTATACATTTAAAATATAGGCAAATTAACACTAAATTTTAATTTTTAAAGGCATATCAGTGTGAAGGCTGTTGTTGCTTAGCAAAGTCATCAGTACTGCTAATACCACTGTGGTTTGTTGTCTACATGTATAATTGAAGAAAATGCAATATTTCATTTAGAGGGTAGTGAAAATAAAGATGTAATATTTTTCTCATTTAAGTTCACAAACCCCTTGGAATCTATCAATGTACCTGAGAGGGGTGGCCCTGCCATAGACAATTGCAACTTGATGAAAAACAAGTGAGAACACCAAACACATATGGAAATGTAAAAAAAACTTGAAAAGTATTCCAACAGCTAAATGCTAATCAGCTAAATCCACTAAAATAGTGAAGGTCACCCTGTTAATAGATAAGACTTACTCATGTTGATTCAAGTGATGATGTCAGCTGAGTGTGTAGATTCAAAATGGTTGGCCATGATGCCAAGCCTCATGCTAAATATTTTGTGAGGACTTGCCTGCTCTGGAAATTTCAGTCAAGCTCAAAACCCTTTAACTTTGAAAGGCATCCATTAGTCTTGCGAGGTCATGGATCTGCGTCTGGAAAGTCTTCACTCTCCATGGGCAAGGTTGTATGGAAGACCGGCAGTTGCCCATGCTGCAAGTCTCCCCTCTCCGTGACACCGATGTTGTCCAAGGGAAGGGCATTAGGACCCATAAGCTTAGCACCAGTGTCATCGCAGAGCACTGTGTGATTAAGTGCCTTGCTCAAGGAAACAACACGCTGCCTTGGCTGGGGCCTGAACTCACGACCTTCAGATCGCTAGTCGAATGTCTTAACCACTTGGCCATGTGCCCACACCTTTTAACTTTATTGGCTTCTTATTGATACTACATTTTGCTTTTTTGGAAATGGTGTTAATAACTTACAGCTGGAAATGAAAGTAAAGACTAATTCACTCATCTTACCTAATCTCTTCTGGACATTTTATTTCAAGAGGTTGTTTGTTTTCTGTATATTATCTGCTCCCTGCTCTGGCCCTGATGTTACAGCATTCCTTTGCTCACAGAAACTTGGCTCTGGAAATGGATTGTGAACAGAGATATGACTCTCTCAGAAAAGAAGAAAAGGTCTCCTTTTGCATAGAGCATATCTGTAGCAGGGAATATAAATTTAATTCAAACAAGAGTGTTGGAGCTCTTCCATGAAAATGTTAGTCGTCTTTAATGATCACTGGCATCCATGTTCAATTGAGTGTGAGTAGATAAAGCAGGAATTCAAGCTGAGGATCCCCTGCAAATTGTTTTGCAGGAGTGAAACGTACCAAGTGAAAATGATCCCTGGAGCAAAGCATCTCTAATGCCAGAACAAGTATTGAATATTTACTGTCACAGCCTCAGCTGTTTGCAATTTAGATTGTTATTTTTGAATCACATTTCTGTCATATCATACCCAAACAATGAATACATTTCATTGCTCATTTCAGATGGTTTGTAATAAATATTCAGTAGCTTATAAAAATCTTCAAGAAATAATTGTATAATACTAGATTATTTATCTTATAGAGTATTCAAACTTTATAAAGGAAGCAGAGATAATAGCCACTCATTTGATCCTTGTTATATATTTGAATAATTTGTTATATATTTGTATATTTTGTTGCTATTTTGGGTGATTTTGAATCAGGTTGGCCTGCAGATAACAAACTCTGAGATGAACTGAATATGCTTGGACTCTTCCAATTTTGTATTTTATCTTCTGTGTTTTTCACTCTTTTTTTGTTGCCATTTGCACGACTTGTTGTTTTTGCACATTGGGAGGGGGATTCGATGTTTTTCTTTGAACGGGCTCCATGGTTTTCTTTGTTTTGTGGCTGTTTGTGGGGCAGATGAATCTCAGAGTTGTACACTGCATATGTACTTTGATAATAAGTGTACATTGAATCTTTGAACCTTAAAAACTCAAACAAAGATCATTGTGAATTTTGGTCAGTTTTGAATTGTGGAATTTAGAACTATATGGCACAGCAGAATGTAATCTGGACCATCTTGATTTTGCCTGTCTTTCTACAGGTCTACATTCATGCACTCTTTTCCCTAAATTTTGCAGGCTTTATCTTTCCACTCTCTTTTGCAGGTCAAAGTTGAATTAGTTTCTGCAACACTTACAGATGACACTTATAGATTTAAAGTGAGTGGGGAAAATTTTGAAAGGGTCCTGGGAGGCAACTTTGTCACACAAAAGGTTTTGGGTGTAGGGAATGAGATGCCAGAGGAAGCTGTACAGGGCTCAATTGAAATATTTAAAACATTTGGACAAGTACAGAGACAGGATAGGTTTAGACAGATATGGGCCAAACGCAGGCAAATGGAATTAGCTCAGGTAGAGTACTTGTTCAGTACAGACAGGTTGGGTTAACTATTAATGCAGTATTGATCATAACAGCTCACTGCATAAAAATCCATTTCTTTAGCTAATACTTCTGCCAGGCACCTTAAATACTTGTTCCTTAGTTATTAACCTATAATAATGCATCAATTAAAAGTAGAGCTGGAATTGCTATAAACACATTATATAAGAACACAATGAATTGATAGAAATAATTTCATCTATGAAATGGTTAAGAAATGGCAGAGCAGACTCGATGGGCCAAATGGTCGTGTTCTGCTCTCTATATCTTGTGATCTTACGGCCTTAATAAATATAAGTACCTCTCTCTGTCTGGCTCTTAACTCTGTCTGCCCAATCCATGACTTTTTTTTTGCTTGGTCTCATTGCAGATGCTTCTATTAATTTCTGCTGTGTGATGTATGAAGTACTTGAAGAGATGACAAGGAACCAAAAACACTTTTCCAGTGATATTTCTGGTGATGTATTGGCTTAAACTGGCAACTTCAGTGTTGTGTCTGAAAAAGAAGAAGCTACAATGTCTTAATACTGTACTGGAGAACTTGAGTTTCATTCAAGTTAATGTCTCAGATCGGGTCCAGAGTATTCTGATGAGAGAGGGCGAGCAGCCAGAAGTCTTGGTACATGTTGGTACCAATGACATAGACAGAAAAAAAGAGGAGGTCCTGAAGAAAGATTACTGGGAGCTAGGAAGAAAATTGAAAAGCCGGACCTCCAGAGTAATAATCTCAGGATTATTGCCTGAGCCACATGCTAATGAGGGTAAGAATAGCAGAATTAAGCAGATGAATGTGTGGCTAAGTAACTGGTGCAGGGAGAAGGGCTTCAAATTCTTGGACCATTGGGATCTATTTTGGGGGAGGTATGACTTATACAGAAACAATGGGTTACACCTGAACTCAAAAGGGTACTAATATCCTGGTGGGATTGTTTAATATAGCGGTTAGGGAGGGTTTAAACTAAGTTGGCAGGGGGAAGGAAACCAGGGCGTTAGGGTCGAGGAAGAGGAAAATAGAAATAAGTCAAAGACACTGTGCAGCAAAGATGGCAAGAAGGACAGGCAGGTGAATAGACAGGATAATTTGCTGTGTGATAGAAATATAGCAAAATTAGTAACAGATACTGATTTAAATGTACTGTACTTAAACGCATGCAGCATTAGAAATAAAGTGGATGACCTTGTTGTACAGCTACAGGTTAAAAGATATGACACTGTGACCATCACCGAGTCATGGCTAAATGATGGATGTGATTGGGAGCTGAATGTCCAAGGATACACAGTGTATAGGAAAGATAGGAAGGTAGGTAAAGGGGGTGGCGTGGCCCTGATAGTAAGCATCAATATCAAATCACTAGAAAGAAGAGATATAGGATCAGAAGGGGTAGAATCCTTATGGGTCGAGGTAAGAAACGGCAAGGGTAAAAAGATACTAATCGCAGTTATATACAGGCCTCCAAACAGCATCCGGGATGTGGACTACATGTTACAGCTGGAAATAGAAAAAGCGTGTCAGAAGGAAAATGTCAAGATAACTATGGGGGATTTTAATATGAAAGTGGATTGGGAAAGTCAGGAAGGTACTGAATCTCAGGAGAGGGAGTTTGTAGAATGCCTATGGGATGGCTTTTTGGAGCAGCTTGTCCATAAGCCCACCAGGGGACCGGCTGTTTTGGATTGGGTGCTGTGCAATGAACCTGAGGCGATTAAGGAGCTGGAGGTAATGGAACTCCTTGGAAGTAGTGATCATAATATGTTTGAGTTCAGTTTCAAATTTGAAAAGGAGAAGATAGTATCAGGTGTATCGATATTTCAGTGGAACAGGGGAAATTACAGTGGTATGAGAGAGGAACTGGCCCAAGTCGATTGGAAAAGTAAGCTAGATGGAGGGACAGTAGAGCAGAATTGGATGAAATTCCTACAAGAAATAAGGAAAGTGCAGGAAAAATATATCCCAAGAAAAAAGAAAATCATGAATGGAAAAATGGCACAAACGTGGCTAATGAGAGAGGTTAAGACTAAAATAAAAGCAAAAGAGACGGCGTACAAGGAAGTAAAAATTAGTGGGAAAATTGAGGACTGGATGACTTTTTAAATCTTACAGAAGGAAACTAAGAAAGTCATTAGGAAAGAAAAGATGAACTATGAAGGGAAGTTGGCAATTAACACAAAAAGGGATACTAACAGTTTTTTTTAAATATATGAAGAGTAAAAGTGTGATACAGGTAGATACAGGACCAATTGAAAATGATGCTGGAGAAATTATAATGAGTAACAAAGAGATGGCAGAGGAACTAAATGAATATTTTGCATCAGTCTTCACAGTGGAAGACATTAGCAACATACCTGATCGCCAGAGGTCTCAGGGAATAGAATTAAGTACAGTCAAGATTACTAGAGAGAAAATGTTTGGGAAGCTAAATGGACTAAGATGAGGTGCACCCATGGGTTCTGAAGGAGATGGCTTTGGAGATTGTGGAGGCATTGGAAATGATTTTCCAGGAATCAATAGACACTGGCATGGTTCCAGAGGACTGGAAGGTTGCAAATGTAGTTCCGCTGTTTAAGAAAGTAGGGAGGCATCAAAAAGAAAATTACAGACCTATTAGTCTGACATTGGTAGTTGGAAAGTTATTGGAGTCAATCCTCAAGGACGAGGTTATGAAATACCTCGAGGTGTATGACAAGATAGGCCCAAGCCAGCATGGTTTCATGAAAGGAAGATCCTGCCTCACCAACCTATTGGAATTTTTTGAGGTAATCTCAAATAAGATTGACAAGGGAGAGGCTGTGGATGTTGTGTATTTGGATTTTCAAAAGGCCTTCGATAAGGTGCCGCATAAGAGGCTGATTAATAAGTTGAGAGCCCATGGAATTACAGGAAAGATATTGGAATGGGCGGAGCATTGGCTGATAGGCAGAAAGCAAAGGGTGGGAATAAAGGGATCCAATTCTGATTGGTTGCCAGTTACTAGTGGCGTTCAGCAGGGGTCAGTGTTGGGACCGCTTCTTTTTACAATGTATATCCATGATTTAGATTATGGATTAAATGGTTTTGTGGCTAAGTTTGCAGATGACACCAAAATAGGTGGAGGAGCAGGAAGTGTTGAAGAAATGGAAAGGTTGCAGAGAGATTTGGTCAGTTTAGGAGAGTGGGCAAAGAAATGGCAGATGAGATACAATGCCCAGAAATGTGTGGTTGTACATTTTGGAAGAAGAAATAATCCGGCAGACTATTATTTAGATGGGGAGAAAATTCAAAAATTGGAAGTGCAAAGGGACTTGGAGGTCCTCATGCAGGATACCCTAAAGGTTAACCACCAAGTTGGATCGGCAGTGAGGAAAGCGAATGCTATGTTGGCATTCATTTCAAGAGGAATAGTGTATAAGAGTAAGGAGGTGTTGATGAGGCTCTATGGGGCACTGGTGAGAACTCATTTGGAATACTGTTTGCAAATCTGGGCCCCCTATCTTAGAAGGGATGTACTGATGTTGGAGAGAGTTTAGAGAAAATTTATGAGGATGATTCCTGGAATGCAGGGGCTAACATATGAGGAGCGTTTGTCGGCTCTTGGACTGTATTCATTAAAGTATAGAAGAATGAGAGGGGATCTGATAAAAACATTTTGAATGTTGAAAGGGCTGGACAGAGTAGTTGTGGAAAGGTTTGTTCCCTTGGAGGGTGAGTCCAGGACAAGCGGCCACATTCTTAGAATTAGAGGGTACCCATTTAAAACAGAGATGAGGAGAATTTTTTTTAGTCAGAGGGTTGTGGATTTAAGGAATATGTTGCCACATACAGCTGTGGAGACTCGATCATTGAGGACGTTTAAGGAGGAGATTGATAGTTACCTAATTAGTCAGGGTATCAAGGGATATGGGGAAAAAGCCAGAAATTGGAACTAGATGGGAGAATAGTTTAGCTCATGGTGGAGTGGCGGAGCAGACTCAATGGGCCGAATGGTCTACTTTTGCTCCTTTGTCTTGTGATCTTGTGATTCCCATCCTCCAAACAAAGTTTCAGCAGGTGGGAAGAATCCTCTCATTCTCATGTGTTCCATCCTGCCTTTATTTATTTAAAAACAAGCTAGAAATGGGCAATAATAAGGTAAATCCCAAGAACAGCATTGAAATGATAGCTTAATTTTTCTCTCATTCTCTGCCACATCATAATTATGGAAAAAAATCCACTGTTGAGTTTTTTGATTTTATACATTGAAAGGTCGAATTACTTTTGTTACTGCTTATAGGCTGCCCGGGGAAATCAATGCTGACTGAAATTATACAGTGAATCAAGGACATTGTGAGGTGGGCAACATGTGATTGGTTTTGTAATAGGCAGTATGAGGGTTGATTTCTCAGATGCACAGTGAGGTGTTAGTGGTGGTGCTGTCACTTAATGTTCTTTTATAAGAAGCAGTGTGCTTTTGCAGTGGGCAATAAATGATGGGAAGTTTGATTTAGCAGGTCATCTGACAACTTTAAATGATAGGCAGATGAAGGAAGGAGTGTGGCAGCAGAAGCTGGAAGATAATAGGTGGAAGTGACAAAGAGCTGAAGATAATGGAATCTGATAGGAGAGGAAGGTGGAGAATGGAATAAAGGGAGGGTTATGAGAGGGCAGATATAAGCAGTGGGGAAGAGGAGACTGTGGGAGCAGTGTGTAGGTGATGGGCAGATGGAGCAAGTGGAGGAGGAAAAAGAGACAGTGATGGGGCTAGTTGGTTCAGGAAGAGAGAGAAAGGGATGGAAAGGTGCAGTTACTGGACTTAGAAGAATAGCATGTGTTATATTCTGTATCAAATGACTTTTCTATGAGAAGCATTCTTCCATGACATTCCCCTAAAAAGGAAATAAATCCACACTATAATTACTTATTTATATAATAAAACCATATACCTAGCATTAATCTAGACACCAAATATAGAAAGAGCAAAGTCACTTCCAACTGAGTTTGCCTTGCTAAGTTGTCTTCACCAACATTTGGTCGTTGCTGCTTGAATTGGGAGAGTTGTCTTATAATCCAGTCAAGCAACAACCTGATACCAATGCATTCAGAGAATCAGCTCCTAGCTCACAAGGTCTTGGGTATGCAGAGCAGACCCACCAGAGTTGGTGGAACAGTGGCAGACATAGAAAGAAGTTGGCCTTGGAGTTCCCAATATTGATACAGATCCCATGAAATGTTATGGCACCTGGCTTAAAATGGACAAGGAAACCCCCTTATTTCCATTCTCTGTCTTTTCTCTATTGATGAAGCAGAGTTTCATGTTCAATACCTTCAATGCCAAAAAAAAAAGAGTTCTTGTAAGGTCAGTATTCTGAATGCTAAGGACATAGTTGCCAGGCTATGACTAAGGGATACATCTACTTGACTATAACCCTGTAGCAGAGACATTTGTTCAAAGTAGCATCGATAGAAGTGATCCCTTCACAGGTGGAATGGAGACAAGGTTGCTTGAGGATACTAGCCATCAAGTGTGGTGCTAAAATAATGCTGAATGGAATTGAATCACTGAGTCACAGAGCTGTTGTGTTCTGCAGCACAGAAATAACTCATCATATCAGGCCAACCTTTCTGCGCTAATCCCATTTGCCCATATCCTTCTATTCCTTGCCTATTTAACTGACCATCTAAAGGTTTTTTTCAGTGTAGTTGTAACGCTCAGGGCTATCGGCTTGTGTTTATCTAGGGGAAACACCGTCAGCCCGCCAAACCGTGTCTCACGTTTACATAGTTACTGTGTAATGCACCCTGGCACAAACTCACACATCAAATATCAGAAAGCACACAATGAACGATTTACAGATTACATTTTATAGATCTTACTGGAACTATGTAATTAATAGAGATACAATATAAAAGGAAAGTAAAAGCTGCCAAATTTATCAGAGTTCAACCATTTCGTGCACAACCATTGGAGCTCAATTAACGGGGTCCTCTTTCCACCATTCGATCTCCTCCGATCTCCTCAACCCGCCGCCTGGGACCACCCACGGTGGTCAGCCAGAGCGCATCCAGCACGTCCTTCCTCTTCGGCTCTCCTCCTGAGAAAACCCCGCACTCACACATACAGATAGAATAACACAGCTTCCATTGGTTAGTTCCTCCGTTATCTATAACTATAACCCAAACGTTTCAGCTACAGCGAACATTACCTTATAGGTAACAGTGCAAAGAAGCCATTTCATTACTGCACTTCAGAGGAGCCATTTTATAATTAGCTGTTAACAGTTAACATTACAGTTGCTATTACTGAGAACGCTACATTCTCCTCCCACCGAATTAAGTCATGCCCTCATGACTTTCAGATAATTCGCCAACCCTTCCTGCAGAACACACAGCCCAATCCAAGTGCAGAAAGCAGTGATATAACTCCCCAAAACAGTAGCGATTACACCCTGCTCCCCAGGTGCTACATAGGCCAACTTCTCTGGGGGGTTCCTAATCCTCTAAGACCTCTGTACCCCCTCTTCTAGCTCCTCCAGCTCAGCCACTACTGGGGACGCTTTGGGGCTACCTGGCAAAATCTCTCGCGATCGGTCACTCAAACCCCTCTGAACCTCGGAGGCCCCTGCCTCAGGTTCAGGCCTCCCTCCCTCTCCTCCAGAGTCTGGCTGCACTCCCTGTTACACACTAATTGCCCCCTCACCTCCCCTGACGCAGTGGGAGAAGGGCCTGGAGTCTCTTCCTCTGTCATGGGGGAGTTAGCGAACGGCAGCACGTACCACACATCTGAATCCTCGTCCTCTGATTCAGTATCCCTTTCCGGGGCTGGGCCCAGCCCTGCCTCTTTCAGGGTGGGCTCCTCTCTTGCCCTGTGCCTCCACAGAGTCCTCGTACTAGATGTAAACTCCAATTCGGGCTCTTGATCCACCTGCACCTCTTGGCCCAGGGGCAATAGGTGGTTCCGATGGAGTATCTTGACAGGCCCCTTCCCGTCCTCTGGCCTCACCCAGAAAACCAGTAGGTTGGGCATCTGACTTTCCAACACATAGGGTGTGGCTGCCCAGTGGTTAGCCAACTTGTGCTTTCCAGGTAAACCCAAATTCCTTATAAGGACTCGGTCTCCCTGCAGGAGTTGGAAGAACCTCATTTTCTGGTCATACCTCCTCTTATTTCCCCAATTCTGCCTGGCAGCCGCCACCCCAGCCAACTCATAAGCCCTTTTCAGCTCTCTACTCATATCAGACACATACTTCAGATAAGGCTTCGGCTGTACGTCACCCGCGTCAGTCCCCAAACAGAGGTCAATGGGCAACCTCGCTTCACGCACAAACATCGGATAATAGGGCAAATACCCAGTAGCTTCATTGCGTGTACAGTTGTAACAGTGAATCAGATGCCCAATATGTTGACTCCATCTGCTCTTTTTGCTGATCTCTAGAGTCCCGAGCATGTCTAGTGTTACGTGGTCGGCAACAATGAATATAGAATTGAGTCAGGCTTTATAAACAAACATAAACATTTATTAAACTCTGCTCAACTATAGTGAAAAGTAAACAAACGACTAACTTAACCAGAAGTTAACTGCTATACGACAATTTAACAAACAGCCAATCTCAGGAATAGTTCTTAAAGTGGTAAATTTGAACACAGTCTTAAAGTGGTAAATTCGAAAGTCCAAGTGATTTACACAGTCAGTAAGGAGAGACTTCCCTGAAAACTGATTTCTTCGAAGACGTAACGTTACTGCTGATCCCAGCCGAGAAGTGCCTTGTCCAAAGGTTTCATGACGAAGGAAATAAAACGGCTTAAAGGAACTGACCTTTTTGCTGGAGGATGAACACTGCACAAACCTTCTTGATCTTGCAGGGGTTATCTCAGATGCAAGCCACTATTCCTGAACGAAGATTCAATAAGGTTGATCTTTTATAAGACCACTGAACGACACCAACTTTACTCAATCCTTCGGGTTCCTGTAGTTTGGTAAGGTCTTCACTCTCCAATACTAGACTGTAAAGGTGCAGCAAACAAAAACTGGCGAAACTGCCGGCAACAACCTTTGCACCTTAAAATGGAAAGTAAAACTCCACATTAAAATGAAACTGCATCATGAGATGAATATGCAGCAAAACTAACTAACGAACTATCTAATAAACTTACTGCATGACAGCAGGGGTTTCCCCTTACATACCTGTTGGAACATGCCATCAAGTGACCTCACACCAGCAGGAAAATTACATCATGTCACCTCACACTGGTGGGAAAATTACATCACTCCACCATCACAAGACAATTACATCATGGTCATAAGACAGTCACAAGATACCCACGGGGTATGTAATACCAGCAAGGTCCAATTAAACCTCTCTGGCTGGGGATCGCCCTGCGGATTATAGGGTGTGGTCTTCGATTTCTCAATTCCCAGCATGCCCAGTAACTCATAGATGAGTTTGCTCTCAAAGTCCTGTCCCTGATCACTATGTATCCGCCAGGGAAGGCCATAATGCACGAAATACTTCTTCCAAAACACTTTTGCCACTGTAGTCGCCCTCTGGTCTTTGGAAGGAAAAGCCTGAGCATATCTAGTGTAGTGGTCCGTGATGACTAAGACATTCGCCGTGTTGCTGACATTGGGTTCTATGGGCAAAAAATCCATACATACTATGTTCAGGGGTCCTGCACTCTGCAGGTGTGACAAAGGAGCAGCCTTCACAGGCAGTGTCTTCCGGCGTATGCAGCAAATGCATGACTTGCAGTACTCTTCAACCTCCGACTTCATTGGGGGCCAGTAAAACCTATTTTGAGCAATCCATAGGTCTTCTCCACCCCCAAATGTCCAGACACGTTGCACAGTGACTTCAACACAATCTTCCCGTACTTATCAGGCAGGACCAACTGCCAACACCGAGGTCGGTCCAGGGGTGACATGACCCGGTATAAAATCTGTTTCCTCAACTTCAACCGAGGCCATTCCCTCAGTAACGGATGCACCAAAGCGTGTTTCATCTTCTCCGCCCACGCCACATCCCCCTTTTCTACCGCGTACCAAAAGGTGCCAATGCCCAGGTCATCTCGCTGAGCAGCTGCCACTTCCCCCGGACTCAATTCCAGCAGCTGCTTGGTCTTCAGAGCAGTCAAGTCACAGTAAACTGGGGATAGGGCATTGTCGGAAGCCCCCAATGGGTCCACTGCACGATCCGGCATCTCCTTTTCCTCAGCCTTCACAGTGACAGAAAACTGACATATGGCCTTCACCCCAGAGGCAGGAATGCTCTCCCACTCCTGGTCCCTCTCCAGTTCCTCATGTGCCTGTCGGGACAAAGCATCTACACTGACGTTCCGGCTTCCCGGCCGGTACCTCAGGCTGAAATCATACACCGACAAGGCCGCCAACCACCGATGGCCTGTAGCATCCAGTTTTGCCAACGTCAGGATATAAGTAAGTGGGTTGTTGTCTGTGCTCACCTCAAACTTGGCCCTATAGAAATAGTCACTCAGCTTATCCACCACCGCCCATTTCAATGCCAGGAACTCCAACTTGTGTGTGGTATAGTTCCTCTCGGAGGGCGACAAACTCCGGCTGACAAACGCTACAGGTCTCAACCCAGCACCCTGATCTTGTTACAAGACAGCCCCTAATCTCTCTCGGCTGGATTGGTGTGTAGTACATAGGGTAACCAGGGGTCTGCAAAAGCCAGCACCGGTGCCTGGGTCAGCAACTCCTTCAGCGATTTAAAAGCCTCCCCACATTTTGCATCCCACCTCTGTCCGAAGGGCGCCAACGGGTTGAGATAGTCTCCAGTCTTCTGTCCCCTTTCACTTTCTGCCCCAGGGGGGAAGGAGGGTAACCCCACAGAAGCTGGTTCAAGGGGTGACTCACTTTGGCGTAGCCCTTCACGAATCTCCAATAATTACCACAGAACCCCAAGAACGAGCGCAGAGCGCTCACAGCCTGGGGCCTCAGCCACCTGGTCACTGCTTCTATCTTAGCCGGGTCTGTACCCACTCCATTCCGCGAGATTATGTGCCCAATATAGCTAATAGACGTCTTGCAGAACTGGCATTTGTCCAGGGAGAGTTTCCGTTCTTCTTCCAGGCCACTACTAATAATAATCCCAGCCTCCTTTAACTTTCACAGGTGCTGGTGCACATCTTCCGCATCTGCAGAGGCCAGTCACCGTGACTTCTCTCTGAACGGTGTGTCCTCAGTCACCCGGATGGTGTGGCGAGTGCTCTTGGAACAACCCACATCAAACTCGCCAAGGGAAAAAACATCTTCCAGCTTCAACATCTTCTCCACCAGCCTCTTCTTCCAAGCCAGTGGCACCAGCGAGTCCCCAAAGTTAAAGGCCTCAGCAGTCAGCTTTCCTCTGTTTTCCAATCATCCCCCCCAGCAGGCCTCACAGGGGCGCTCGACATTAGACTCACCAGGAACAAATGCACCAGCGGCATCCCTCTCTTAAAGGTGATTTCTCTCGTCGTGGTGTTCCTGACAGTCACAGCTATCCTGCTCGCCTGTACCACCAAGGGCCTCTGCATTTCGGGCCTCACCAGCACCCCAGCCAGAAATCGTGACTCCCCCCAAGGTCCACTAAAAGGGCCTCGTCATCAAGCATGCCGGGAAATCTGGGGGTTCCCATCACACTCGTTACTTCCCCAGACCTTATTACCTTAGGCTTCGACAGTCCCTCGCTTACATTCAGTATCTGGCCCAGGGTGGCTCCACACTGCATCAAAAGCAGCTGGAAACACTGGGTGCACAGCCTGCATCTCCAAAAAGTTCTCACCCGCCCTCTCCTGACAGGCCCCCATGAGCCTCCGCACCACAGGGGTGCTGGTCCCCACCAGAACCGAAACACCCCACATCTCAACCGGGGCTGGATAAACCAGCACTAACGTCTCCAGAACTTTGGACACTCCCACATTGGCTTCTGAAAACTCCAGTCTCACTGACAAATACCCGTCATACGGATAATCACCAGCACTGACGCCCCAAATCTCCAGTGCACTGAATGGAGACAAGAGTAAATGCTTTAAATACCGGTTGTAAAACAAATGGTATAGTAACGTGACCTGTGACCCAGTGTCGAGTATGGCTTTAGCATAGATTCCCTCTATCTGTAGCAACACGCAGGATCGGGGTCTCACTAATCCTTCCGGAATCGGGTCTTTTGCTTTCGGGAGTTCCTTGGTACATCGCTGGGAACGTGTTCCTCTAGAGACACCAGGCGGTTCCCTCACTGGGTCTCCTCTAGGTTTCCCCACCTCTCCCTGCTTAGTCGCCCACGGGCTTGCCCTCCACGGGCATCTTGTCTCTCACAATCCCTCTGGAAGTGTCCCTCTTCCTCACAGCTGTAGCACACCCCCTGCCGCTCACATTGCCACTGGAAATGCCCCTCTTTCCCACAGTTATAGCACACGCTACCCGCTGCCCTTCTCCTCCCGGGACACCCGCCATTCCCAGCCCATTGCGCAGCCCACCCCCTGAAGGGGGTGCTCTCCCTGTCAATCCACTCATGCGAGGGATCCCTACCCACCTGGGACCCCTTGGGTCACTCAGTTCTTAACCCTGCCACCACCTCCTGTACTGCTGAGGGTCGTCCCCGGTGGCTAGAGTCCTCTTTCCGGCCCAACGCACTCTCATTCTCCCGCACCTCTCTAATCAGCTGAATGAATGATGGAAGGGGGGGGGGGCCTTTTATAGGACTGCCGGAGACTCCAAGCCACCTTGTCCTCTCCCAGGGAACCCCTAAAAATCCGATTCATCCTCAACTTCGCCACCTCGTCCGCCTTCACTACCCCTCGGTGCAGCAACCCAATAAGCTTTATCTCCAGCCGATAAATGTATTCTGTGAGCTTTTCCCCTCTTCCCTGCTGCATGTTTTGAAACTCCCCTAAGAGCTCCCAGGAACCTCCCGTCAATCCAAACACGCCCTCCAAAGCTACCAGATACTCTGCCAGGGAAGCCGAGGGCTGTTCAGCTTTCAGCCCCTGGACGACACCAGCCGCCACTCCCCGCAAACTTTCCACCAATCGCCGTCTCTTTTCCTCATCCGAGCCTGGACACTCCCCTAACAACTGGGATGTGTTTTCAATCTACGTCTCATAACCGTCCTCCCCTTCTGGGATGGGCGTGGCTCCTGAGAAAATTCTCAGCTTCAGGCGGGGCCCCTCGGCCCTTCTCGTCAGGAAGGTAATGGCAGCTGCCAGCTCAGAGGTCTCACCTCTAGATGGGAGACGGGGCCTGACCAATCCTTCCCACTCTGACCCCTCTTGCCCCTCCTCCCTCATTACCCTGAGAACTCATTCCCTCGCAAATTCCTTCAGCTCTCCACCACTGGCTACTGGCACCTCCCCTGGTGCCTCATCAAACTCTTCCTTTGGTGTCCCCTCACATTCGTCCTCTGGGAGGGTGTGAAGGCCCCACAGCCCCGCCTCCCCTGGGATGCTGACTGTCGCTGGCAGTTCCAACATCATGACGTCAGCACTTATACAAACCAACACCAAGCTGGATTCTACTACTTTACTGTACCTTCTAGTTATCAGTTCTACCTTGCTGATAGCTTTCATCAGACTCAACCCTCACACTAGCACTTCTTCCAAAGTGCGAAAATCCACCCCACTTAACATGCACGCATAATTAACTGGTACTTCCTCGGACTCACACCAGCTTGCAACCTTATCCACGTCCATCTCCGCACTAACTTAACTTGGCGATTTACACAGCTTCCACAGAATTCAATCCCAGACAGAAATAACTCATCATATCAGGTCAACCTTTCTGCCCTAATCCCATTTGCCCGTATCCTTCTAATCCTTGTTTATTTAACTGCCCATCTAAAGGTTTTTTCAACGTAACGCTCAGGGATATCGGTTCGTGTTTATCTAGGGGAAACCCCGTCCGCCCGTCAAACTGTGTCTCACGTTTGCGTAGTTGCTGTGTAATACACCCTGGTACAAACTCACACATCAAATATCAGACAGCACACAATGAACGATTTACAGATTACACTTTATAGATCTTACTGGAACTATGTAATTAATAGAGATACAGTATAAGAGGAAAGTAAAAGGCACCAAAGTTATCAGAGTTCAACCACTTTGTGCACAACCATTGGAGCTCAATTAACGGGGTCCTCTGTCCACTACTTGATCTCCTCCGACCTCCTCGACCCGCCGCCTGGGACCACCCACTGTGGTCGATCAGAGTGTGACCAGCACGTCCTTCCTCTTCAGTTCTCCTCCCGAGAAAACCCCCGCACTCACCCAGGTTCTCACACATACAGATAGAATTACATAGCTTCCACTGGTTAGTCCCTCCGTTATCTATAGCTATAGCCCGAACATTTCAGCTACAGCAAACATTACCTCATAGTTAACAGTGCAAAGAAGCCAGGTCATTATTACACTTCAGAGGAGCCATTTTATAATTAGCAGTTAACAGTTAACATTACAGTTCATATTACTGAGAACCCTACATAGTGAACGTATCTGATGCTATCACCTCCTCCGACAGTAAGTTGCAGATGACAACCACTCTGTAAAAAATAGAACTTGCTACTTAAATCCCCTTTAGAATTCCTACCTCTCAGCTCAAGCTCAGGGCAGATCACTTGTGTGGTTTCAATGTTACTTGCCACTACTTGCCTTGTCCAGATGTTGCACAGACCATATTTATTCAAGCACAGATATTTTTATATCAGAATCATTTTAATGAAACTGAACACTTTGCAATTATCCTCATAAATACCTTTATATCTAACCTTATAATAGACAGAGCTGGGTCACTTTCTACTTTGTAAAGTTATTGCCAGAGTTGTCACTGTATTGAAATAGTCCTGAAGCATTAAATGTTTACTCTTTTCCATAAATGCTTCTGACTGCTGAGTTCCTCCAGCATTTTGTGTATGTTGCTTTGGATCTCCAGCATCTGCAGATTTTCTCATGATTGTAATAGTTTGCTTAGAAGCAAGCCTTGTTCTGAATCATAACTTCAGCAAAATAGTCAAAATGTCTATGCAACCCTTTGCTATTTCAGTACACATGTGGAGTGAATCAACTTGTCTAAAGAGTAGCATCTAAAATAGTCATGTTCTTATGAGGTAGATGCAAAATGGTGCCAAGATCTCAATCTCAGCTTTGGGACTACAGTGGACTAACCATAACTAAAAGTGCCACTGACAATGAAGTTTTGTGCTTCTACAGACAGAGTAGGTTCACTAAAGTCCATTACCAAGAAAACATGTTGCTTTTAATCAGTCCTGTTTATAAATGATTCCAGATGAACTGCAATGCCGTTGATTTTTCCTGCCCTTTAAAAATGTTTCAATCTACTTTGAAGGTTACAACAAGAAGTAAACTAGACAACCCATCTGTCACCAACCTAGCCATCAATTCAGGTACATGAATACCACTGTTCCTGCTAAGCTATACATGTGTATGGCTGCACACTATCTAAAATACTCCCATGCACATAGCCTTTGTGGCCTTAACAGCTGGAATTTTCTTTTATCATCATCATCAGGCGCCGTGCCCAGTTTGAGCTTTGACTGCCATGGCCCATGCACTCTTGTTTCAGATCACTTCATTGGTATTCATTTCCAGTTCTCTGTCTGCTGTCTCCATCATCATTTGTCTTTGTCTTCCCTTCAATCTTTCCCATAATTACCGTGCATTCTAACTCCTCTTTCCTAATTACATGTCCAATGAAGTTACATTGCCTTTTCATGATCTCATACATTATTTCTCTTTTTGTGCTTGCTCTGTTCATGACATCCTTGTTGTATATTTGTTTTGTCCATGATATTCTTTGCATCCTCCTCAAAAACCACATCTCTGTTGCTTCAATTTGTTTCCTCATGTTACTAGATATTGTCCAAAATTTTGAGCCATATAACATAACTGGATAAACGCAACGTTTCAGTGCTCTGAGGTGGGTTGTCATGCCTAGTGTAGTTTAAAAACGCAGACACGAGGAAATCTACAGATGCTGGAAATTCAAGCAACGCGCACAAAAGATGCTGGTGAACGCAGCAGGCCAGGCAGCACCTATAGGAAGAGGTACTTCTTCCTATAGATGCTGCCTGGCCTGCTGTGTTCACCGGCAATTTTTGTGCGTGATGCCTAGTTTAGTGTTCATTCTCATAATTTCTTTTATATAATGTTAATATAGTTGTGAAATACCCTGTGATTAATTATGTGTTCATGAATAGAATCCATAAAGTTTCTAAATAATAAACATCCTACAACCTTTACTTTGAAACATTTTGGAGCTTTAATTGTCAGTATTTCAAATTACAATATTACAAATTCTAACAATAAACCTCAGAATGGAAGTCGGTAGCTCAATGTTAATAAGTAGACTCCAGCCTGCTGAACACCAACATTGTCTAGTCAATATTCATAGTGTGCATATTACAAAAGAAAAATCATTTAAAGGGCCATGCAGTTTTCAGGCCGTGTAAAATTCCTTGCACAGAACAATAGTTGGTCTGCGCAGCTGTAAAACAAATTAGAGCAAACGTCAATACCACACCTAACTACATAGCCCTCTTGAGCACCTAGGGACATGTCGCACAATTGCTGCCAAGAATCCGCGCACCAAGGAGAAATTGAACTATGTGAGAATGAGGGTTCTATATGGCCATATAATTATGTGTTTGCAAAAGTAAATCATATATAATTTTAACATATTAGCTTTGCAGATCTTTTTAATCAGTGCTACAAAGATTCAACATAGCCAACAGTAAATTTCATACAATTATGTTATAAGTAATGTATAAGTGTTCAAATTATAATGAGTTAAGGTTACTTAAACCCTTAATTTCCATTGATGCCTTTTTTATGTGCATTGATAATTTTAATTATGCTTCATTTGGACTCAAGAGACCATAACTGTATTCAGCATCAAATCATTTTATTTTCGTTATCTATCAATGTCATAGTTAATTGGTTGAAATAAGCCAAGAAATTCATCACCACAGGATAGCTCCTCAAGTATCTGTAGGATCTTATATACTTTAAAAGGAAGAAAAGAAAGAAATTTCTACAATTAATCCAGTGTCTGAATGTACTGTTTATTAAAAATTTGTAGCCTTTTTAATCATATTGCCAATACAAATGTTTTGCACTTTTACCTGACATTGACAGAGAAATTAGGAACTACTCTGTTGCTGAAAACCTGGGGATATGATGTAAGCACATGTAATCTTCTTTTTCTTGGTCTTATCCGAATTGTAAACAAACAAACATAAATTAATCCTCTAACCAATGATAGGAAAAACTATGGGGTTTCTACCTTTAGTAGTTGCATGATAGAGATATTACACATATTTAGGTGGACACATCTTTGGGTCCTGGTTCAATCTTTCCCAGGATCTTACAAAAGCAAGGTAAGAGAATGCCTGTGCTCTGACACAATATGCATCACCTGTAGCTGTGGGTGAGGTACCAGAAAACTGGAAAGTAGCTACTGTTCCCATGTTCAACAAGGACAGTAGAGATAAGCCAAGTAACTTCAGGCTGGTGAACCCTTTCATAGATCTGCTGGAGAGGGTTGAAACTAATCTGGCCAGAGGATGGGAACTAGAGTGATAGGGCTGAGGATGGGGCAGTTGGTATACAAGCAGAGGCTGTGCGTTGCAAGGCTATGAGGAAGGATAGGCAAATGGTTGGGAAAAATTGCAGTCAGTGGGATGAGTTGAAGTGTAACATGGGGAAAAATATCAAAAGGTGATGAATACAGGACTGAAGGTTTATACGGATGGAATTGTACAGTTGAAGATTGGCAGGGATGATTTTGTGGGCATCATTGAATCATGGCTGAAAGGAGATCATATCTGGGAGCTTAACATACACGGATACACTTTGTATCGAAAGGACAAGTGGTAGGCAGAGGAGGTGAGGTTGCTCTGTTGGTAAAAAATGAAATCAAATCATTAGAAAGAAGTGACATAGTTTTGGAAGGTGTAGAATCCTTGTGGGCAGAGTTAAGAAACTGCAAGGGAAAAAGACCCCGAATGGAGTTATATACAAACTTCTGAACGGTAGCCAGGATATCAGGTACAAATTATAATGGGAGATTGAAAAAGTATGCAATAAGAGCAATGTTATGATAGTCATGGGAGATTTCAATATGTAGGTAGAGTGAGAAAAATCAGGTTGGTGTTGGATCCCAAGAGAGGGAATTTGTAAAATGCCTACATGATTACTTTTTAGAGCCACTTGTGGTTGAGCCCATTAGGGGAAAGGTAATGCTGAACTGGGTGCTGTGTAATGAACCAGATTTGATTAGGGAGCTGAAAGTAAAGGGCTGCTTAGAAGGCAGTGATCATAATATGATAAAATTCAACCTGCAGTTTAAGAGAGAGAAGCTAAAATATTATGGTCATGCACTTCGGTCGAGGAATGAAGGCATAGACTGTTTTCTAAATGGAGAGAAAATTCAAAAATTAGAGCTGGAAAGGGACTTGGGAGCCCTCGTGCAGGATTTCCTTAAGGTTACCTTACAACTTGAGACATTCATTTTGAGATGACTAGAATATAAAAGCGAGGATTTAATGCTGAGCCTTTATAAGCCATTGGTCAGACCAGACTTGGAGTATTGTGAGTAGTTTCAGGCCCTTTATCTGAGAAAAAATGTGCTGGCATTGAAGAGAGACCAAAAGAATGATTCTGGGAATGAAGGGCTAACGTATGAAGAATGTTTGATGACTCTAGGCCTGTGCTCGCTGGGGTGAACAAGAATGAGTGGAGTTCTCATTAAAACTATTGAATATTGAAAGGCATAGATAGAGTGGACCTGGAGAGGATGTTTCCTCTGAGGGGTCTATGACTATAGGGCACAGCCTCAGGTGCAAAGATAGAGATGAGGAGGGTGGTGAATCTGTACAATTCTTTGTCGCAAACAGCTGTAGAGGCCATGATGGAAAGGCAGAGCAGACTTGATGGGGCAAAAGGCCTAATTCTCTCATAATCCTTATGGTCTTTAGCAAGTAGTAGAGAAATTACTGGAAAAAAGCTTAGGGATATTGGTATTGGTATTAATTTATGGTTGTCACATGCACCAAGTTACAGTGAAAAACTTCTCTTGCATAGCGTTCATACAGATTAAATCATTACAGATCACATTGAGTTAGATGGAGGTAGAACAATAACAATGCAGAATAAAGCGTGAAAGCTGCAGTACAGAGTGCAAGATCACAATGAGGAAGATTGCAAGGTCAAGAGTTCATCTTCTTATACACTAGATCCATTCATGGGTCTGATTACAGTGGGATACTAGTGGTCCTTGAGCCTAGTGGAATGTGTTTTCAGACTTCTGTGTCTTCTTGTGAATGGGAGAGAGGAGAAGAGAGAATGTCTGGAATGGGTGGGTCTTTGATTATGCAGAGCTCGTAGAGGGGAGGCTTGTTTCCATGATGTGCTGAGCTGTGGCCATAACTGCAGTTTCTTGCAGTCAAGTGCAGGGTGGTTACCACATCAAGTTGTTATGTGTTCAGATGAAATGCTTTCTATTATGCACCAATAAAAATTGATAAGCATAAAGAGGACATGCCAAATTTCTTAAGCCTCTTGTGGAAGTAGAGGCATTGGTGAGCTATCTTAGCAATGATGCCAATGTGGTTGAACCAGGGCAGGGTATTGGGGATGTTCACATCTAGAAACTTGAAGTTCTCCTCCTTCTCAACCTCAACACCGTTGACAGGAGTGTGTGCATCTTTTTGAAGACAATGACAAGATCTTTTGTCTTGTACTTTAATAATATAAGGCAGAGTTTCTCAACCGAGGTTCCGTAGAACCCTTGGGTTCTGCGAGAGGTCATGATTAATACAGAAATAAACACCATTTTTTGAACTTTGCATAACACGCGATGCAAGTGCTCGCAGTGGTGGGCAGTGACCAAGCAGCCATTTAGCAGTCTCGCTAGAGGTCACCCAGCCCAGTGTGACAGGGTGCAGTTAGACCGTGTTTATTTGTTTGAATCCATTCTTAGTTTTTAATGCGAGATAGGAGTGGCTGTTGATAATTGGTGAGCACTATACTGCGTGGAGGGGAGGACGGCAGGCTGATAATTGGTGAGCGCTGTACTGCATGGAAGTGAGGATGATCGGCTGATAATTGGTGAGTGTTGTATTGCACGGAGAGAATGATGGATGGTAAGCTGATAATTGGTGAGTGTTGTATTGCACGGAGGGGGGGACTGTTGGCTGATAATTTATGAGCGATTTATTGCTTGGAGATTAGGAAGGTAGGCTGATAATTGTTGAGCACTATATTACACGGAGGGGAGGGCCGTAGGCTGATTATTTGTGAGTGTTATATTGTATGGGGGAGGACGGTAGTTTGATCATTTGTGAGCACTATATTGCACTGAGGGAGGACAGTAGGCCTATGAGTAGCACTGTATTGCACGGAGCGGAGGTCGACAGGCTGCTAATTGGTGAGTGTTGTATTGCACAGAGGGGAGGACAGTAGGTTGATAATTGCTGAGCGCTATATTGCACAGAGTGGAGGACGGTGGGCTGATGAGGAGCATGGAGTGCATTTTCTGAGCATTTTATGGACTCCCCAACTCGGGGTGTGACATCAGCCTCTCCCTCCCGAATTACCTCCCCCAACTTTGCCTTACCTACTGTTGTTTGACTTATGGGAGTGAGCAGATCCTGGGGGGCTCACAGCTCTAGAAAGCCCCCAGTGTACCAATTGGGACTGCATGCTCCCTCTCCAAAGACAGCTGGTCACAAATGCACCCTCAGAAAAGAGGCAGGCTGTTGGCCTGGACAAAGCCCTTCACTTTCCACTGCCTAGACCAGCGAACGTCCATCTTGGCCACCCTCAGGAGCAAGCCCACCAGTAAATCCTCCTTGCGATCTGCCCCCTTCCATACTGGGTGCCCGTATATGAGGAGTGCAGGGCTGAAGGCAACCAGAACCTGAGCAGCAGCCCCTTCAGGTACTCAAACAGGGGCTTCAACCTCTCACAATCCATATACGTGTGGTATACTGACTCCTCCTGGGCACAGAATAGACAAGTGGATGGGGTGTCAGTGAAGGCCTGTTGCAAGGTACTACTCTATACAACACCTTCCACCCCAGGTCCCCAATGTACAGGGAAGGACCCCACATAAAGAGATTTCCACTGGGGACCTCCTCTGCTGCCAAATGGTAAAACAGACCGCCAAAGCAAGTCTGCTCGGCAGACGAAGGCAAATAAGTGAAAGGTTTTTAAGAGCAGCCAGTACAAGAACCACTTTGGCGTGTCACAGAAGTGCACGGTTAGCATCTTGTGAGACAGCGCACTTTATGTGGCAATGGCTACAGCAAAATTGAAAAGACACTATAAATCACTGCCATATGACATGTAAATGATAATCATGTGGAAGAATTGCAGAACAAAATTGAACACCATTTTTCCTCCCTTTCAACATAACTGCATGATTGGGTTGACAGACCCTTTCTCTGAATCTTCTGCTTAACCTGAGAACTTGACTTCAAGAGAAGAAGAACTTTGTGAGCTGCACTCTGATCATGTACTCCTGCCCCTGGACAAGTTCTGGATTTCTGTGAATGAAGACAACCTGCTACTGATAGGAAAGCAATGAACATTTTGCTGTGTTTTCAATTTCTTACATTGTGAGCAAGCATTTTCTTGTTTACTAAGCATCAAGAACCAGGATAGAAATCATCTCATTTCAGTTAAAGGTGAATTCCTTGAGTGCTTATCTCAAGTTTGACCCAGAACTGAGAAATTTATTATGTTTGCTATATGAGTTTTTAAAATTAATGAAAGATAGAGAAAGAATAATTTCAAGAAAGGTAAGCTAATCTTAGCTATCCGAATTTTTTCAAGAAAGGTTGGATAAAATTCATTCTCTACTCAAAAGAACATTGACAATTATTTTTGGACTATTATCTCTACAACTTCCTGATCATGCTAACGTACCGTGAGCTTTAGGTTGAATAATTTTTATGCAGATAAAAATTTTAAGGGTTTCCTCAGTACAAAAAGGTTGAGAAAGTTTGATATGTGGATTAATAAACTCTTGGATGGGCAAGGATATGTTAGGGGGTGTATGACTTGGAACATTAGTAATCATGCCATGAGGACCATTGCTATTTGAAATATCCATAAATGATTTGAATATTTATGTTGGTGATCTGATAAGTAATTTAGTAGGTAATGAGGATGGTTGCCTAAGGATACAGAAGGATAAAGATCAACTGGAAAGTTGGGGCGAGTGCTAGCAAATGGAATTTAACCCAGACTATTGTGAGGAAATGCATTTTGAGTCATCTATACAGTATATAGCATGGACCTCAGAAGGACCTGCTTCTGTGCAGTATTATCTATAATTCTATGACATTATACATATCCGCTGATATTTGCAATCCAATTGACATTTCCCATTCATCACTGTCGATCTATAAAGTCAACCTGCTGACACTTACAAGCATTCACAACAAGATAGTAACATTGTGCTTCCTCTTTGCTGTCATCCACAGTCATCAACACAATTAAATACATGACAGCACAGGATAATGACAATGACGCTTCTAGTTTGTGAAATCAATGTGGCAAAGTCATATCTTTCTCATGTTGTCATATGTGGAAAAGGTGCTTGAAAATATTAAAAGAGCTGAATACATTACCCTTTCTTTGGATGTATTTGGACAATAAATTGGTCAATGCAAGTTGAGAGAAGTAGATAATCTTGACAGACACTGCCTGTTATGTTTTGTAACTTCAAAACATTGAACTAATTCAAAGGAAGACATAGCAGTCCAAAACGTGGGTCTGACTTTGTGTTTACTTTAAGTGAGGCTTGCCTATATCACGTGGTAGTGGGATGACGTATGCAATTCTTGTATTTTACCTATAACTTGTAATGAATTACGTAAATAAACAAGAATACTTTATCAAGCAATATATACAAGATTACTCAAATATTACTAAATTACTAAATACTCAACACTGTCCAACATTTCAATCAAGAGCATATGCAGGCCTCCTGAAAGTAGACAGATTTGTTTAGGAATAATCAGATAGAAACCAGTGCCGAAATTAGCCCAGGGCTCTCAGTTGTTGCTGAGTGTCATGTTAAATATGTGTAATCTGAATCTGTTTACTACTTACTACCTGTACACTGCTGGTGTTTAGGGCACCAATGAAGGTCCTCCTTTTCTGGTAGTGCTCAGGGCTTCCTTTGTTATGTCAGTAGAGTCCTCTCAGATTTACTACGTCAGTCATACCAGTCCTGCATGGAGACTCAGGAATACCATCGCACTCAGAAAGATTCATCACTGCTGTTTCCATAACAGTTTTGTTTTACCACTCAGGATTGTTAGCACTGAGCTGAACTGCGCCCCCTCCCCCCGCCCAATCCTGGAGGATCGATGGCCCACACTTAGTCTGGTCTCTGACCTTTGGCATGTTTGGCATGGGTGATCCTACCAAGAGCCAAAGCATAAAGCCCTGACTCAAGCCAACATAGTGCTCCAGGTCATTGAGATATACAGCCCTCCAACCACAATGAGGTTGTGGACCTCCTGGAGGAATCTGAATCTGGCACAGCTGTAATCCCTTTACTTCTAAATTGAGAACCTTTCATGTTTACATGTTTGTTTTCAATTTTCTATCAAGGACAGCATGGTTAACATGAACATTTTGCATAGAATAAGGATTTGCAACTTGGAGTCAGAGTCAGACAACTTGGAAACAAACTGTTTAGCTTAGCACGCCCATATCAACTATCAAGCAACTAACTGTGTGCATTATGCCCATTTTCCTCTCACAACCCAACTCATCACGCAGCCTCTTCTCATAAAGCTATTGCCACCCATCAAGACAACAACAAGGGCAATTTACAGTAATAACTTAATCAGTATGTCTTTGGCATAGAGAAGAAAATGGAGCCACCAGGAGGGGAGCTACATACAAGATATTACAACTTGAGCAAATTGATAGCACCAGTTTTGAATTTTTTAAAAAACGTAATCTGCTGTGTGGAAGGAATGTATTGGACCAGGAGATGAAATGGATAAGGCCCTTATTTTTGCATCTATTCGGCAATATGATTGACATAAAAAATAGAAACAAACAGAAGTTAAACTCACTGTACAATCTAAAAATCTGATCATCTAAATGATAAGGTAGATCTGTGCAGATTCTAAATGTTGTAGATGTAAGTAAACAGCAGCAAATTGCAGAAGAGTCGATTTGCTGTTTGTCACTTTGGGAGCATGAGAATCATTAAAAGAGACAGCTGTTTCAAGCTTGTAAATCTTTATTCAGCAATTTATCTAAGGCATTCTGTTAAATGGGTCTGATAGAATTTTGTTAATTATCTACTTAATATAGTTCCTAACAGTGTTTTGTTGGACTTCAATTAGTGAAGTAATATATCAAACTGACAGCATAAGAGTTAATTAGTGCATTAAACTTAACAAGAACAATCACAAAATGAGTCCCCTATTTAAACTTATCAGCTGTTTTTTAAAACCATTTTTTTCTCCAATATATTTTCTATAAATGGAACATTTGAGTGCCATATTTCCCTTTATTTAAATTTGGAAGATAGTTTAATGATTCGTTTTAAGATCTTATGATTGACAAAGGAAAGTGCAAAGAGCCACTTTTAAAAATTACACGCTTTGAGTCATCATCCCTGCTACATAAAATGTCAGAAAGTATAAATGTCAAGAATTTGTTAATGGGGTATATGCAATTTAGACAGATAAATGAACAGTTCAGAAAAGCAACAGTCTTTGCGCATTATACTCTCTTCATTTGGAGACAGATTATAGAGAGACAAGAAAAAACAATTTGCATTGAATTGGAGAACCACTTCATCACACACCTCTGCACCATCTGCCACAAGCAGGACTTCCCAGTGTCCAAATGTTTTAATTTTGTTTCCCGTTCCCATTCGAATGTGCCGATACATGGCCTACTCTTGTGCCAAGGTGAGGCCTCCCTCAGGGTGGAGGAGCAACATTTTATATTTCATCTGGGTAGCTTCCAATCTGATGTCAGGAATATCGATTTCTCCTTCCAGTAAACAAATTTCCCCCCCCCCCCCATTCCTCTATTCCCACTCTAACCTTTTACCTCTTCTGATTTTTGGCTTGTGCTGGGCTCATGTGTTGTTTATTTTGTGCCTATAAGCTGTGTGTCTTGTTGTTTATAACTGTGTTTCTTGTATTTGTGATTTTAGCTACCTGTTATGGTTTGTATAGCACTACAGTCAACATGGGTTGTTTTTAAATGTGCTTGACAAATAAATTTGACTTGACTTGTCACCTGCCTATTACTTCCCCATAGTGCCCCCACTTCTCTTTCTCCTATGGTCCACTCTCTTCTCCTATCAGATTCTTTCTTCTCCAGCCCTTGACCTTTTCTACCCATCTGGCTTCATTTATCACCTTCCAGCTAGCCTCTTTCCTCTCTCTCCCCCACCTTTTTATTTTGGTATCTTTACCTTCCTTCTCAGTTCTGAAGAAAGGCGTCAGCTCAAAACATCAACTATCTATTCATTTCCATAGATGTTACCTGATATGCTGAGCTCCTCGAGCGTTGGATGTGTGTGTTGCTTTGGATTTCCAACATCTGCAGATATTCTCATGTTTATGCATTGACATAGTGCCTGTTTTTTCAATCCCAATCAACCAATGAAGAACTTTGGAATCCAATGGCTGCAGAGTAGCTAATGCATATGCAGTGGCAATGGTGCAACTAGTATAACTACTGGTTCATAACTCCTCTCCTCAACACTAACTGTATTGAGCTTGATGGATGTTCCAGTTTCCCCCAACACCCTAAAGGCATACTAATTGTTAAGTTAGTTGGTAAATAATGGTAAAATCTGGGGAAATTGGTGGGAATGTGAGGGGAATACATTGATAGAGAATGACTTAATCAAAAGCTTGCAAACAGTAATGCGAAGATGATAAAACAGCATTTTTTAAAAATCCATACTAAACACAGGAAATGGGCATTGTTGAGTAGCCCAGCATTTACCGCTTATCACAATTGCCCTTAAGAAAATTATGGTCTGTCAATGCAGCTTCCAAAGCAAAGTAGGGAAGGAATTCCAGCAGTTAATGAAGATGAAACAATGGAATAATATACAATAGAAGGTGCTTTGTGCAGGAGGAGAGCTGAGGTGTAAAAGTTCCCATGAACTTCATGCACTCCTACTTCTAGATGGTGCAAATCCCATTTAGCAGGTGCTGTGGAAGGAACCTTCAGCAGTGAATGGTGCACAATACAGCTCTGGTATGAGAGAGTGGTATGGGAGGGCAGACCATTCATCCCAATTATTTTGTTCTGGATAGAGTCCAGTTTCTAGATGCTGGAGCATGAATATCCAGATAAGTGTTAAGTTTTACACCAGATGCCTGACTTGCTTCTTGAAGATGCTGAATATGGTGGTCACGGCTACTTATGCATCTGATGTGAATATCACTTGCCATCATAATGCTATGCTTGGATGATGTGGAGATTATCCTGCACATGGGCATGAAGTAGACTTTTGCGCCGCTGGTAGAGGGAAAATATTTGAATACTGAGGATAGCTTCTTTTCTTCTTCAAGAATATTGTTATGTGATTGTTCATATCTACCCGAGAGAGTAAATAGGACCATGTTTTAATTTCCCACATGAAAGATCGCCTACAGATTTGCCAAGGACACAACAAACTTGCTTTATTTTAATTTATTCATGTTTTGGGATGTGGCAATCACTGGCAAGACATTAGCTTCACATCTCAAGGATTTGATTGAAGTTGCTATTGAGATAATACATGCATTGGTTGACGATGGTCTCAGAGACTGGACAATTGTAAAAAGTCATTTCACTATTTAAGAAAGGAATCAGAAAGAAAATGGAAAATGACAGAGCAATTAACCTGACATCAGCAACAGGAAGGAGCAGAGTCATCCTGGACTTACAAAAGGAAAATCAAATTTGACAATTTGTCAGGGCCATGAGACCATATGACTATAAGACATAGGAGCAGAATGAGGTTATTTGACCCATCCAGTCTGTTCTGCCATTCCATCCTGGCTGATTTATTATCCCTCTCAACCCTACCATCCTGCCTTCTCCCTTTAGCCTTTGATGTCCCTACTAATCAAGAACTATCAATCTGTGTTTCAAATATACCCATTGACTTGGCCTCCATTACGGTCTGTGGCAATAATTTCCACAGATTCACCACCCTCTGGCTAAAGAAATTCCTTCCCATCTCTTCTAGAGGGACGTCCTTCTGAGGCTGTGTCCTCTGATCCTAAGCTCCCCGACTAGGTGAAACATCCTTTTCATGTCCACTCTATCAAGGTCTTTCAATATTCAATAGATTTCAATGAGAAATCCTCCTCATTCTTAAAAAACTCCAGTGCATACAGGCCCAGAGAAGGCGGCCTTCATTCTCACTCTTTGCCTCCTGCCAGTGGCCAATCTTCTACCCACACTAGTATCTTTCCTGTAATACAATGAGTTTTTTGACATCTGTAACAATATGGGGTGGGGTAGCGACCAAGAGATGGGTGGTGTATTTGGGTTTTTTAGAGGCTTTCAATGAAATGCATACAAAACCTATAAACAAATTTAGAGCAGATGAGATTTGGATAGTATATTGGCATAGATTGTATGTTGGTTAAGAGGCATACAGTAAATGGGTTATTTTCAGGCTGCAGTGAGTGAGATGTTGTAGGCATCAGTGCTGGGGCAGAAATGTTTACAATGTCTGAGAGAACCAAGTATACGATATCCAAGTTTGCTATTTGGGAGCAGTGCAAATTGTGAGATGATGCAAAAATACTTCAGGAGGTAGGAACATGTGAAGTGTTAGACAGAATATAAGATGATAAAATGTGAACTCCTTGGCTTTGGTTAAAGAAAATACAAAAGCACAACTTCTACATGACAGGAAATTGAAGAAAAAGAATTTGAATAAATTATTTAAACCTACTTACTGAAATTATTTCAAGCTGTTTTAGGGTCCATACCTTAAAATATTGTGCAATATTCTGATCCCCCACTTGGGAAGAATGTAGTTGTGATAAAAGGATTGTCATAAAGCTTTACAAAATTATCTCTAGGTTGAGAGATCTCTTTGAGAGATCTGAGTAATTCAGCAGCAGGGATCCATAGCAAGGGAACATCTGAATCAGAATCAGGTTTATTATCACCAGCATGTGTCATGAACTTTATTAACTTAGCAGCAGCAGTTCAATGCAATACACAATGAATATATAAAAGAACATAAATGAATCAATTACAGTAAGTATATTAAATACTTAAGTTAAAAAAAGTGAGGTAACGTTCATGGGTTCAAAGTCCATTTAGAAATCGGATGGCAGAGGGGAAGAAACTGCTCCTGAATCACTGAGTGTGTGCTTTCAGGATTCTGTATCTCTTTCCTGATGAGAAGAGCACATGTTCTGGGTGGTCGGGGTCCTTACTGTTGGATGTACCTTTCTGACGCACTGCTTCTTGAAGGTGTCTTGGATACTAACACAGGCTAGTACCCATGATGGAGCTTCTTATGGTCATGTGCAATCGCCCCCATCCCATGCCAGACAGTGAAGCAGCCTGACAGAATGCTCTCCAGGGTTTTCGAGTGTTTTAGGTGACAAACCAAATCTCTTCAGACTCCTAATGAATTATAGCTGCAGTCTTGCCATCTTTATAGCTGCATTGATATGTTGAGACCAGGTCAGATCCTCAGAGATATTGACACCCAGGAAGAAATTGTTCACTCCCTCTGCTTCTGATCCCTCTGTGAGGTTTCGTTTGTGTTCCCTCACCTTAAACTTTCTGAAGTCCACTATCAGCTCTTTAGTCTTACTGACATTGAATGCAAGGTTGCTGCTGCTACACCACTCAGCTAGATGGTTTATCTTACTCCCGTACGCCCTCTCGTCTCCATCTGAGATTCTATCAGCAATGGTTGTTTCATCAGAAAATTAACAGATGGCATTTGAGCTATCCTAGCCACACAGTCATGGAATAGAGGGAATCAAGCAGTGGGTTAAGCACACATCCCTGAGGTGCGCCAGTGTTGATCATCAGCAACGAGGAGATGTTATTACCATCTATAGGAACAATGGTGTTAAATGCTGAGCTGCAGTCAATGAACAGGCATTCTGACATAGGTGTCTGTGTTGTCTAGGTGACCTAAAGCCCTGTGAAGAGTCCTTGAGATTGCATCTGCCATAGACCTATTGTGGTGATAATCAAATCGCAGTGGGTCCAGGTGCTTACTGAAGCAGGAGTTGATTCTAGCCATGACCAACCTTTAAAAGCATTTCCTCACCATAGATGTAAATGTCACTGGACAATAGTCATTAAGGCAGCTCACACTATTCCTCTTGGGCACTGATACAGTTGTTGTCCTTTTGAAGCAGTTGGGAACTTCTGACTGTAGCAGTGAGAGGTTGAAAATTTCTTTGAATACACCCACCAGTTGGTTAGCGTAGGTTTCATTTGTGCACAATATCACTGAAGCACATACAGTTTTTATTGGCTTTTACTTTGTGTCTAGAACCAAGTATCACAGTTTAAAAATAATAGATGAACTACTCAGAACTAAAGAAAGTAGAAATTCCTTTAAATTCTAATGAGAGCGTTAAAGGCACAGCTGCTGAGCAAATGCACTTCAGAAGTCAATAGAAATTTGGACATGAGGAGAATCAAGTGATATAGGTCTAAAACTGAAAAGTGACACTGAGATAACAGATCAGACATGATCAGATTGAATAGTGAAGAGGTAAATTGGTAAACTGTTTTTTTTAAAATATACCAGTAAAATGAAAAACTAGTCTTGCATTTAAATACATTCGTTACAAAAGTGCATTGAGATAGCACAAGGTAAAACAAAACTGAGTGCAGGATTAAAGTGTTACCATTACAGAGAAAGTACAGTGCAGGCAGACAATAAGGTACAAGGACATGATGATGTAGACAACCACTGATGTAAGGCTCACTTCTTCAGGCTGTGAGGTAAGAGTCCATCCTATCATGTCAGGGCATTATTCAATAATCTTATATCAGTGGGATAGAAGCTATCCTGTAGCCCGATGGTACATGATTTCAAGCTTTTGTATCTTCTACCTGATGAAAGAGGGGATACGAGAGAACATCCAGGGTGAGTGGGTGGACTAGGTTATGAAAAAAAGTCAAATTACTTTGACAAATGTCTCTGTAACCTCTTTAGCCACAGAAGTCCTACAGAACTGGAGAAATGGTTCCTCCATTTAAAAAGAGCAAATAAACAACCAAGTGAGCCTTACATCAGCGGTGGTGAAAGTATTGGAAAAGCATAGACTTATTAGGGATAGTCAGCATGGCTTTGTACAGGGGAGATCATGACTTACAAGCTTGATTGTGTTTTTTGAGGAAGTGATGAAAACAATTGATGAGGATAGGGTAGTGGATGTTGTATACATGGACTTTAATCCATGTATACATTGATAAAAATTGTTGATAAATTAAAAGGACATGCCTCCTGAGGAAGCAGAGTTGCTGGTGAGCTTCTTTAGCCATGGTGTCAATGTGGTTTGACTAGGACAGGCTATTGGCTATTGACTGAATATCGATTTCTCAAATTTCCAGTAATTGTGCACCCCCCCCCAGATTCACCATTCCTGTTTCCCTCTCTCACCTCATCTCCTTACCTGCCTATCACCTCCCTCTGATGCTCTGCCTCCTTCCCTTTCTTCCATGATCTTCTGTCCTCTCCTATCTGATTCCCCCTTCTCCAGCCCTTTATCTCTTTTACCTATCACTTTGTCCCTCCCCTTCTCCCAATTTCACCTATCACCTACCACCTTGTACTTCTTCCTCCCCTCCCCACACCTTCTTGCTCCAACTTCTCATCTTTCTTTTCCAGTCCTGATGAAGGGGCTTGGCACAAAACATTGACTGTTTACTCTTTTCCATTGATACTGCCTGGCCTGCGGAGTTCCTCCAGCATTTTGTGCGTGTTGCCAGGCTATTGGTAATGTTCTTTTCTAGCAAGTTGAATTGTAGAGTCATCTATCATTTAGGTAGGAGGTACACAAGCCTGAAGGCACACACTCAGCGACTCAGGAGCAGCTTCTCCCCCTCTGCCATCCAATTCCTAAATGGATATTGATCCCATGAAGACCACCTCACTTTTTGAATATATATTATTTATGTTCTTGCATGATTTTTAATTTATTCAATAATGTATACTGTAACTGATTTATTTATTTATTTGTTTGTTTTTCCTTCTATATTATGTATTGCATTGAACTGCTGCCATGTTAACAAATTTCATGACACACGCTGATGATAATAAACCTGATTCTGATTCCGATCCCTAAGTTAGTTGAATAGGCTAATTCTTGCTTTTACTTGTAATGTTTTTGTATTTTTATTTGAATGTCAATGTGCTAAACATCAATGCAGAAGATGCATTCTATTTAATTTTATTATGTAAACATTCTCCAAATGTTAATATCAATGTTCGTCAGTCTCTCATGATATCTCTACCATTACCTGGTAATCCTGTCAATTGACCATCTGATCTGGATTTGACATGTGTTTGGACTGGAAACAGATATTAATAAATTCATAAAACCCACAGTTCAGATCTTTTGAAAATTACTTATGAGATCCCTATAAGAACTATACTATGTCATTCTGCCACATACTAAAAGGATGAAAATATTTAATTAACTACTACACATTCTTCACCTCCTTTCCTGCCTTATCACCAAGTAATCATGAACTCATTATTATCCAGCAGACGGTCACTTACATATTCTGTTGCTGATGTGTCTGTTTCTTTGTCTGCAGTAGTTTATTGTTGAGTCCAGTATTTTGCTATTAATTTTCATGGAGAAAGTTTTGCCCTGGAAGGGAACGATGGATTTCTCATTGGGGATACTTCTACTTCAATGTTAAAAGACGATGGAAGTGAAGACTGGAAAGGACCAGAAAAGGCTCGGCCCGGCTCTCTGAATCATCAAAGCTTGCTCATCTCATATGAGGATTTATTCAACAGTAAGCTTTAGGCAAGTTATTCTTAGCATCACTTTTTTAAATATTTTAATGTAAATGCATGGAATTAATAATAAATTGCTTTACTTAACATTTAAAAGTTGCAGACTTGCACTGAAGATGGGACTGGGGGTGGTAAGGGGGGCACATTGGAGTGAAGTGATGCTGAAAAAGTTATACAATCATGGAAAACTAACAATGCAGAAGGAATCAATTCAGCTCACTGTGTCTTTGCCCACCAAAAGGAAAACTCAACGTAATCCCACCTTCCAGTACGCAGTATTTAGCCCTGCAGGTGAAAGTTCTTCAAATACTCATCAGTTACTTTTCACATGTGGCAGGTTTTTCATCTCTTCCACCCTTTCAAGGCTTCCAGGAAAAAAAGAATTTCAGAAGCATGCTTTTATTCTGTGCTCCCTGGTTTTTGACCTCTCTGCTGAGGTGAAAATAGTCCTTCCTTTTTACTGTAGATGGCTCTCTCATTATTCTATCCAGCTCAATGAAGCCCTCACTCAGAGGCTTCTGTAGAAAAGAAAACACAGCCTTTTCTCTTGACTACCTATTCCAGTCCTGAAAACATTTTCATTCATTCTCTTTAGATACAACTAACACTTTATATGTGACTGGCAAAATAAGAAAGAGATAAGACCATAAGATATAGGAGCAGAGTAAGGCCTTTGGCCCATTGCATCTGCTCCGCCATTTCATCATGGCTGATCTCATTTTCCTCTCAGTCCCAATCTCCAGCATCCCTTCATGCCCTGACCGATCAAAACCCCATCAACCTCTTCCTTGAATATACATGAAGTCTTGGCCTCCCCAGCTGCCTGTGGCAAAGAATTCCACAGATTCACCACTTTCTAGCTAAAGAGACTCCTCCTCACCTCCATTCTAAAAGGATGCCCCTCTAATCTATGGCTGTGTCCTCTGGTCTTAGACATCCCCACCACAGGATACATCTTCTCCACATCCACTCTTTCAAAGATTTTCACCATTCGATAGGTTTTAATGAGTTCACCCCTCGTTCTTCTGAATTCTAGTGAATAATGACAAGCCATTCAATCCTGGAACCATTTCTGTGAACCTCCTTTGAACCCTCTCTAGTGTCAGTACATCTATTCTAAGATAAGGGGCCTAAACCTGCTCGCAATATTCCAAGTGAGGCCTCACCAGTGCTTTACTAAGTGCCAACATTATGTTTCAACAAATAACGAGGTCGAAAATACCCTAACCCTCGAAATTACATGACTTTCATTATCTTGCTCCACAAGGAAAAACACAAGCTGATCAACCCTGGTTGGGTCGCCTGGGTGAGGGAGTCTAGTGTTCAAAGACCCAAAAGCCCAAATACCCCAAGTTACATTAACGATGATGTGTCCCAGTGCACACTTGGTTATTAAGCCAAGTAGTGCTGAACCAGGATAATGAAAGGCATGGGCCGAGTCAAAGTGGCAGGATCAAGTGTCACTGAAATTTCTATAACGAGATCAAGAAAAACAAGATGGATAATTTTCCACCTGCCCACATAATTACACCCTAATCCTATGCTTAAGCCTAAATCTAAAACTAGCCATCACGCTCCCATCAACCCTTGCCTAGACACCTCAACACCTAAGCATTCATTCCCTACAATACAATATCATCTCTCCGACACCAATCATGTCAGAAACCCATTACGGTAGCATATTCATAATCATAAACCTTAAAATTTGTGTAAGGAGAACGAAGATCCCAATAAAGGCAAGTGTTGGACCCTGGTTAACGAAGGCTTAGTAACAAGATCATGACCAACAAAAGGGGCAATTTTCCCACTGCCCACATAATACATTCATAGAAACATAGAAACATAGAAAATAGGTGCAGGAGTAGGCCATTCGGCCCTTCATGCCTGCACCGCCATTCAGTATGATCATGGCTGATCATCCAACTCAGAACCCTGTACCTGCCTTCTCTCCATACCCCCTGATCCCTTTAGCCACAAGGGCCATATCTAACAATTCTTTTCCATATCTAACATATCTATTCAGAAGGCTGGCTGGTCATTCAGGTCCCCAGGAAGAATTGTTGTAGTCAAGATATTAATGAGATCCATACACTGTCATTCATGAATTTTGAATTTTGGATTACTGCTGCCCCATTACTTTCAGTCCCAATGAATCAGCAGCTTCACTGTTTTTAGTTTAAGAGAAGCCATTTTAAGCAAAGCAGTCTGCATTGACACAAAATATAGAAAACAAAGTAACAGAAGATAAACCACCAGGATTACTCTAACCATAACATTCTGGGTTTTATGTTTTTTCTTTGATTTGGTATCACATCATTTGAGTTGAATTTATGACCCAATAATTCCCTTGCATACCACAGCATTTTAAAAAGTCATGCATATAAATGCTCTCAAAAGGCTGATAACTAAAGCTTTCTGGTACTTTGTGTGCACCCAGCACACTCTCAGATATTCAGTTCAAACCTTCAGTGCATGTGCATAGATTCTTCAGAAGCAATTATGCATAGGCAGTTCCAGATCTTATCTTGCTTCTGCTAGGTTAAAGCATTTGTCTTCTTTTCAAGCTTAGTGATTACCCCAACCCTCCTGAACCACCACCTCCACACACACAAATCTTCTCAAAGCCCCAATTCTAACCATCTTCTCATTGCTGTCCAGTTTTCTTTCTCTATGACCTTCTGTTTCTGTAATTGTAGAATCTTATGGATGAAAGGCATTTGTGCCTATTTATGCAAGAAAGGATTATTTTGGCTTGGGCACAATCAGGATATGCTGGAGATACTCAACATATCTTTGGGAACAGAAACAGAATCAATGTTTTAGGTTGGAGAACCTTAATCCTAACTGACAATATAGACCCAATGGAGGTACTACCAATGCCCAATGGCTTCAAGGGCCTATGTGGATCAGCACTGAAGTCTTAAGTTGAATATCTGATAGTGAGCTGCATACTCTCAGAGTATCTGAAACTATTTAGTGATTTGACTTTTGATAACATTTCCATACAAAGCTTATTGAAATGATGTGGTATGAAAGAGAGGAATGGAAGATGGGATTTAACTCAGACAAATGTCAAATGATACATTTTAGGCAGGACATACCGTATATAGTAGTGGGCATGTGGCCAAGTGGTTAAGGCATTGGACTAGTGACCTGAAGGTCATGAGTTCGAGCCCCAGCCAAGACAACGTATTGTATCCTTGAGCAAGGCACTTAATCACACATTGCTCTGCGACGACACTGGTGCCAAGCTGTATGGGTCCTAATGCCCTTCCCTTGGACAACATTGGTATCGTGAAGAGGGGTGACTTGCAGCATGGGCAACTGCTGGTCTTCCATACAACCTTGCCCAGGCCTGCTCCCTGGAGAGTGAAGGCTTTCCAGGCGCAGATCCATGGTCTCGCAAGACTAACGGATGCCTTTACTTTTACTGTGTACAGTGAATGACAGGCCCCTGGAGTGTCTTGTAGAACAGAGAGACTTAGGTTTACAAGTATATCACTCCCTGAAATTGACAACATACAGTAGTTAGAGTAGTGAAGAAGATATATGGTATGCTTGCCTTTATCGGGCAGGACATTGAGTACAAGAGTTGGGACATCATGCTACAGCTGTACAAGTTATTAGTGAGATAGCACTTGTAATATTGCATGCTGCTGTGATTGCTATAAAGTAGAAAGGATATGATTAAACTAGAGAGAGTAGTGAAAAGTTTCACAAGGATGTTGCCAGAAATGGAGGGCTTATAAGGAGATACCAGAAGATACCTGAATTCCGTAAAAGGGGCTTAGGGATGACCTAGTGGAAGTTCATAAAATCAAGAGGAGCATAGATGGTCACAGTTTAATTTAAGGTAAGAGAGAGAAAGAATTTAAAGGGGACCTGACGGGCACCTTTTTCACAGAAGGTAGTGGGTCTGTGGAACAAGCTGTGGAAGTGTAAAGAATACTGGAAGAGACTTGTGCATTCACTAGGAGAATGTGCAAGGTCCGCACTAACAGTTCCTGAGCTCAGATTGAAACCTGAGCTGCTGGAGCTAATAGACAACTGTCTCACTTTGTCTCACTGCTGGCTGGTGACAACATTAAATTGTAGGAAAACATTAATAGAGCTTGGAGAAATTACCTGTGAGGGTCGGCATGAAGGAACTGAGACTGCACTGTTGCTGATTGTGGCAAATTCTGTCCCTTCTTTCATTATGTCAGGGACTGGCTACACAAATTTTGCAAGGACATGAAAAAGATGGTTGCGCGCCTAGATGCAGCGGCCCAGCGCTCTTCGAGTTTTGGCAGCTATTTTATTTTCACAGTGTTTCTATGTGTTTTTATTTGTGTAATAGCACATGTACATTGCAATAGGGCCGAGATTCTAGCGATGGCGGACTACTGCACACCAGACTTTAACAGCTGGAGCTTTATTCCTCCGGAGATACGGTGCTACCCCACGAGCGAAGGAATCAATATCCCCCCGCTGAGGTGGTGCAGACGCCGGCGACACAGGAAGCAGAAAAGGGGTAAAAGAGGAGGCCTACAGGCTAGGCTAAAAGCTAATCCCTATAAACCGGCCATCCCAAGCCTTTTTCTCGCCAACACCCGGTCACTAAATAATAAGGTGGACGAGCTACGACTGTGGATTACTTTGCACAGTTTGATTCATTGTGTGATGATAATAACGGAGACGTGGCTCAACCAGTATATTCTGGATGCGGCTATCGAGTTGGCGGGCCGCGCCGTTTTCAGGGCGGACAGGGCTAGTCACTCCGGCAAGATCCAAGGAGGGGGACTTTGTATTTATATACATAACAGTTGGTGTACAGAGTTACAGTTATAGATACTCACTGTTCCCCGGACACTGAATACCTGATGTTGCAGTGCAGACCTTTTTACTTGCCGAGAGAGTTTACATCGGTTGTTATAGCAGCTGCTTACATACCACCGCAGGCTAACGCTAAGCTAGCTATGGAGAAGTTACATCACTCCATTAGCCAGTGTCCATCCGCACAACCAGACAGCATTGTTATAGCAGCTGGGGACTTCAAACATACCAACTTGAGTCTGTTTTACCTGAATTCCATCAGTATGTGAACTTCCCGACAAGGAAAAAGAACACTTTGGATCAAGTCTACTGCAATCTTCCTCATGCACATAAAGCCAGCCCTCTGCCACATTTGGGACTCTCAGACCATCTGTCTCTGTCCCTGACCCCGGCATATAAACCACTCAGCTGTAGACAAAGACCATATATGAAGACAGTCAAAGTATGGACTAAGGAGGCTACCTCTGCCCTACAAGACTGCTTCAATAACACAGACTGTGAAGTTTTTGATGAAGGGGGAGATCTGGAAGGACGCACATCAGCTGTTCTTTCGTATATAAACTTTTGTGCTGAGAATGTCATGAACACAAAGTCTGTTAAGGTGTTCCCCAACCAAAAACCTTGGTTCAATAGCATGGTGAGGACCTTGCTGAGAACACGGGATGCTGCTTTTAAACCTGGGGATCTACAGGCCTATGGGCAGGCAAGAAGAGCCCTGAAAAGCAGCATCAGAGAGACCAAGCGCAGATAGAAACAGCGTATAGAGGAGCACTTTACCAATAACAGCTCCAGATGTATGTGGCAGGGAATAAAGACTCTTACTGGCTACAAGGACAGCTGTACAGTCACAAACTCCTCAGATAGGACACTGCCAGACAATCTGAACCAGTTCTTTTCTCGCTTTGACAGTCAGAATGCAGAAGTTGGCATCCAGTCAGCACTTACAGAGAAGGATGACCCTATATAATTACACCAACACCAGGTCAGATCGGCCCTGCACGGAGTCAATGCGAAGAAAGCAGCTGGCCCAGATGGAGTCACTGGGAGGATTCTTAAGGACTGCGCAGATCAACTAGCGGGAGTATTTACTACCATCTTCAACCTCTCGCTACTACAGTCTGTAGTCCCCACCTGCTTTAAGCCAGCCACAATAATACCCATACCAAAGCAAAGTACAGTGAACTGCCTTAATGACTATCGCCCAGTTGCTCTAACTCCTATCATCATGAAATGTTTTGAGAGACTCATACTGTCTTATATTAAGTCTGCCATACCTGCTGACCTTGATAAATACCAGTTTGCGTATCGTGCAAACAGATCGACAGAGGATGCAGTCATCACAGCTCTCCACACAGCTCTTACAAACCTGGATCAGGATAACACCTATGTAAGAATGCTGTTTGTGGACTACAGCTCAGCTTTTAATACAGTCATCCCTTACAAACTGGTGCAGAAATTGAGCAACCCGGGCCTTGGCAGCTCACTGTGCTCATGGATACTGGATTTTCTGAGTAACAGACCCCAAAGTGTCAGGATGGGAGAACACACATCATCTACTCTCATCCTGAACACCGGTACACCACAGGGGTGTGTTCTCAGCCCCATCCTCTATTCTCTTTTCACCCATGACTGCTCTACCATTCACTCCACTAACACCATTGTCAAATTTGCTGACGATACCACCCTAATAGGTATCATATCAGACTGTGATGAGACAGCCTACAGGGAGGAGGTACAGCATTTGACAGAATGGTGTTGTCATAATAACCTGGACTTGAACATCACAAAAACCAAGGAGCTGATAATAGACTTCAGGAAATCAAAACGCATCGAGCACTCTGCCCTGCACATATACGGGAAAGAGGTGGAGAGAGTAGAGAGTTTCAAGTTCCTCGGCGTCCACATCTCGGCTGACCTCACCTGGACTGCCCATATCTCTTATCAGGTGGGGAAGGCCCAACAGAGGCTCTACTTCCTAAGGAAGCTAAAGCACGCTCTCCTCCCTCATCACCTGCTGATCAACTTCTATTGGACAACTACAGAGAGCCTCCTGACGTATTGCTGTGCAGTGTGGTTTGCCAGCTGCATAGAACAGAACAGGAAGGACTTGCAGCGGGTGGTGAGGGTAGCAGAGCGGGTTATTGACACAACATTACCCTCCCTCAGAGACATTTATACTGGCAGACTTCAAAAGAAGGCTACTTGTATTTCAAAGGATCCTACTCATCCTGGACATCACCTGTTTTCCCCTCTACCTTCTGGGAAGAGATACAGAGCATTAAGGATGAAAACAAAGAGTCTCCTTAACAGCTTCTACCCACAAGCAGTGAAATGTATATCATCCCTTTCCCTTTTCCTGCCCCCCTCCTAAGAGAGCGGCAGCTAAATGCATCACACTTCCAGGAATGGCAGGTGTGCAATAGTCCTACCCCACCACCCCCCCATCCATATATTATTAATTTTGGACTGCACTCCTGAGGTTTTAGAGTTTATTTTATGTATTTATTCTTTGTCATGCTGCAAAACGTTGAGCTGCTAAACTGTGTTTCATTGTTCCACAACAATGGCAATAAAGATATTCTTCTTCTTCTTCTTCTTCTTCCTAAGTTTTTAGTTAAATACAACACCCTCAGGATCAGATGAGTTTTAAAAATGGTATTCAAAAGTAATCTGAATATAGTGGCTTTACTAGCCATAATGGTAACATGTAAGTCAACCAGGATTTCAAGCCATTTGTGCCAGCCTTGGCTTGTGCCTTATGCTCTTCAAACAAATGTGAAAAGATAGATTTGATAAACAAGTTAGCTTTAGTTGTCACGTGACAGAAAAAAACCAGTTAAATGCCTTGTTTGCATCAATAACCAACGCAGTCTGATGATTATGTTGGAGGCAGCCTGCGATTATCATATGCCTCCAGTGTCAATTTAGCATGCCCACAACTTACCAGCCTAAACCTATACACCTTTGGACTATAGAAGCAAACCAGAGCACCCAGACGAAACCTACATGGTTATGGTGAGAATGTACAAACTAGGTTAAGGATCAGCATATAGATGGTTTTAAGATCAGGAAAAAAAACACAGAATTTTGAGATGATTGCAAGTTCACCTGAGACAAAACTATTGACAGTGAGCAATTCCGATTGCCTGCATCTCAGCACTATCTTGAGGGGCTGGCAGGAGACAATGTTTCTATGAAGCTGAATCTATTTATGTGCCTTTAGTCAGAACAGGCTAGTAGGGCAGTTGGCGCTATTTGTGTGATGTTACTCAATAAGACCAAATCTGTTGTAATATCTTGTGTAACTGGAACACACTGTAAGGTTTCACTGCCAAGGTAATGGCCTCTCTGTAATGTTTCACTGCTAAGGTAATAGTTTCTCTGTAGCAGCAATGTTTGGGTTATGATTAGAGATAACGGGGGCTTTGGAATGTATGCTAGGCAATGAGAGGCATGTTGTTCTTTCCTGTGGGTCTGGGAGCAGGGATTTTGCAGTCTTTTGTCAGTGAGAGATGAAGAGGGAAGACGCGAGTGGAGAGAGTTGGTAGACCACCAGATGGAGTGGACTAGGAGCGAGGGTCCAAAGGTCAGTGATGCTCGGAGGAGGTCGATGGGTGTTGAATGGACGATTCCGTGAGCTCCAATGTGCACAGTAGGCTGTTTCATTAAAATGGGCCCTTCTTCTTTTTATCTCCTTTACTAACCCTGTAGTCAGATTAAGATTTATAAAGATCAATCATTTCATTGTATATGGTGTAATAGACAATATCCTGCGGTTCAGATTTGTAACCAGGCAACACATCATGCAGCATCCACACAAACGAGATTTCTCAGTTTGGCTGGGCCAGAGGCTGTCTTCCCCTAGACAAACGTATGCTGGCCAAACCTGAGGGTGACACACCAAATACATCATGCTAATGTTAATGGAGAATAAGGACAAATACAAAATGCTCTGGACAAATGTTGGAAGAATCTATACCATACACTCTGCCTCTAGAGGTGCTGTCCATTTTGTATGTAGTCTATTTTGGATGAGTACACTTCCTGTTTGTAAGCTATTCTTTACATAATTTCCTGTGCAGATAATTTGGATTTCATTTTGAAGCACAAGGTGAAAAGACATCTCTATCTATAAAACAGCAATATTGGTGAGTCTTAAGCTTTCTTACTATTGGTAAACATTTAGTGGATGTACTTTGAAGGAAGTATTATGTTTATCGTTCATTGCTGTTAAGCTATCCTTGCACCTTGAGTTCACTCTAGTCCACGGCATAGCTATATAATGTGGTGTGTGTTTTAACTTGTTTAATGCTAATCATGAGAATAGTCAATAATATTAGTATATTTAGGAATGCAATGATTTTGTATTGAATCTAATATGTGTTTTACTTAATTTTCTGCAATTTCAAAAAGCTTTCTCATTAAAACCCCTGAAGGATGCTTCTGGCTTGGGTGATTTTTGAGAAAGTGTTTTAACACCTTGCCCAACTTTGTACTCATGCACTGCAAGGGTAGTAGAGTGAAAAGGTAACCCTTCTTCAAAAGCATTCAAAGGATTGGAGATGCATCTGAACACCGCCTGCTACAATGTCAGCTTCCGACCCTTGCAAAATCTATCACCAGGCTCTGGAAATTAGGGAATTGATTTTGTCTTTGTGACACTCAAACAGAACCACAATTAGCATAGCTGCAGTGCAAGCCCACACCAGAGCTGTAGTGGCAAAAATTAGAACAGTGTATGCTAAGCAGGAAACTGAAATGCTAGTTGAAAAGGCTTATGTAAATGTGGAGAAAGAATCCACAGACATGCTGAAAGCATGCACAGATTTAGTGAAAGCTTGTGTAGAAGCAATATTAAACACACACAATGAAGAGTGAAACTGAGGCTGCCTTAACAGAGGCAAAGGTGTATGACACAGCAACTGATGTAGACAGTGGTCGTCATCTCTCCAGGAACGTGACTGAAGAGTGGACCATTGTTGTAAGAGCTTTAATAAGACATGGTTGCCCAACAGAGAATGAAATCAAAGCAGCAGTAAAGACAGGAACCAGCTTCCCATCTTGCTTCACTACAATCTTTTCCCAGTTCTCCTCCTGAACCTACCTCCTCTGCTTCTGATTCAAACCCAAAGATAGATGAATCCTTATTTAAAGTAGAAAGTGAGAAGATCCAAGGTCACCTGACTTGGAAGCACATGGATGTTCACCACTCAATCAGAGCACACCAGGACTGAACAGTTCACCAGTGCATCAGTGGCTCACCCTTCCACAGGAGCTATGGCAGAACCAACTGCACAGCTGTCATTCGCTGCACCAGGCTGTGGTGATAAATCACCACTGGACAGCAGTTTGAGTGAGATGCTGAGAGTGGCCAGAGAAGCCCAGAGGCAGTCATTTTGAATGTGGACAAGGCAGTCATCTAGAGAGAGGTGGGGCGTGTGGGGAAGAGTAGCAAGGAGAACTGGAAAAGCAGTAACTATATATTGCAGAACACAGATGGGCACATGGTGCAGCAAGCACCAGTGAACTCCAGAAAACTGAGCCCAGAACCTATTGACACTTCAGAAGAATTAGACCCAGCACCTTGGGCTACTGATTACAGCACCCATGACAGAGCACGACAGGGAGTCAGCTGATGTACCCCAGACACTCTGAAGACATATTCTGGAGCATCAGAAGTTTCTGGAAGCAGAGCCATTGGATTTGTTACAGAGTCAATAGGAGGGAAGGTCTGCTTAATCCTGCCAATGCTCATTGACTCAGACATATTCAGAACAAAAGAGATGAAATCCCAAATCCTGAAGCAGCATACGATCGTTCACATCTTAAGAACATAGCTGACAAGATTCCCCCCCTTCCCCACTTTTCAGCTGAGATTCTCCTGTTGCTTAGCAGAGGCATCATCCATACACATAAGGTATGTGAACAGCACATTGGTTGGTACAGTACACCTTATGCCCTATTACTAGACCTGGGTTGGGTCATAGTGGCTGAAGTCTGTCTCGATGCTGCTTGTCAGCCAACTGTCAGTGCATTTAAGACTAATATCCTGGACAATGTGCATCCAAGTCATTTCAGACCCTATGAGACTAGAATCCATATGAAAAAGAACACTGTGGCATAGCTAAAGACAGCCTTTGCAGTGAGTGACACATTTGCAAACAATCCTTCAGTGCATAGCAACACTCACAAAATGCTGGAGGAACTCAGCAGGCCAGGTAGCACTTATGGAAAAGAGTAAACAGTCAACATTTGGGGATTCTGATGCTCCAGAATATGTCTTTAGAGTGTTTGAGGTAGTAAATACATCAGCTGGCTCCCTGCTGTGCTTTGCCGTGGGTAGCCCAAGATGCTGGGTCTAATTCTTCTGAAGTGTCAATAGGTTCTGGGCTCAGTTTTCTGGAGTTCTTTCATAGCAAAGAAAGCCCAGCAACGTCCTACTTTCTACGAAGGCTGAGAAAAATCCATCTCCCACCCCCCATCCTCACCACATTCTACAGAGGTTGTATTGAGAGCATCCTGAGCAGCTGCATCACTGCCTGGTTCGGAAATTGCACCATCTTGGATCACAAGACCCTGCAGCGGATAGTGAGGTCAGCTGAGAAGATCATTGGGGTCTCTCTTCCCGCCATTATAGACATTTACACCACACGCTGCATCCGTAAAGCAAACAGCATCATGAAGGACCCCACACACCCCTCATACAAACTCCTCCCCCTCCGGCCATCTGGCAAAAGGCACTGAAGTACTTGAGCTCTCACGACAAGACTATGTAACAGTTTCTTCCCCCAAGCTATCAGACTCCTCAATACCCAGAGCCTGGACTGACACCAGCCTTCTTCCCTCTATTGTGCATATTGTCCTGTTTATTATTTATTGTAATGCCTGCACTGTTCTATGCACTTTATGCAGTCCTGGGTAGGTCTGTAGTCTAGTGTGGTTTTGTGTTGTTTTACATAGTTCAGTGTAGTTTTTGTATTGTTCATGTAGAACTATGGTCCGGAAAAATGTTGTCTCGTTTTTACTGTGTACTGTACCAGCAGTTATGGTCGAAATGACAATAAAAAGTGACTTGACTTGACTTGACCTTGAGGCTCTTCTTCATGACCAGAGAGAAAGGGGGAAGGAGTCAGAATAAGAAGGAGTGGGTAGGGGAGTAAGAAGTACCAGGTGGCAGGTGATGGGTGAAACTAGGAGAGGGGGAAAGACCTGGGAAGCTGATTAGTGAAAGAGATAAAGGGCTGGAGGAAGGGGAATCTTATAGTAGAGGATATCAGACCACGGAAGAAAGCGAAGGTGGAGGAGCACCAAATGGAAGTGATGGGCAGGTAAGGAGATAAGATGAGAGAGGAAAACAGAAATGGGGAAACCTTCTCCTAGTTTCCAGTTCACACACCAGCCTGAACTTATTCCTCCTCTCCCCCCAATTTCTCCCCTTTATTTCTAGTCCTGAAGAAGAGTTTCGACCCAAAACATTGACTGTTTACTATTTTTCATAGATGTTGCCTGGCTGGCTGAGTTCATTCACCATTTTGTGTGTGTTGCTTTGGATCTTCAGCATCTGCAGATTTTCTTGTGTTTGTGAATCAGACCAAGGTTAGGTCTTGTAACTTCAAAACATTAAACTAATTCAAAGTAAAATACTTTAGAAGTCATGAAACCTAACGGTGGCAATGAGGTATTTTTTAAAATGAACTCGAGAAGACTACATACCCACTGAAGCATTGAAATGTTTGAGTTTTTAAAAAAGCAGCATAGTGAGAAAGGGTTGAATAAAAACTAAACAGCACAGCATTTGCAGAGATAGTCAAGTTTTAAAAAAACAGAAGTATTCATGGGTTCATAAACAGTGAGTACTGGGTGATAATAATTATTTAAAAAAGAGCAGAAATGGCTAGCTACATTGGAAAGATAGACATGTTTGATTGCTCAACGGGTAACTGGCTTATGTGTACTGAGTTAATTGAACAGTATTTTGAAGTAAGTGGAATAGTTAATGAGAAATGAGTGCCAATTTTGCTCAGTGCATTGCGTTTAAAGACATACTGTTTGCTTTGAAGCTTAACGGCTCCAATCAAGCCAGCGGAAATGAGATTGCTGATATTATTTTAACCTGAATGGGACAATCTAAAATTTACATAAAATGGAGTTTATAGCTAAGCAAAGAGAAGTGTTGTGTAGTTAATTTTTCAGTAATATTTGAGTAATATTGTGAATATGCTGTTGATTAAGCCTTCCTTATTTGTTTAAATAATTCATTATGAGATCGATGTAAAAACATGTGAATCACATATGTCATGATGCTACCAAGTGATACATGCGTGCCTTACTTAAAGACAAATTTAGACTCACACCTCTCAGCTCTCATTTTCCTTTGAATAAGTTTATTGTTTTAAAGTTGCAAAACATAGCAGTTATAATCCTTGTTGTTTTTCAAAGACAGGTGAATGCAGAAGGTATGCAGTGCATCACAAAGCAGGAACCTCACCCAATACAAAATTACCTGAGTGAATTCTGTCCCTTTCTTAATTCTGAGGCACTACAGCAAGTTGCAGGGCATATTAAGAGAACACAACTTATTTCAGAGGTACGTCACTCAATTGTCATTCTGGGTGAGCACCGTGTCACCACTCCGATGTTACCACATACAAGTATGTCATCAAGGCCCACATTTTCAAAGCGAGAACAGTTAAAGGCTGTGTGGTAAAACTGTTTCAAGACCAGTCTTTCAGACTATCAAGTCTTTTGCTTAAGACTTAATGAAATGATCATTTGACTTACAGTTTCAGTAGTTAAGTTTGACATCATGGATGTCATAAGGCAGGGAGTGTTCTGCCTCAAGAATTCATTTTGTGTGCAGTTTATTTTGTACAAACATCACTGCTGTCTGTAAGCTGTTTTTACATCATTTCCTGCGCAGGTTAATTTGGATTTTGATTTGAAGCAAACACGGTAGAAAGATATCCATCTCCATCCATTCTCTTGAAACAATATCTGTGAAACTTAAGCTTTCTCAATATTTGTAAACATTCAGTCGATATACTTTGAAGGAAGTATTATGTTTATCATTCATCACTATTAAGGTATCATTGTGCCACAAGTTTGCTCTAGTCCACAGCATAGCCGTAGAATGCTTGTATTACCTTGTTTAATGTTAAACACGAGAATAATTGATAGTATTAGTATATTCAGGCATCTGACGATTCTGTATTGCACCTAATATGTATTTTACTTAACTTTCTGCAGGTTCAAAATACTTTCTCATTAAAAACTCTGAAGAAAGCTATTGGTTTCGGTAATTGTTGAGAAGGTGTTTAACACCCTGCCCAGCTTTGTACTCATGCACTGCGAAGGTAGTAGAGTGAAAAGATAACTCTTCTTCAAATGCATTCATGAAGAAATTTATACAGAAGACACCTTAATAAAACAGTGAAAGCAGGAAACACTTAGCTGGTGGTGCAACATCTATGGAAAGATACCTGGAGTTAATATTTCAGGTTGGAGACCCTTCATCAGAGCTGGAGGGTGAATAGCACAATGGGAATATTTCTGGTAGGATGAAGCCAGGATTGTCCAGATGATCCCTGGATTTACAGTGCTAATTTGTTAATAGATCACTGGAGCCACTGAAAGACAAGGTTGGGGTGGGGTGGGGGGAGAGAGAACATTTTGTAGGTGTGAAGAGAGAAAAGTTGATTTAGTTTTACAAATTAACAGCTTTGCAGCAGAACTGGCCCAGCCACCCAAATCTCTAATACAGACATGAAGATGTTTTACCATGATAATTTCAGCAGTTACACATTGACTATTTTTACCAAGTCTCCATTATTTCTCCATCACTATTGCCAGTCACTCCAAGTGAATCTGACCCATCTTACAGCAACTCACCTCTGCATTGACTAAATAGCTGAGCAATTTTTGCTATTAACAGTCTATCAGAGGTGATTTCAGCCATTAGTCGACAGTTCCATTCAACACATTTTAAGACATCCAATGGCATTCAGTAAATACCTGTATCCAACATCAGGTGCTCTCCAAAGTCTGAATCCTCAGTTTGGACTGCCATCTAAATTTGAAGAAATAAATGCCGAACGTTAGGTCCAATCTGTTCATGAAATACAGAATTGCAGTGTTAGACAAAAGCAGAGGACAACCCTTCACTTCAGATAGCATACATGAAATACACCGACAGCAAAGATACTTGGGAATACAAAGGCATTAGAGAGGTCAAAAAAGTAATCAGGAAGACACAGAGCAACTCTGAAATCAAATTATCAAGCAAGTTAAAGCAAAGTAGTAAAATACAGAGACATCAATAAAAAGGTAGGTTAGGATCAGTATACGGCCATTAATGAATAGACAGAATAATATCACAGGTAACAATAGGGAGATAGCAGAAATCCTAAATCATTATTTTGAATTAACATTTAGCTGGAAGATAGAACAGTTGGTCACGACATTGGATGATGAGATAGGTAATGAAATACATGCATTTAAGTAGATTTTAAATGTATTTATTTCATTAAGTGGATATAGTAAATAAATGAGTAAAAGGTTTAAGACCTTGGCTTGAATATATTGATTACCACTTTTTCCAAAGAATCTGAGAAGAGGGATCATTGTTCATTCATTTATTCATTTTTAATATGCAATACTTCACCATACATGCAAAATATTATTTAGGTGTTATTATGTGAATATAGCAGATGTTAATTCAAACAAGAACCAGGCTTCATTTCTTATTGCAAATGTAAGTAAGTTCAGGAAGCTTGCAATTAGCCTGCAGTTTTTTTTTTGATGATTGCAAGCAGTAATTTGAAGACAAAAGCACAGGCTGCTCCACAGACTAAGAGATTGCATATGGAAGAGCCAAAAATTAAGACAATGGGAGTTTTATTAATTGGCTTGTATCAAGCCAGGCAACATGGCTAAGTTATTTACACCATTGTGACTTGAGTGCAAACTGGCAGGCAGAAGTTTGTTGTCACTTAGCACATCAAGCATGGTCACAGGTATAGGCAATCAATCGTTTTTGGATACTTATCATATTTATGTACTCAGAGACAGCCCTGACAACATTAATTTTTGGTGTATGGCTCTCCGTCATCAAAAAGCTTTAGAATGTTTGTGTTAATTAGTTTCTCCCAAAGATGTTTGGACCTTCAGAAGTGCCATATTGCCATATTGCTTCATCAATTGCCATATTCTTCTACGGTATTTCAAAGGAACCATTTATCAACCCAAAGTATTGAAATAAACAATGTCATTGTAACTATTGAATTTGTGTTGAATCACCTACTGTTGCCTTTGATTTCAAGGTATAAACATGTAATGTACTTTTGGGTTTGTGAACCTCTACCCAGAGTATCTCCATGAGAATGCCTGCTTGTTGTGATGAATAAGCTTCAGTGTCTCTCTGGTGACTTTGTTCAGTTATTTGGGGGCTTCTCCGGGATAAGTTGATGATCCACTGTGTGGCTAACGACTTAAGCAGTCCAAGGAGGTAAGTACATTTAAGAGTAGCACCAACACATAGGTCTGTTCAGGTTAATGACCACTGGATCACAAAGTATCAAGGAATACAGCAGAGAGCTGAACTAGTTCATATAAAAGTGTGGTGTCTGTGTACGTGTGCTTGTGTAAGGGACCAGAATTTGTTTTGGGTAGCTTGATGAAACAGCTGCAAAAGATGATTGACTGACAATTTGGAGTGCCAGAAGGGTGTGTGTATATTCATTCAGAGGAATGATATAGTAGCATATTTGTTTTTGAGTGTAGTTGTGTGTTTTAGAATAAGTTTGTAAAAAGAGTTTTAAATGAAAGGAAATACAAAAGGCATCATGAGTTCAGTGGCACTAATTGGTGTCATGGTCTGGTCCGTGAAGTCCACATTCCAGTTCACAGTCCAGTCCGTGGACTCAGGACTCCGGGTCTTCCAGCTGTCCCTCGTTTGGTTGAGTTAATCATAGCACCTGATTCCCATCTTTGGGCTTGGAATATAAGTAGCCTTGGGGTTGAGTGTGGGCTGCTGGTTTGTCTTGTCAGTCTCCCTTGGAGCAACCTGCTGATGGAAGGCTAGTGAAACCATTTGTAATGTCTAGGTCTGGTTGGAGGACCACTGCTTTGTGGAGCTGTTTTGCTACTTGTTGGAGTAGTCTTTGTGGTATGGATTTGGCTGTTTCCTGGGCCAGTTGAGTGGTCATCAGCCACTCTGAGCTAGGTAGGGCTCTGGCTGTTTTTGTAGCCAGCTGAGGTTGCTGGTTGAACTGAGACTTGGAGCTACCCCAGAGCAGAGATGGAACTGTCTGTCATCCTTTGGTGTTGTCTCTTCTTGTCCTTGCCTCCATGGGGTAAGCCAGGCTGTTTTGCTGTTGCCCTGTGGGTGGTCTTGTCTTGTCCTTGCCTCTGTGGGGTAAGTCAGATGTTCTGCTGTTGCCCTGTGGGGGAATCTCTCTTGTTTTGTCTTTGTCTCTGTTGGGTACATCTGGCTGTTCTGCTGTTACCTGACAGATGGTCCTGTCCTAGCTTGGTGTGGAAAAGAAGTTGAGTCCTGGCTTGTTTAAGTATAAGTCCTGGCTCTATGTCTATGTACTGCCCTGTCTCATGTTGGTGCTGTGTTAAAGATGAGTCCCAGTCTTTTGAAGGTTAAGTCCTGGCTCTGTGTTAATGTATAGATCCCAGTCTGTCTCTGAGTTCCAGCCTCCAAGTTATCAGCCTCTGCATTCCAAGACCCCAGCTCCCAGCCTGCAGCCTCAAGATCCAAGACCCCAACCCGTGGCCAAGTTCAAGATCCAGGACCCCAGCCCGTGGCCAAGCTCAAGATCCAGGAACACAAGCCTTGAAGACCCCAGCCTGTCACCAAGCTCTGGCCTTTAGACCCCAGCCACGTCCTGTCCTGAAGCCATGTCATGTCCTTGCCTGGTTCTGGGGTCCGAGCCTGAGGCAAGACCCAGGTTCTGGGTCCTTGTCCAGTCTCGGGCTTGGAGTCGAAGCCTTGTCTCCTAGTCCATGGTTTCTAGTCCTGGTCCCGCTTTCCCTAGCCCAAGTCTGTGTTCTTGTCCCTGCTCCTGGTCTGAATCCTGTCACGTCCCTACTCTAATCAAGTCCTGTTCCTTGTACTTCAGTGTCTGTGTCTTGCATTTGTCTGTTACCAGCACCCCATTGTGACAAGTGGAAGATTACAGTACATACTCAGTGGTTTTAAGCCTGTACTGTATAATTTATATCAATCCTTTATATTATGCTTAGTATGGAATTTAGTGTGGAGATATTTGAGGGAGAGGTTCTACCCAGGTATAACACCAAGGGATCAATTCTTGGCCCTCAATTACTTACCATTTATATTAATGACTTGGAGGAGAAATAAGACCGTAAGGTTCCCAGGTACCTGAAGACATGAAAACAGACGGGAAGGCATATGGCAGTGAGGATGTAGATAGCTGAATGATTGGATAAAATGGAGCTTACATTGTAACACCACTGTACCATATTTCCAGTTTCAGTTAAGTTCTTACTGTCGCAATAAACAGATGTTTCCTTCCTTTATTAGTCTGAGATACGAAATGCTACATAATGACACCAGCAAAACAAATGTGCTACATCCCCCTCAAACCTATATGGTTCATCTCCAGCTGTTTTAATTAGTCCTCTCTTAAGCGGGAGTCTACTGACAGCATAAGCTTATGACTTGCACAATTATGTTGATAATACTTCACTGAAAACGACTTAGACCATAAGACTATACGTCACAGGAGTTGAATTAGGCCATCTGGCCCACGTCTTTTCCACCATTCAATCATAGCTGATTCTTCTCCCCCCTCTGCAGCCTCACTCCCTGCCTTCTCTCCGTAACCTTTGATGCCATGTCCAATCAAGAACCTATCAATCTCTGCCTTAAATACACCCAATGACCTGGCATCCACAGCTGCCTGTGGTAATAAATTCCACAAATTCACCATCTTCTGCCTAAAGAAATTCCTCCATATCTTTGTTTGGAATGGATGCCCCTTTATCCAGAGGCTGTGCCGCCTTGTCCCAGATTCCCCCACCATGGGAAATGTCCTTTCCACATCTATTCTGTCTAGGCCTTTCAACATTCAAAAAATTCCCCCTCATCCTTCAAAATTCCAGCCAGTGCAGACCCAGAGCTATCAAACTTTCCTCGTATGATAAACCTTTCATTCCCAGAATCATTCTTTTGAACCACCTCTGAACCCTCTCCAATGCCAGCACATCTTTTCTTAGATGAGGAGCCCAAAACTGTTCACAATACTCAAGTTGAGGCCTCACCAGTGCCTTGGAAAGCCTCAGTATCACATCCCAGCTCTTGTATTCTAGACCCCTTGAAATTAATGCTAACATTGCATTGCATTTCCCTTCCTTACCAATGACTCAACCAGCAAGTCCACCTTCAGGGTGTTCTGCACAAGGACTCCCAGGTCCTTTGCATCTCAGAGTTTTGGAGTTTCTCCTTGTTTAGAAAATAGTTCACACATTTATTTCTACTACCAAAGTGCATAACTATGCACTTTTCAACATTGTATTTCATTTGTCACTCCCTTGCCCATTCTCCTAATCTGTCTAACTCTTTCCTCAACACTACCTGTTCCGCAACCAATCTTTGTATCATCTGCAAACTTGGCAACAAATCTATCTATTCCATAATCTAAATTATTGATACAGAGCATAAAAAGAAGCATTTCCAACACCGACTGCTGCGAAGCACCACTAGTCACTGGCAGCCAGCCAGAAAAGGATCCTTTTATTCCCTTTTGCTGCCTCCTACCAATCAGCCAATGCCTTACCCATGCCAGTAACTTTCCCCTAATGCCATGGGCTTTTAACTTGGTAAGCAGCCTCATGTGTGACACCTTGTCAAAGGCATTATGAAAGTCCAAATATACAAGATCCACTGTATGGCATACCATTTGGGTGTCCCGCTCACATCCACAGAATCTAATAAATAGCTAGGGTACCTAAGACTTTTGCACAGTACGGTAATTGCCAAAATGGAGTAGAGAGAGAGTTTGTAAATATGGAGGGAGCAAAAGATGTTGGGAATAATGAGGGTGGAGTGCTGTGGGATAGGTGTGGGACAGGTGGCAGAGGAGTGCCAGGGTAGAGAGAGGCATGGGTTCAGAAACACCCAGCACTGATATACCAGGCAAGATCATTAGCTTCCAAACAACCAGTTTATTGACCGTTACAGAATGTCTCTCTGATGCTTCCCACTCTCTTCCCACTCCCATCCCCTTTTCCCAACCGCGATTCCTCTCTCCCTACTCCCTTCCCATCCTCACTCCACAATAGAGACGCAGATCAGAATCAGGTCTATCATCACTCACATATGTCAGTTTTTTCTTGTGGCAGCAGTACAGTGCGATACATAAAATTACTATAGTTATGTGTAAAAGTCTTCTAGGAAATCTACTTTTCCATTTGATGGTGTATTCCCCTCCAGCATATTTGCTCTATCCCTTTTCCTGCACGTCAGTCTCCCTTGAAGGATCACAACAAAGTTGCCTTTGATTTCATCCTTTTTCTTACCAGTTTCTGCTTTCAAATAATCACCTTTCATCATTTCCATAACCTCAGGCATTTTGGCATCATCACTCAATCCACCAACTATAAACTCCTTTCAGCTAAAGCATTGACACCTTCATTCAAGTTAAAATACGGTAATCTTTACTTAACCCATTACTATCCATTTTTAATTTGCAATATTTGCAGCATTTAATTACTTATGCCTTCCCACCATATCATGATTTTTCTTCCTTTCCTTGCATCTTTAACCTTATTAAAGTAAGGCCATAATGTCAAGACTTTATAAGGCATTGGTGAGGCCTCACTTGGAGTGTTCTGAGCAGTTTTGGGTCCCTTATCTAAGAAAGGATGTGCTGACATTGGAGAGGATCCAAAGGAGGTTCACAAGAATGATTTCAGGAATGAGTTACCATATGAGGAGTGTTCGATGGCTCTGGGCCTGTACTCATTGGAATTTAGAAGAATGAGGGGGGGATCTGTTTGAAATTTATTGAATGTTGAAAAGCCTCAGTGGAGTGGATGTGGAGTGGATGTTTCCTATGGTAGGAGAGTCTAAGACTAAAGAACACAATCTCAGAACAGAGGGCCATCTATTTAGAAAAGAAATAAGGAGGAATTCCTTTAGCCAAAGAGTGGTGAATCTGTGGAGTTCATTGCAACAGGTAGCTGTTGAGACCAAGTCTATTTAAAGTAGAGGTATATTGAAGGTAGAGGTTGATAGATTCTTGATTAGTCATGGCATAGAGGGATATGGGGAGAAGGCAGGAGATTGGGGCTGAGAGAGAAATGGATCAACCATGATGAAATGGCGGAGCAGACGCGCTGGCCAAGTGGCCTAGTTCTATCTAATGGTTTTTACTAGTTCTGACTGAAAGACAAGCCCTGAAAAGCTAACACTTCTTTCTCTCTATACAAACATCCCTGACAAGTTAAGCTGTGGGATAATGGAATGAATGTTCAAGATTATTTATGAAAGTATAAACTATCTCAATATTCATGAATAGATTGGCTATAGGAATGGTAAAAGAGGGATTAAAGGAATATTGAAATAGGGTAGGTAATGTGTTTGGGACTATTTTCTTAAGTAGATGGAAAATGCCAATATGGGCTAATTAATCTAATTTACTGAAAAGGCCTGTTCCTTGCTGAAACTACTTTGTATTCCTTGGAGAATTCTTCCACCAACACATACAATGTTAATGTGCAGGAGACAATTCAATCAATGTGAATATCTTCCAATAAAAGGAAAATTGGTGAATGATCCATCACAGCACATACATAGAAATTTTGAAGGTGCAGTAACTTATAACATGCACTATTGGTCCTTGCTTCCTTAAACTCAGAATGCTTGCATAAATTTCAGAAGGTCCAGACCACTCATGGAGAACCATATCTTTGTTATAGATGGGAGTATTTTTAGGTTACATCATCCCCATTGCTGTCAATCTACACACCAGAGCCCCAAACCTCCACCCAATGTAACCCTATCAAATCAACTGCGTAACTGAAATCCCCATCCCACAGCTGTTGAAACTTCTTGATGTCACAAATGAACAACATCTGCCCCAGCAATATCCACCTCTCTGCCCTGCTGGCAGTCTCTCTATTCCACATTTCTTTCATAACCTTCAAACCAGACCAGCACACTTGGTTTCCATCCCACAAATGGCAACGGCAGAGAATCAGATTGTCAGTGCATTAACTATCAGTGACTGTCCTATGGTATGGTGTATTTATTTCTAAAATCAGTTCACTATGCACTGCAAATTAAATACTCCCTTGGAGTGTTAAAGCACTTCTAGGTCACAGCTTTTGCCAGAATTATATATTTTAATATCAGATCTGCTGCCTTTGTTTATTCTTACCACCCCCTTCTAAATCACTGGATTGCATCTCTCCATTGCCTCCATGATAATCCTTGACAGCAGGATGAATCATGTTCAGTATGACCACTAACTCACCCTCATCAGCATTAGACCCTACTCTGACCTCCTGTAGACACATGCCTCTCAACAATCTCTGCAACCATCTGTAGCACCTGTGTAGCACCAGTCTTATCGTGTGCGACTAGTTGTCGCGCTCATTTGAGAAAATCAAATTACACTGGGTGCATGTAGGCCATCAGAAGGTTCTAGATTACTCCAAGTTCTCAAACTAATTAGATCTAGTGTTACTCTCTATTTCAAAGTTTACAGACTGAGCTTCCCTTTTTACTTATCCCTAGTTGGTTAGAAACCAAATTCCTATTCTCAAATAACTTCAGTTTCAGTTCCAGACAGTATATCTACAAGTGTAAACTGAAGTTCAAAGATTGTATATCTATACAGTTTAACTCCTTTCTCAACATTTTCCCAACATCACAACTTTTAAACACAGTAAATCTCATTCAGTAACTTAATGTTCTCGCAAAAATAATCAGTTCTTGCAGAAAATCAAATTCATATTCTTTGAATAAAAATAAACTTACACATCCAACCATATTAAATCCTCTGCGTCATTTACACATTTCATTCCTATGCTGGTTCACCGTCTTGGGTGGCTCGCCATCTTGTTTCTTGGTTCATTAGATGAAATAATTGATCATCCACAGTAAGTTAGTTCACAAATTTGTACAAATCTTGACCAAATGCCTTGGTATGATTTTGCAGAACTAATTCCCAACTACACAGTGGGGATATGGACACTGGTCCCTGTCGATATAGTCTCATAAAAGCTGCTGCATGTCATAACTGTAGCTTCAATAAATCATTTATCACTATTGTCTCTCCTCCAGGGGTTTCACCCTGAGGTTTTCAAGTCAGTGGGGTAAAGATACTTACTACTAATTCCACTCTTAACAGTTCATGTCTTTTAGCTTCTAATCGTTGCTGCGTTTCTCTCTTTGTCCGTCCTGTGTCCAGTCTGCCCCGCCCTCGCATAATGTTTTTTTCAAATTCTCTTTTTTTTTTAAGTCAATAAACCTTGTTTTCATCCCTCCACAGGTGACACTTTCTAACATTACAACTCCAGGTTTAATTAACCTGGGTTACACATCATTATGGTAAGAAGACCAAGGATGGTCAATAGACCTCTAAGTGTTATATCTTGAGATCCTGGACAACTGCCCTTCATTTTCAAAGACATAAAAAATACTGTTAAGTAAGAAAAGATAAACAAAAGAATTAACTTTTTTTTTGATTTAATGACTTTCCCAGGTAGACGTACCAGCTACAGCTGGTGTAGTACAAGATGCATTTTGTTCCTCAGATGACTCATCGATTCAATGGTGATTGAAGCTGGAGGTTAAATACGTCCATATCTGATCTCCACCACGTTACGTGCTACTTTGCTAGAGTATATGGGTGCTGAAATATGGAATGAGCTGAAGTGTACAGGATTTATAGAACTAATTGGCCAGCAACCCAAACCAGTCCATTATATTCTGCTTTCTATTCATCACTCAAGCCATTCCCTCATGCCTGTGATTAATATATCTGTCCTTGGCTGCTCCCCTTTCAATTGTGCTTTCCTAATGCAGTCACGCACATGCTTACGTTCTACTAGTCAGTTCCAAGAAAAAGTGCATAATCAATATGCCATAAATTGTGAGTCTTTTTATAGGTGCTGCCAAGTCTGCAAATACTTACATTATCTTCTGATTTTAATGCTTCCTGCATATTAGCTGCTCTATTAGGTACTTAGGTGCTGAAAGACACATA